>NC_090270.1:159033011-159346900 GCF_040414725.1 Anabrus simplex | reverse complement strand
TATTATAGACCAAAGAGCAGCACATGACCGGCCACCGTGCCCCGTACTGCCATCTGGTATCATTATTGGAACTACTATCGACCAGCCATACTCAGCCATATATCGATAGAACAAGGAAATCCGCGGGAGTTTAAAATAATACAAAAATTATGGATACTGCTCTGAAAATCGGGAGATCGGACCCGGCGATTGGGAGATTGGGAGGAACGATGAAAAATCGGGAGTCTCCCGCTCAAATCGGGAGACTTGGCACATCTGTCTTAGGCATTTTACTTAAAGGGATTTCTCGATTTTCAGTTAATGTAACTAATGATGTAATCTTGAGATTTCCAGTAGAATTTCACGACCATGACTTGGGGTTTGCCCTCTCACATTCACAAATTTTACGTATCATTTATTCTTACACTGTAGGGATTCTAAGAGATAAAACGGTTATGGTGATATCGGAAAGGAGTTCCATCGAAACCTTCCATGCCCACTTGATGGCAAACTTTATTCTTGCAAGCAGTCATCTCTAATTCAAGAATACTACTTCCGAGTACAAAGGCTAGATGAAAATCTAGTGGACTTCATACAAGACATCTTTTGCTATACCAGCTATGTCCTTCTTGGGGCATGTGTGTCACCTGACGGAATTTCAGTCGATCGTTCCAGAATGCATGCAATCCGTAACTTCAAGGTGAATTTCTTTACGAAATTCATCTCCAACTTCGCTAACAGGGCGGAACCCCTAAACGTTCTCCGCAGGAAAGGCGTCAAGTTTGAACGGGGGCTTTTGCAGCAAGCTGAGTTCGAGGATCTGAAATTAGCCCTGTGAAATGCTCCGGTCTTGGCTATTCCAGATTTCTTCAAGTTCATTGTACAGTCAGAAGCCTCTCAATCTACGGTCGCTGTGGTTCTTCTTCAGGAATCAGAACCCGGAAGGTGGCCAATTGCCTATGCGTCTAGAACCTTGTCACCTCAAGAGGCCAAGTACTCTATACATGAGTTAGAAGGACTGGCTGTCCTATTTGCCTTAGAGAAAACCCGTCTTTACTTTGAGCATATTAAATTTGAATTGGAGACAGACAATCAGGCTCTGAGCTGGGTTTTGGCTAGGCCCCGTCGTACCGGGCGCATTGCCCGATGGGCAGTTAGGATTTCAGTTTCACGGTTTGACGTGCAACACATTTGGGGATCTGAGAATGTGGTCGCAGATGGATTAAGCCGAATATTTTCTGGCGATTCTGCTTCTGTTGACTCAAAGGAAAGCCCTATGCCTTTTATTTCCACACCTCCTACTATAAGTGCTATTCTGACACCCCTATGCTACATCATGACATAGCAAAGTACCAACGTGAAGCTCCAGTGCTGGGTCCTGTTACGGAAACGTTTTCTTCTGGGGAACATGTCGTCCCTTATGTTCTGAGGAATGGAGTCCTGTGTTGCCCTTCGAGGCATGATCATAAGATGAAAATTGCCGTTTCAGCAGTGCCAGTACCTATGATTTCCAAGTATTACTATGAGACCCTATTATGGGGACATCCAGGCATTTTTAAAACCAGAGAGAAGATAAAGGAAAGGTTTATCTCGAACAGTATCGACGGCGAGATTAGGGAACTGGTTAAAGCATTAAAGCATGTAAGACTTGTTTGATTAGCAAGCCCATGTTGTCCACCAAGGAAGGGCTGCCAACTTTCGAAAACAGAAATCCAGAAGATCCTAAAGAGGAAAAATTTTAACACGCCATGTATCATAAAGTCTTGAGATATAGTGAAAAAGGACGGCAAGGCGCGAGATTACAAACAAAACTAATATAAGTCAAATACATGTTATGTTCACCCCTGAAATTAAATACTTACATAAAGTTACATCTCGATGAGTGCCCATCTGTTTTCAATTAACAATGGGAACAGTTCACACAGTACCAAACAGGGTTTTTCTGCACTTTAAGCTCGCGGGTCATAATATGTCACTATCAAAATTGAACTAAACGTGTACACTCATGTACAAAATTCAGTCAAGGTCACAGTATGCAGGCTATTATCCATCACAGGTTGGAGAGGACAGATGGAGATGAGTTGCTTTCTTTGATTTTTTCAGAAATTCTGGAGGAAAACTACTTGAATAACATGGACCAGTACTTCTGGTTTTCAAAACAGAAATAGAATGCAGAATTTCATTTGACATTGAGGACCTAAACAGATTTTTGTTCTTTCTCACCAAGCTGAACACATGCTCACACTCAGCATTGCTGTGCGGTAGTCAGAACAGAAAGTATTAGCCTGGATATCCTATTATACAAACACCATCAGCTCCATGAATGTTCATCAAGCAAGCCCATTTGGTGTCATCTGTCAGATTCTCACTCTCAACAGTAGCACATTTGGGGTCATCTGTCAGATTCTCACTCTCAACAGTAGCACAGTCATCAATCTGAAGAGCTACAAATTGGTTCTGAAGCACATTCATTGCAGGCTCAGCCGACTCTGTCCTACTTCGAAAGCAATGGTGAAAATCTTTTTATAAAGAATTGTACAGAGAAAACTTGGCAACTTCAATTTTTCAAACATCTGCAACCTTTGCATGTATGAGTACTTCATCACTGAGAGGGAACTTATTAATAACTAGCTGATGTACCCCTGCTTTGTTACGGAATTCTCAGAAAGACTAACTTTCTGGTTTTCCAAACTGAAGACAACTTATGCCATTGCAAAAACATCAGTAGGAAAGTAACGATTAAAAGCAATGTTTTATCATATAAAATACTCGATCAAATGAAAAACCGCATGTTTTCTCACTTTTAACAAACAGTACTACGGCGACGATCTAAGAGTCCAAAGTTTCAGAGCTGGAATGACCAGGCCACAGACAGCCGTGAACACTCTCTGCCATTATTCCGTTAAATATGCACACTGTTCATTCCAATTAGTGCCTCAGAGTAGGGATTGAATAGCTCGAATGCTATGATGAACCAGTTTGTTACGTGCCGGTAGTATCAAAAAATTTATAAACCAGAAGAACCCCATGCTAAAGAAGAAAGTTATCTGACTCCCCAGCTACTTCCCACCAATATTCAGGCAGGCTGTTATACTTGGTACAACCGGGCAAGATGGCCGTATGGTTGGGGGCATGCAACCGAGAGCTTGCATCCGGGAGATAGTGGGTTCGAACCCCACTGTCGACATCCCTGACGATGGTTTTCAGTGTTGTACCATTTTCACACCAGGCAAATGCTGGGGCTGTGCCGTAATTTAGGCCAGGGCCACTTCCTTCCCACACCTAGCCCTTTCCTATCCCATCGTCGCCATGAGTCCCATGTGAGTCGGTGCGACGTAAAGCAAAAAAGAAGAAGTCCCTATACAGCAGTAATCCTATCTATCGGAGATGAGTGGCAACAGAGACACAAAGCACATCACAACAAACAATGGTTAATGTAATGTTATTGTTGATCAATGTTTATGAGCTTTCTGTACTGTAGTCCTTCACATTCCGTTTTCTTTCAACTCTGTAATATTAGGGCGTCTTACTATATTAATTATAGTGTAGACTGTAGTTCCTTATTCCCCGACTCTACATACTGATTTTTATTAAATTCTGTCTACCCATTTTCCCATGACTCGGCGCTGATATGGACTCGGCAACAAACATTCAAATTCATGAACATCTCTGTTATCATAGCCAGTACGGTAAAAATGTATAAGACATAAATGATCGGAAATGTAATACTATATAACTTCAGTTATGTAGTATTTGTCGATAGGCCCATTAATATCACAAATATTTGACAATTACATTTTAGTCCTTCCCCTAAACTACAATTTCAATCAGCGTGAATAAACTTTTTTACAGCCTACATTTAGCGACTTACTTCCCGACTTTGCATACCGATTTTCGTTAAGATAGCACAACTAATAACATAAATATTTGAGAATTAAATTTTAGCCCTTCCCCTAAACTATCATTTCTCTGTGTAAATAAGATTACTTATGGCCTAGATTGTAGCGACTTATTTCCGGACTTTACATTCTGATTTTAATTAAATTTTCTTCAGCCGTTTTCTCGTGATGACTGTACATACATACATAGACAAAAATTACGGAAAATTAAAGGGCCAATTGCAAAAACAGTGTTTAGACAATGTCTACAATTAAACAATGCCTAAGTATGGGTGCCACATTGCAGAGACGTTATAACTTAGTCACTGTCTAAAACCGATCCTGTTTAAGCACTGCCGAGAGCACTGTTTAACCTCAAATGAGAGGAGTGAATCACAATCAGAGGTTATGTACCATAAAACATGTAATGTGTACTATCATGTTGATTCCGGGAAGACAGGTTAATCCGACGGTCTCTGTGGGTCGCCCACTGCTAAATCGCAGCAATTCATTTGACATGTACGGGGAGATAGATCTTAAAATATTGCACCGATGACCTTCGTTGTTAGGCCCCTTTAAACAACAAGCAAGATCTTAAAATAGGTTTCGCTTTTCAAGAGACTTGTTTCTTGAGACTGACAAAGGGACAGTCCAGTAACTGTCAACTTGAATACAATTCTTGACAACCGATACATTTTATTATATACACGGAGTAATTTCCATGGAATTATAGGTCACTTTGACTACATACATACCGGTATCGGAATTACGTGTCCCGATCGTAAGAGGGCTGTCACATACATCAACCGTAAGAGATTCACTTATATTTACTGCCAAATAAACACACATAATAGTGAAAACTAAAAAGTAGGTTGTATGTGGTTTTTATGTATATAATCATATTAGTTTTCGACAACTATCAGATAGGGAAAGGCAAGTTGTGGCGATTATTGTTTAAAGAGGAGGACTGGGGAAGAAGAGTCGTGGTCATCATAACCGCCCTAGTATAGAGAAACTATGGAAAACAATCATCAGGGCTGCTGTAGATGAGTTTCGAACCTACGATCTCCAGAATGCAAGCTTCATCTATATGGTCCATACAACACACTCAGTTACACATTACTATTGCTTCATCTTCCCTTCGGCGAAGCTACCGTATTTATCAGTACATTACACTCACTATAACAACGCTATAATCGAAGCTACACTTCCCCGTATTGTAGCGTGTTGCTTTAGTGTCGATAATATTATATACTGAGATTTAATTTCCACCAAAAGTGATACTCTTATCTGCAGACAAGTCACGCTCATGCTTAGCCATATTTGAGTAATGTGTAGGAAGACAAACAGCTGACTGGCGTTCGGCGCGCGCAGCGAAAAATTTCATTGGTTGCGATAAGCAAAGAGTCGCATGAAAGATACTTCTATCTCCATTTTCAAACCAATATTGAAACTTTAAACGATGTCTTGTTAAAAACCGGCTGAACACTGTTTATGCAATGGAAGATCGTGCCTGATTGTTGTTTAAAGGGTTTAAAGGCTTAAAACTAGTCATTGTTTCTGCAATCGGCCCAAAAAGTGCATTTCCTTGTTACTATGGACACGACCAATACAGAAATACCATTATTTCAAAATTCTGAGCAATGTACAGACAAAACTTTTATTTTATTTATAGATATAATCACATGCTGTGCAGAAGTAACCCCTGTCAGATGAAAAGAATGTTGATTTACCTCTATCATTAAGTTTCTTCACCAAGTTCATTGTCGCAACACCAATCACTAGCTCATCATTGTCTCTCTGATTCTCAATAGAATGGTATTGAACTTTTAATAAAAGGGAACTTTTGATCACTTTTGGTTTAACATATCTGGAAACCAGCTGCTTTAACAGGTCCATCATTAGTTCTATTTCTTTTTCTTTTTTTTTTTTTTTTTTTTTTTTTTTTTTTTTTTTTTTTTTTTTTGCGCTTTACGTCTCACCGACACGGATAGGTCTTATGGCGACGATGGCCTGGGAATGGGAAGGAAGCGGCCGCGGCCTTAATTAAGATAGCCCCAGCATTTGCCTGGTGTGAAAATGGGAAACCAAGGAAAACCTTCTTCAGGGCTGCCGACAGTGGGATTCAAACCCACTATCTCCCGGATGCAGCTCATAGCTGCGCGCTCCTAACCGCACGGCCAACTCGCCCGGTATTATTAGTTCTAGTAGTTTACGAATGTGAGGGGAAGCACTCTGAAGTGTACAATTGAGATTCTCCTGCTGAATCACGCACCAAGGCTGGGCCAGACAACACTGAGCTAAGTATCTTTTCTTGCTTTGCCACAAAACAGGTGACAATAGGGTAAAGGTTAGCATTACGATTATTGCTCCTATCCGTAGCTAAAGAAAGTGGTTCGCATTGCATGTAACCAACAAGTTCACTTCTTGACTTTTTTTTGCTTTACGTCGCACCAACACAGATAGGTCTTATGGCAACGACTGGACAGGAAAGGCCTAGGAATGGGAAGGAAGCGGCAGTGGCCTTAATTAAGGTACAGCCCCAGCATTTGCCTGGTGCAAAAAATGGGAAACCACGGAAAATCATCTTCAGGGCTGCCGACAGTGGGATTCGAATGCACTATCTCATGGGTGCGAGCTCACAGCTGCGCGCCCCCAACCGCATGGCCAACTCGCCCGGTATCTCTTCTTGAATCCATAGCCATTTCTTTCAAAATGTGTGTGGTTTTCGTATGACCACAGCCATATTCTTTTTGCAATTCCTGAACCTAGAAACATTTTCTTAAACAGAGCTTCAGCATGATCGGCAGCAGCTAATGGGATATTATGTTCAATTAAAAATGAAGTGAACAAGCATTCCACTCTTACTACATCAAGGTCGGCTCCACAAGAAGTAAAAAAAAAAAAAAAAAAAAAAAAAAAAAAAAAAAAAAAAAAAAAAAAAAAAAAAATCTGACTGCCATCCTTAAATTTTGTATTGGAGATGTGTTAAACAGATTGAATGTGATTTACCGGTTCTAATTCTGTTCTTCCTCCATGAGAAACATTTATATCACATGAGCACATGGAACAGAATGCAAATGTTTCGCCTTTCCATGATTGTATGAAACAAGGAAATTCAGCAGCAGATGCCTCCCTAAAAGATTGATAATATCGTTTCTTAGTTGAACTCATTATGAACAGCACTAAAAATACTAAATCATTTAAAATTCGTCACACAATTCCACAAGTTTCAGAACTACCACCAATGTTACTCACACCCACACACGAAGCCTTCCAGCTGCTATGAAACACGACACAGTTACTATACTTTGCATGGCCTTACTTCTAAACTGAAGTTTTGCAGAACAAATGAGCATCGCCTTTCCTCTAATGCCAGCTCGCTACGCCCGCGAGAACAGCTGATGCAATACAACCGCGGTAAATAGCCCTTATAAAATGTAATACCATACTCGGAAAGCTAATGAATATGGATTGAAAACAAATTCACAAAAACCAGCCTTACTAACAACATCTGACACTAATAAAAGAATATATTATGAAAAATAAAAGACAAGGAGGAAATAAAATATCACTTACTGCTAATGGCTGGCAAAGGAAGGAGGTTATGGCCTACAAAGGGAACACTCACTGTTCTCAGAGTCACTAGAACCCTCCAACAATATGAAAAACACACTAATTACTGAAGGAAAATGCAAAGGATCACGAACCGTACTGAATACCATGCACGCTGACTGAGATAGGTTAACCACGTGGCAAATGTAAATATTAGAGTTGGCAACTATGAAGCACGAAAGCTGTTATACTGGTACTTTTCATGGATTTTGTTCTTCAAAATCACAGCCTGCTACTTGTTTGGGAACATCTGAGTAAATGAAGTAGCAGTTGAGGTCGAACAGGTGATAAAAGCATGGTGATAATCGATAATGTGATTATCGATACATTTACTGGTCGAATTTCAAACATTGCATCTCGTATTACCAACTACTATATATAACATGTAATTACCAGCTACTATAGAAAGTCAAACAAATCCGATTTTACCGCAGAAAGCGAAAACAAGCTGAGATATTCAAAATCTATAAAATAACGTTGTTCATCCGCACAACCGTAAAACATAGGCAAAATCCATACATTTTATGGAAAAACCGGAACACTTGGCAGGTATGGAATGGGAATAAATTCATTCTTGTGTGTGTGTGTGCAGATGGATTCACATGTTCTCATGACTGTTCCCAACTAGGCTTGCCACTGCTTAGTCCACTATTTCTAGTCTCAATAATATTTTTGCATCTTTTGGACCCTATCAATATATTGTCTCTGATAACGCTAAGGCGTTCACCTCTAATTTATTTTGTAAGTTCTGTTTTGATCTCTCTATCTCACATGTCACGTCGTTCACGTTCTACCCACAGCCATCTCTGGCTGAATGGGTTAATCGTAATCTGCGATCTACCCTTATTGCTTTCCACCATGAAGATACTTTCGTTGGGACACTTCCTTACACTGGTTATAATTAGCCTTTAACTCGGCCGTTCATGAGTCCCACAAGTTTCTTCCAATTTCTCTTATGTTTAAATTTGTCCCAAATACACCCTTGTCAAATTTGTGGTTGATCAATGAGCTTTTGCCAGAGATAATAGATCCAGAGAATATGTGGAATTTATGGAGAAAAGCTAGAAATAATCTTAAGACCTCTCATCAGAGAGTAAAAATGAAGTATGGCTGCGGACGAAGACCCACCAATTTGGAAGTTGAAGATCAGGTTATGGTTAAAAATTTTGTTCCCGTGGGCAAGCTTGCCCGCAGATTTCACGGACCTTGCATTATCCTTGATTTTCTTACTCCTGTTACATTATGGGTAAGTAATCTGGTGACCAAAAGAATTTTTAGGGTACACCTGTCTCAAGTAAAACCTGTGTGAAGGCCTTTGCTTTTCCAGTATATGCCATCAAGTGTTGATATTGCTGATTTAATTATATTTCTTTCCTTAGCATTTTATTAATTTAAGTTTTATGTAAGCAAAGTAAGAAAAAGGAGGCCTTCAGCCCCTGTTGGTTGTGGAAAGTTGTATGTATTGAAGTAATATCCTAAGTTAACTTTCATTTTTTGTTTAAATTCTTTTGTGAAAACCTCCCCTTCAATAATTTCATAAACATTCCGCCCTTACGGCCCCTGCCTCCAAACCTGAGTCAGAAACATCGTGCTCTCATTCTGAACAGTTGCCAACCTTACCTGCACCACATGTAACACCGTCCGTGAATCAGTTACTGCTGCCCGAAAAATGAATGTTACAGTGCTCTACTTTCACCTGAGGCCACGTCATGTCAACCTGCGAGAGATACCGGCACGAGGTATGGACCCGCCTGTTCTGGCCTAGACGCCATCTAAACTGCCTCCTTTGGGACTGTCATCACTGGGAGTAGCTTGGCAGCTGGACTCCAACCGCCCACTCTATCCTTGGACTGAACAATGCTACTTGGTCCTTAGTTACCATCGCCTTGGCTCCTCCCCTCAACATATGGAGGATGGTATCTCAGTGTACTTTGGGGATCCGGGCAACCCCATCCTGACATCAGCAGTAGCGGCTGCTCTTGCCGTCAACTCTGGCGCAACAGCCCACACTTCTACTACTTTTCAAACACCAACCAGATTACTTTACTTCAAAAAACAAATCAGAACTATCGAGATATACTCAAACTTATACATGTTTTTCTCAAAATTTATGTATTGCAAGATTCCAAGTTGTTCATACCATTGTAAAACCTATGGGGATGGAGGTCTGTACCGGGGATACACCTTCTCTGGCCAGTCAAACTATGTACCTTCTGTAAGGCCATCTTCTTCTTCTTCTTCTTCTTCTTTTATGACCACATAGGATCACTTTAGTCAGTCCGTCGTTCAGGTCTCTTTGAAGAGATTGTTCGGGCTTTGCGGTCCTCCCAGTACTTCTTCAGACGCTCCGATCTTCGTGCCCTTTCCTCAGTTGAAAATGTGCGTGTTGTTGGTTTGTTTTGTGTAAGGGTAAAGCGGAGGTTTGTATTCTTGAGTTTTGTATTCAATTTTATCTTATTTTTGGTGTCTTCTGTTGTAAGGCCTATTTCCTTCAGATCCTCTCTTACTTCTCTGATCCATTTACATCCTGTTGTGGTATTTTTTGAGACGAGATTGTGCTGTACTAGTTGTTTCAGAAGTCTCGAGTCCTGCATCCTCATGATATGTCCAAAGAATCCCAGTCTCCTCTTACGCATAGTATCTGTAATGGGTTCTAGCTCTTTGTACACGACTTTGTTAGGTATTAACCGCCACTGTCCATCTTTCTGATATTTTTTGTTGATACAGGTTCTTCCAATCCTCCTTTCAATTTTCTGAAGTCTGTCAGTCTTTGATTGTTTATTCAGGTAAAAGAGTGTTTCTGCTGCATATGTAGCTTCCGGTTTTATAACTGTGTTGTAGTGTTTTATTTTTGTATTTATTGATAGACATTTCTTTTTGTAGATATCCCATGTTAATTTTTGTGCTTTAGCTAATCTATTTGTTCTTACTTGGATTGAGATTTTTTCATTTAAGTTATGTGTTATTACTTCTCCTAGATATTTAAACTGAGTTACTATTTTGATTTTATTACCATCTATATAATTTAACTTGAACTGATGTAGTACTAAATAGGTTTTCCATTGTTAGATGCCTCTACTATAGGTTGAATTGCTCCATCCCTTGGGGTAAACTATAATCAATCCATAAAGAAACTGGTATTGGGGTAGTTTTTCAACCTGGTTCGCAGGATTCTTTTTTTTTACATATCAAATATGTCAACTCTTCTGCTGCTTCCTTCTTCAATAGCTATTAACTAATCAGAAATTTGTAAGTATTTTCTCTAACCAATTAAAATTGGGGGTGTGTACAGGCATCCAGCCTATCTGTAAAGAGTTCTGGTCACTTCCCCTCGAAATACTATAAAAGCTGGGTACTTTAAGGCTGTATCGTCATCTTCATCGCTCCAGTCTATTGTGTGTGGCATGTACTAAGGGGGCAAGGGCCGCAGGCCCAGCAACTTAAGGTAATGGCAGAATTTTCTTAACACGTGATAGCTGTGACTAATATCTTGAGGGGAAGGTTTCAAACCTTTTATATTATGTAAATTTCTAAACCTGGTAGTTTAAATGTAAATTTTTCGGCCAGTCTAAGGACTCTGTTTTATTCCCTACTAGGAAATATGTAATGTAAGGAAACAAAGAGTGATTATCCTCTGTTGATTCCAATTCAACTTGGTATGGGGTGACTAAAATTTTCTGAACCTCTAAATTCTGAACACTTTTGGCATTTAACATTTCTTGTTTAGTCATCTCTCTGTAGAATAGGCTTAGCCTCTGTAACTTCGGGCCATAAGTCCACTTCCGGTTTTAAGAGTTTTCTAAAAGAAGCGCAGGCTTTTCACCTCCTAGCATTTTGTTTTGGGTCGATCATAATCAACCTTTTGCATATTAAGGCCAGTAGTATGGGCAATCACGCCCCTGTTTTATCAAACAATAGATTGTGGTGAGAAGTTCCTTTTGGAACATGTGAATGATAAAACTGTTGAGCAGACGATGAGCCCAGACCAGGGCCAAGTGATTGTATGAGAATTGTCAGGTTAACCTTGTATTGTAAGAATTTATGTCTCTTGAGAGGCTGGACTGAATTTACTTTTGGAGCTTAGACTCCTAGGCTATATAAGTGAGTGGAGTAAACATGATCTTACAAAATAATGTACGTACCTGTTTCACAGCTATAATGCTCATCCCATCATATACTATCATCTTGATAATTCTCTCTAGTTTTGTACCTGATTTTTGGACTTTGGTTGAAGATGACAAGCTCATTATCATATTGTTATTGTTTACAGGTAACAGGTAGGGACCCTCTTAGAGACAGCCCTGCCCAGGGAGTGGCACCCCTGCCTATGTGAGTCCCAGAGCACACTGACCTCATGTGTAACATTGGTAAAGGGTCCCAGCAAAGGGGAACGAGTGAAGACCTCAACGGCAGCAAAAAATCCGGTACGGAGCTGGCGGAGAAGACAACCCGTTCCTCTGGGGGTAGTACAGATGGTATGGCTTTAAAATACTGGGACACCTTCTCTCCAGGGGGCACAAATATGGAGGGCCCAAACAAAGGGTAATGTGCCCAACGGGCGGAAGAGGATCCATTTCCAATGTTATGGTTTCCCAACAGCTGTGGAGGCAGAAGAGGATAAAGCAAGACGGACTGGCTATAAAGGCGCTACTCAAGTAATTTGGAGTCTGCAGCAGTCTGTTGCAGTTTTGGAGCTTGCTACTGCCTGTCTCATACTATATGTGCCGCAGTGAAAAGTTCTGAAATCATAGTGTGTGGGCCTCCTTCCTGCAAGTTGAGGTCCACTTTAAAGTCATGCTTATGGTTTTTCCTCCTGTTACTCCTACAAAGTCCAATGGCGATGGGATAAGGATGGTGGAAGCAGATTTAGGGTGAAATCGGAAGCTTCTAGTCTCGACCTGCACGTTGGCGGCAGATGTGTGATGGTTGTCTTTCCTGAGACTTAGTGGCTACTCAGGGATCCGGTCCTGCATCTGTGTCTGGGCAGGCCTATTTAGGATCACCGCTGCCCACCACGAATCTGGAAAGCCCTAGAAAATGTGGGTTAAACATTGGCAGCCATTTTCAGATCCCAGCTGGGAGACTGCACCCAGAGGTACACCCTAATTTTGCGTTCGTAAATGTGAGAGAACTTTGAATGTAGGATCATGGAATATCAGAACTTTACTAGACAGTAATACCAGATCTGAAAGATGAATGGTTTTTGTCACTCATGAGCTAGCAAGACTTAACATTGACGTTGCCGCATTAACTGAAACAAGATTACTGAATGAGGAAAAACTTACTGAATCTAGTTCAGGCTATACCATCTTCTGAAAAGGGAAAAATTAAGATAAACATCAAATTCATGGTGTTGGATTTGCAGTGAAAACTAAACTGGTAAACATGCTTAGGTTAACATCTACTTCAGTTAATGAAAGACTTATGACCCTCTGCATACCACTCTATGGAGATAAAATCATCACTCTAATCTCTGCTTATGCCCCTTCTTTAGACAGCTCTGAAAATTCTAAGAATCAATTCTACCATCTACTGAATACAATATTTTCCAAAGTGCCCACCATGGATGACAGGACATGACAGGAAAGACGTCCTCATCACAAAGACAGCTAGAAACATTGATGACTGTTGAACGGATCATAGACTTCTTATCAGCCGACTCAGAATTTTGGTGCGCCAGAAACCACACAATCGTTTCACAAACCCTTCAATGAAGATATTTAATACTTCCAAACTATAAAATGAAAACTGTTGCTAAAGAATTCCAAAATGCCATAACAGAGCAGTCGACTTCCAATTCAATCAATACCAAGGATGTGGAGCTGGAATGGGCGACACTTCAAACTATCATCAAATATTCGGCAGAAAAAACAATTGGCTATGAGAAAAGGAAGAGAAATGAATGGTTTGATGATAATAATGAAAACATTCTGAAACTAATTAGTAAAATAAGGGAAGCCTACTTCTTCCTTACACAAGACCTTTCCTCTGTAGTGAAGAAACCACGTTTCCAAGAGCTTAAGATGAAACGTCAGGCTGATATAAAACAGATGAAAAATGAATGGTGGCAACAGAAAGCCAAGGAACTCCAGACTTTGTCCGATACCAGAGACCTTCGTAATTTCCACGAAAAACTAAAGGAAATTTTTGGGTCCTCTCGCTCTTCATCAGGTGTGCTGAAAGCCATTGACAATGACACCATCCTTACAGACAGTCAAGACATATTAAGACGCTGGAAGGAACACTTCAGCCTACTTTTGAATCGAAGCTCAACAGCTGCCGAAAACTTCCGCTAACATGTGCCACATCCTCCTCTGCAACTGTGGATGGCAGTCCAATCAACCTTCCATGAATTCACCAAAGCCCTCAAAAGTATGAAACCAAGAAAATCTCCTGGACCAGATAACATCTCTCTACAACTTATTCAAAGTGGAGGACTATCTTTGAAGACTAAGATTTTCTCCCTAATTCTAGTAATTTGGGAAACACAGAAGGTGCCTGCCGACATGAAGAATACCACCATAGTAACCATTTTCAAGAAAGGTGATCGAGGTGTCTGTGGCAATTACTGTGGCATTTCTCTCCTATCCATAAGCAGGAAAAGTTCTGGCAAGGATTTTGTTGAACCGTCTTCAGACCGTCACCAAAATGGTACTTCCTGAGTCTCAATCTGGGTTTCGGGCCTCAAGAGGTACCATTGACATGATCTTTTGTGCTAGACAAATCCACGAGAAATGCAGAGAAAACCAAGTCCCGCTTCTTTTGGTATTTTAAGATCTAGAAAAGGCCTTTGATTCTGTTCCTAGAGAAGCTATGTGGATGGTATTACAGTGCTTTGGCTGTCATGACCATTTTGTAGGCTTAATCCAGGCTCTTCATAATGGAATGGTTAGACGACTTCTTCACCAGAATGAGCTAACAGAAGAACTTCCTATCATAAATGGGCTCAACCATTTTGCTCTCAGGCTAATTTCACCAGTCAAGCCCAAAACACTCAGACCATTTTCCATCATGATGCATGTTAAAATGTAAAAAATTGCCGTATGAAGAAATCCCCAGATAGAAAATTGAAAAAAATCACAATAGTACACTATTCAATATAGTTTTAGGAAAACAATATCCCAAAATTGTTCATGGCATATTTTACTACAAAAAAATGTGAAAATTAGAAAATATATTACAAAAAATAAAAATTGGTTTTCAAATACTAAAAAAGTAATTGTTCTTTAGTGATATTGTTGTTCAGTCATTCTGAAAATAAGAGCATTTAATTCTGTATAACATATCATTTTTTTTTTTGTATTCTTATTTAGTCATGAGTTATAGCACCTGATGTAAAGAACTATACATGTACCTTCCGGAGTCAGCATTTGTGTTTTGGAAAACATTCTCCTATCATCACTACCTGTAAAATCGGAATCACTCTTCTTCTTCATCTACAGCTTTTCCCACACCTGTGGGGTCGCAGGTGCGAACTGTGTCGCACACGGGATTTGGCTCTGTTTTATGGCCAGATGCCCTTGCTGACGCCAATCCTATATGGAGGGATGTAATCACTATCGCGTATTTCTGTGGTGGTTTGCAGTGTAGTGTGTTGTCTGAATAAGAAGAGGAAAGTGTTGGGACAAACACAAACACAAACACCCAGTCCCGGGTCAGAAGAATTAATTAAAGGCGATTAAAATCCCCGACCTGGCCGCAAATCAAACCCGGGCCCACTTAACCGAAGGCCTCAACGCTGACCATTCAGCCAATGAATCGGACTAAAATCTGAATCACTATCGGCTATAAAATCACTGTCATCATCCAAAGCATCTAAATAATCCAAAATATCGGAATTATTTAGCCTAGAACTTGGCCCAGCCATTTAAAAAACTTAGGCCTACTCGTGGCACGAAAATCTAATAACAGGAAATGTTAAAATAAACTTCACTTAAGAACACCGATAAATGTTGAATATGAACAAAATATAATAAACAATAAACTACTATTAAAATGAAGAAAAACACATATTTTGAAGCTTAAAGGAGACTCTACTCGCAAGCAGCACACTTCAACTTGCCATGTGGTAAACATACGTGGTTTGATAACTTCATCTGTTCCAAACAGATGAGCTTAGTGTGTCTATCTCTCGAGGAAAGTGTAAACTAAATCCAAAAGCTATATTGCTGTCTTTTCCTGACATCTGGGAGTCCTATAAGGGTACTAATACAGCCATCCGAACATAGAGCCGATAGATCGGCACGCTGAGTGTTTTAAGCAATACCACTCGAGCCGATAGATCGGCTTGCTGAGCGTATAAGAGTTAAACAAGGCTGCGTACTTGCTCCCACTCTTTTCGCCCTGTACTTGGCAGCCATGCTTCACAAGACTTCTACTATCGACCACGTGGGTGTGGAAATTAAGTTTCGGTATGATGGCGGACTGTTCAACCAAAGCAGGCTCCATTCCCAGAGATTGACTCGTAATACTCAGATAATGGAGCTTAAATATTCTGATGACAACGCAACACCTGCCCATACACCTGAGGAGCTTCAAACATCCATCAACTGTTTTAAGGGAGCTTATGAACGATTTGGTCTGAGCATCTACACCCATAAGACTAAAGTACTTGCGCAGCCGGCACCAGGTGGCACTCTCCCTGAACTAAATGTCACCACAGCAGGAACACCTCTTGAACAAGTAGATCAATTCACCTACCTTGGTAGTATTCTAGCTACACACTGCAACTCAGAAAAGGATGTGGAAAATAGAATACGCTCTGCCCATGCAGCTTACGGGCGCCTCTCCCACCCAGTTTTCTTGAATAAGGATCTCAAATTACATACTAAACTAATGGTGTACCAAGCTGTAGTCATAACAACATTACTATATGGATGTGAAATCTGGACACTTTATCGTCGTGACATAAAGAAACTGGAACGCTTCTATCAGTAGAAACTTAGATCCATCATGAACATCTTGACAGGGCGCATATGAACAGCATAGAAGCCTTTATCATCACTCACTGGCTTAAATGGGTTGGTCACATCCAGCGTATGTGAGATTGGTCATGGCAAAAGGCCTCAAGGGGCTCCTTTGAAACGTTATAAAGACCAGCTTAAGAATACTATGAATAGCACCAACATAAATGGTAACAGCTGGGCAACAACTGCACAAAACCGTGTTCCCTGGCGGAAAACTACTGCAGAAGGAATCTCAGTTTTTGAGCAGGCACGTTGCAGACAAGAAATTGAAACACATAAAAAGCGGAAACTACGTCAAATCCAACCACGTCCTCCACCTACCTGTAGGTGTGACGTGTGGCCGCATGTTCCATGCAAAGATTGGCTTGATCAGTCATCAGCAACATCTCCACAGAGCTAACAGACTTTAAGAGGAACTGCAGGAGAAAAACGTATTCTCGGAAACGAGTAGCAACCGACGACGATTGTTTAAGATTTTCTATCAAATTTTAAGAAGATAAAGAAATAGTATACAGAGTGGCAAGCAGTTCCAACTTTTAGGACCTTGTAAGACTTCTATTTTGGGATAAAAAGTGCACACGAGGACCAAGATGACTCTGTATAAGTCATACTTTGTGCCCGTTCTCAAATACAGTCTAGAAACATTACACTGAAAGACAGGAAAGTTAGTAAACTGCAGGTATGTGAAATGAAGTTTCTACAAACTACCCTCCAAAAAATGCGCAAGGACCATGTAAGGAATGATGACATAAAAATGGAACTGAAAGTGTAATAATAATGATGATAATATTGTTTTTATGTCCCATTAACTACTTTTTATGGATTTCAGATATGTCAAGGTGCCAGAATTTTTGTCCTGCAGGAGTTCTTTTAATTGCTAGTAAATCTATTGACAAGAGGCTCATGTATTTGAGCACCTTCAAATACCACCAGACTGAGCTATGATCGAACCTGCCAAGTTCGGGTCAGAAGGCCAGTGCCTTGGCTGTCTGAACCACTCAGCCCAGCAACTGAAAGGGGACTCGATAGAAGATAAGCTAAGGACTTTGATACTAATATAGCATGGGCATGCCTGACACAGTAACACCACGTGCATGCCTAGAAATCAGGGTTGAAGGATGTAAGCTAGTCGGAAGACCTAGGAAGAGACTGCAACATCAGCTGAGATGATGTGGAGAGGAGAGAACTGGGAGTCGTCGCTGAGAAGGAGGCATTTCTGGACAAACAATGATGGCAAAGACACGTTCAACACCGCTTTACCTGGCATGCTATAGGCTCTGTATGTATAGCAATGTGCTGCTGCGGGTGGAGATTACAAGAACTACTTAGAGGCACCTTCATCAACAGCTGATGTATGTGATGTTTACATACATATATCCTTTGTCGTTACCTTGATAGATGTAGTATTGCCAATTTTAACCCAAATATGTAACTCACGTCTTTCGGAAGGCTACTTCCCAACTGTTTGGAAGGATGCTTTAATTTTCCCAGTACCAAAAAAATCTCTAGCAAATTCTCCATCTGACTATCGACCTGTCTGTATACTTTCTTCACTTTCGAAAGTCTCAGAAAAACTCATGCATGAACAACTGCTCCAGTATTTGACGCACCATTCGTTACTTGATCACTTGCAATCTGGATTTAAAAAAGGACACAGTACATCTACTGCTCTTCTAAAAATTATGGATGACATAAGAAAACCAACGGATGAACGTAAAGTGACCATGCTCATTCTGCTAGACTTCAGCAGTGCTTTTGACACTATCAGTATGGACACATTAATAGCAAAATTGCATTCCTTCCATCTTAGCCATGCTGCTCTCAATTAGTTCGCTCCCTACCTCCATAACTGACGACAGTGTGCTGTCGTGAATGAAAAGAGAACGGAGTGGAAGTACAAAGTTAATGGTGTGCCACAAGGTTCTATACTCGGCACCCTGTTATTTATTTTATATCTGAATGACATCTCTTAAGTTGGAAAGCTGCAACTACCATCTCTATGCCGATGATCTTCAAGTTTACTGCCACACAAAAGTGAATGACATAAATGCAGCTATTGAAAATATGAACCGGAACAGAGCAGATCAGCTGTTATGCAGCTGAGAATTCTCTCTCCATCAACCCAACGAAAACTGCTTAACCATTTACACAGTCTACAACTTCCAGTTATTCAACTAAATGGCGCTGCTATCCCATTCTGTAAATCAGTAAAAAGCCTTGGAGTCTCTATAAATGAAACTTTAAACTGGGATGAGCATGTCACTAATGTATGCAGGAAAGTTCATTCATCACTTCATCCCCTTAAGATTCACCAGACCATATTACCCCTCAACTTAAATATAAGACTGTTTCAAACATAGATACTTCCAATTTTTAACTATTGTAATGTTGTGTTGCTGGATGCTACCAGTGAACAAAAAAAGAAACTGCAGAGAGCTTTAAACTCCTGCGTCATATATATATATTTTTTTTCATTTAATTTTGCCTCGCATGTATCCCCTTTTTATGCACAACTTTCTTGGTTAAAAGTAGAGCAGCAGAGAAATCGGCATGTATCAACCCTTATCTATCGACTCTTGACTGAAAATATACCTGAATATCTCTCCAGTAATTTCAGTTTTTATCTTCCTTTCATCACAGTGACATGCGCGCTGGGTCAACAATTGCAATACCTCCACATCATACATCTGCCTTCAATAATTCTTTCCTTGTGTCGGGCGCTAGAATATGGAATGCTTTACCCCCGGAAATTAGAAATTGTTCTTCATTAATTACCTTCAAAAGACAGTCTAAAAATTTCCTCTTGAATACGTAGGCTATATTATGTAGTTATGTATGAATGTGTGAGTGAATGTCTTGAGTAAATAGTTCCCAAAAGTTTACACAAATTACTGTTATATTATAGGAATTCCATGTAGGGTAGTTAATACTGAATTTATTTTGTTCATTTTAGACTTAGGATGTAGAGCTTTTAGTTTTAGTCTATATGAAGTTGTTATATACAGTGTATTAATTTTGAATATTAAGTTTGTATTCATTATCAGCTGCATAATGTGGTTAAGTGTAAGAGAGGGCTAAGAGCCCTAACTTTGAAATCAATCAATCAATCAATCAATCAATCAATCAATCAATCAATCAATCAATCAATCAATCAATCAATTCTATAATTTTACAGTGGCCCTCTATCGTTGAATCATGTTTTTGTCTAAAGCCATTATTAGAATCTAAGACCACAATCCCTATCTGTTGATCCGGTCATGTTTGTGATGTAGATATCTGCCGTGATGGATCACACTGATGTGAAGAGTAGAACCTTGTGTCCCTATATATTCTCTATCCCAAGTTTGGTTTTTGTTTTGTTTTTTGAGAAAGTATATGACACCTATGTATGTTTTTTCAGCTAATTTCTAATCCCCCCCCCCCCCATTACAATTAATATATCATCCTTCATAGTTTTGGCTTTTAATTGATAAAACGACTAGTGGCTGGGTATAACGCGAAAGCGGAAACCAATAAATAAAGGAGAAGAATAATCATTTTACAATGCTGTCTTCAGATGATTATTATTTTAATGTCAATGTTTGGGCAGAACTATATGCTTGTTGTTGGTTGCATTAATAGATACTATGATACAAAGGTCTCCTTCACGACCTCATGAAATGCATTTGAAAAGACGGTGGATCATAGCAGCAAGTAAACTCGTGTCCTCATCCCAAGGTGGTGCAGCTCTTTTCAGGCACACCCCCAATGGAGATGAGCTGCATGTACCACTTTAACTACATACCAGCCCTCCTGTCATTCTTAAATTTCTGGCAGTACCGAGAATCGAACCCAGGTCCCCAAGGACGGCAGCTAATAACATTAAACGTTGCGCTACAGGGGCGGACATCATAGCAGTAATTCGCAAGAAGTAATTCAGGATTTATACATCTTGATTAATACAATATAACACTTTATAACATTTTACAAATAGGTTAACAATTAGAATCAAGCAAATTATTACAGCAATGTTATATCTGCAAAGCAAGCTGCTATAGGCCATCTTTTTTATAGCACACACATCATAATAGATACACATTGTACTGTATTGCCATGGTCTTAATTATAGCCAGTAAATAATAATAATAATAATAATAATAATAATAATAATAATAATAATAATAATAATAATAATAATAATAATATACCGTGCTGTACTATAGACCAAAGTGTGAAATTTTATGGTACTGGTATTCTGTTACAACCTAATGAAATGGATTTGGAAAGGCAGTAGACAAACATAATTACACAAATAATAGGCCCCCATTACGCAATATCAATAGCTTACAGAAATACTGTATTATACATCCGTAAATTCATGTCCTCGTCCCGAGGTAATGCATTTCTTTTCAAGCACACCCCTAATTGAAATGAGCTGCATGCACCATTTTAACCACATACCAACCCTCATGCCAATCTTAAGTTTCTGGCATTGTCAGGATTCAAGCCTGGGTCCCCAAGGAAGGTAGTTTTTTTTTTTGCTAGGGGCTTTACGTCGCTCCGACACAGATAGGTCTTATGGCGACGATGGGATAGGAAAGGCCTAGGAGTTGGAAGGAAGTGGCCGTGGCCTTAATTAAGGTACAGCCCCAGCATTTGCCTGGTGTGAAAATGGGAAACCACGGAAAACCATCTTCAGGGCTGCCGATAGTGGGATTCGAACCTACTATCTCCCGGATGCAAGCTCACAGCCGCGCGCCTCTACGCGCACGGCCAACTCGCCCGGTAAGGAAGGTAGTAGTGGCACCAACCGCCGTATTACATAGGTGGACTTGATCATATTATAAAAACAGACACACAATAATCACTTATTGGCAACTTCAAGTGATTCTGAACTTTTCTTCTCATGCATAATTTTTGATAGTGTACATGCAGTTTCAATATCAGGAATTTCAATAGGTCCAACATCAGGTCTGAGCTTTTTTATCAGAAAAAGTTCCTCTACTCTCTGCCCCTTGTAGTTCTCTTTCCCGACGTTTGAGATGCGAGGTCAAGACCATTCACACGGTCGATCAGTACGGGAGGTGACATTCTGAGCAAACTGCATAAACAACAGCTGAAATACGCTTACATTTCATGGAAACAATTATTTGCCTTCATGAAATAATAACGATTGTTACCAAGGCCTTCATTAGAGAACAGGGTTATGTTTAAAATGAATTAAAATAAATCACCTCCCCAGTAGCATTAACCTACGCTAACATATCATGTTGGAAATAGACCAACGCTATTTTTCTGAGACAGCATTGTTGAATGTGTATATGAACACTAATATAATTATCACTACTAATAATACATAAATTACTACGCTGCCTCTATCGTGAAATGGTAGGATATCTAGGGAACCAATGTTTCTTTGTGATCACATTTGCTGTTATTGCTCTGTTGCTATTTCCTGCAAACTGTTTTTCTTGTAAATTTAATACATGACCACTTTCTGCAAGTTTGGAATAATGTGGCCAATTGTTGTTGCATAAAGTACTCTGAAATCCCAATGTTATTAAATAGTCGGCCAAGGCAGCACGCAGTGAGACGACAGCGGATATGTGCGCAGTGAAACACATTAACTTACAATGTTCGCCACTCGCAGTGCAGCAGTGCATTTTTCCCATCAGAGAATGGAGCCTATAGGAATTCTATGATGATAATGATAGAAAAGACGAGATAGAATAAAAAAATGAGGATATCAGGAAGCAAATCAAAGTGGAAAAGCTTTAAGACAGAATGGATAGGGATAAACTTGGATAATTTGGACATTTTTAGAGGATGGAAGAGGGAAGGATGCTGAAGCGGATAACGAACGAGGGAGGGCAAGATGAAGACCAGACTAATGTGTTTGAAAATGATCAAGATTAGAATAATTATAAGAAACCTAGATTGGAACACAGTTCATGAGGAACAACAGTGTTTGGATAGAGGAAAATGGAAAGGCACCATAAACATCCCAAGCTGGTGAGAGCTGGATGAGCGAAATGCAAGGTGACGTAGCTGTACATGAAAACTGCATATCCCTGATGAAGGCATTGCTTCAGCAGCTCAAAAATAGTGTTACTGAGGTTCATTCTACTAGCATTGTAAATCTTTAGTTTACATATGTACCCTGATTTGGATTCACATACCATTCGAACTAGAATTCCATACTTCGTTGCTTTGCCTGCGTTGTAGATGTGGAAACTCAGGCGCCTTAACATCCCTTCATCTAGAGCAGTGGTTGTTAACTTCATATGAGCAGACAGCCTCATTATTTAAAGAAACATGTTGGCAGGACAGAACTCCCATCCAACATGATAGTTTAAGAAGCAGGAATTTTTAAAAATAGAAGATTTATGTATGTTGTAAACTAACAAATGGTAATTATTTCATTTTGTAATATATACTATCTGATGTACTCATGCTTTGCTACAGAATTCTACACTGTATATAGAATGACTGACTTGAAGTGTGGAGAACAAGAGCGAGATGTGAAAACTATTCCTAGTGAATGTCTTGATAGCGATTGTAAGCTTCTGGTCGCTGACCTGACAGGAATGCAAGTATAGAAGTTAAGTGTGGACACTGCTCATTCCAATCAGTACCTCAGAGTAGGGATCGAATAGCTGGAATACTATGATAAACCAGTGTTACGTACAAGTAGTATTATAAAGTTTAAGAACCAGAGATATGACATACTAAAGAAGAGAGTTATCTAACTACTACTGTGATGTGATGTTCTCTTTGTCAGATCTCTTGCATTTAACCAGGCTGTACAGCATCTTCAAGTTCCTTTAACTATCTTCCTGTAGTTTTTGGGTAAATTCACCCCTGCACTAGTTCTCTTCTCACACAATCCATTTTTACTTCTAATTTCCCATTTTGGTATTTTTAGTCTAACTTTTGTATTTTTCCATCTCTCAGTTGACTGTTGTAGCTATTTCTGGCTCTTTTAATATCCTCCACTTTCTTAGCCTTATTTCATTTTCCTACTGCCTCTTTCACTCTGTCATTCCACCAGGACATTCCTTTCTTTATTCATTACTTTCCTGCTTGTACTTCTGCACACTTCTTCTGCACAAATGATAAAACTTGTTTTAAAATTATTCCATTCCACATCTTTACGGCTGGACTCTAATACTGGTAACTTGCTTTTGATCATTTCTTGGAACTTCTGTTTCCAGTCATCTTCCTCTAGCTTCCAGTCAATTTTCTCAAATGAAATCAACATAGGTCATTATAATGCAGTACGAATGTCCCGATCATATGAAATACTCGATCAAATGACAAACCGCACATTTTCTCACTTTTAACGAACAGTACTACACTGCCAACCTAACAGTCCAAAGTTCCAGAGCTGAAATGACCAGGCCGCAGCGAGCCGTGAACACTCCTCTGCCATTAGTCCTTTAAGTGTGCACACTGCTCATTCCAATCAGCACCTCGGAGTAGGGATATAATAACTGGAATACAGGGTGCGGCAGAAACACCTAACGAATTTCAAACGTAAAAACTTCCACGCAAAAAGTCATTCACAATTTTGTTGTGCAGTTTAAAAGAGCAGGGGTTGCCATTTATGTCACATACAGTAGATTAGAGTGATCTAAAGGTCGTATTGGCCACAGCTTTCAAACAGGTGTTGTCATGGTGCGCACGGTCTTGGCCTTGGAAAACACGTGCATCGTCTCGTCCGGGCTAGTCAGTCAGCCAGTCGCTAGCATGGTGTGGAGTGGTGAACACCAAGGTTTCGTTATTGAGACATTTAAAAAAAGCCAAATCTTGTTACCACAACACAGCGTTTGTTTCGCAGACACTTTGGCTTAGGCTGACACGAGAAAGCTCCGAGCAGGAACACCATTCTGTTATGGGTGAACAGTTTGAGAAAAAGTGGTTCGAGTGTGAAAATGAAGCCGCCTAGTAGGCCTTGTAGCGTCCGAACACCAGAGACCGCCCGCGCAGTAAGACACGCAGTTACGCAATCTCCTCACAAAAAAACAAAGGTGAGTGTAATGTTATTGTTGATCAGTTTTATGAGCTTTCGATATTGTAGGCCTTCACATTTAGTTTTCTTCTGACTCTGTGATATTAGGGCATCTAATGAAAAGAGAGTTCCTTTCTTTCATAACTTCCTCTTGCCTTATTCTTAAAGCGATCATTCCTTAGGTCAACTCTTGATCTTTTCTGACAGTATTACATATGGAAGCCTGGGGAGTCTTTCATTCTCATGCCCTTCGTGGTCCTTGTCTTTCTTAAGCTGATATCTTCATTTTTTGAAGTGCCGGACTCCTTCCATTTCTCTCTCTGATTATTATATAGAGGATGGTTACTTAGTTATACTTCCTCTTAAAACAATAACCACCACCTCCACCACTCTTATCATGGTTGGTACAGTAAAACTTAATAAGACAAATAATTGGAAATTGTATTCTGCATAACTTTTGTTATGTAGTACTTTTTGACAGGGTAAATAACATAGGTATTTAAAAATTAAATTTCAGGTGCCTTTACCCTACACTACCATTTCATCCAGTGTGAATAAAATTATTTATAGCCTAGACTGTAGTTCCTTATTTCCCGACTTTACATACTGATTTTCATTAAATTCTGTTTATCCATTTTCTCGTGGCTCACCACTGATATAGACTTAGCAAGAAAAATAGAAATTCATGAATATCTCTGTTAGCATAACCGGTACGATACAAAATGTATGAGACAAAATGATCGAAAATTTAATTCTGTATAACTTTAGTTATATAGTCTTTATCAGTAGGACCACTAACAACATAAATATTTGAGAATTAAATTTGAGGCCTTCCCTTCAACTACCATTTCATTTAGCGCAAATAAAATTATTTATAGCCTAGATTGTAGTGGCTCAATCCCTGACTTTACACACCGATTTCCATTAAATTCTCTTCAGCTATTTTATCATGATGCCCGTACATACATACATTCATTCATTCATGCATGCATGCATACATACATACATACATAGAGACAGAGATGACTGAAAATTAAAAAGTGCATTTCTCTTTTACCTTGGATACGACCGACACAGAAATACAATTCTTTTTATTTCTGAGCAATGTACAGTCAAAACTCTTATTATATAGGGTGTACCAAAACTTGACGGCAAAAATTTAGGAATGGATTCCTCACGTAGAGAGATGAAAAAAAGGTTATGACAATATGGGTCCGGAAATGTATAGTTACAGATTTATTCAAACTTTTCTACATTTATACCATATGTCTGTAACGGCAGCTGATACCATGTCCTTTACTATTCCCAAACTATCACATAATTCTAAACCAGCAGTTTCAAGGTGAGAGATAGTTTTCAACAGATCTCTACAATTTGAAATATATACCAATTATAATGACAAATCACTGGAAAAAAGTTCCAGTGTGATTTTTATTGGCGATGCCTCACTACTGTCAAAAGCAGAAACAATTTCTCGCACAGCTTCATAGTGTTCATAGTAATACTCCAATGCATGAAGCCACATATTCCCCTTAGGGTGAGCACTGGTTGAGGAGGAAGAGAAAGCAAAAGCGCCACTCTCAGTGGAGCCTTAACAAATATTTTCATAACGACTGATATTAACTGGTCAAGATCACGGAAATTCTGCCAAATTTCTTCAACAACTCTACAACCTGTGAGCAAGACATATTAGATGGATCCTTTTTGGATAGAATATTCCTTTCTTGCTTTCACCATGTATGGTGCAGCATCAGTTACTAACAACAAGATTTGTTCTTAATTAACCCTTAGCCCTCCTTTTTTTCTGAACACCCCTGCCTCTCCAGCTCCATTTAAGAATCTTCTTGCAAAGGGATAACAGAGAGCACAAACATATTGATAGCATATGTATAAAAATTAGCTAAAGCAAACACAATATAACTATAATACAAGTACAATACAGTATTCAGGTGCAATGTTCAGCGTTTTCAAACCTGAAATTATCTCAGACAGTCACTTTTTGTCTGTAATAGTGCATTGTGTGAAACTTCCCAAAACACTCGCCGGGATGTAATCCATGCTTTTTTCTGCAATTATTGCTGGAAAAAAAAAAAAAAAAAAAAAAAAAAAAAAAAAAAAAAAAAAAAAAAAAAAAAAACAGTCTCGCATCGTAATTTAGGCTTACTGTTCATGCCATATTTAGGATTGTGCCTAAAAATGCTTTGAATTCAGGAAAAGTAACATCTATCCACGACCTCCTAATAGACTCACGTGTGAGGGGCGTAACATTTTGAATGTTTACACAAGTATACCGGTTAGTCTTGTGCACAATTTCCGACAATAACTCGTCAGTCCAGAATAATAATTGCAAAAAATCAAGTTCATTCAACCTTGCGGTGGTTTATAACCTGACATACCTGTGAATGAGCTTTTGAAATCCAAGTCAGTGTCACGGTATTTCCTCCATCTATCAGAAGAGGTACCAGCATTGCCATTTAGCATATTTTCTCATTATCAGGATTTTCATCACTCAACTCACCAACACAATCTCGTTCCGCAATATCTTCCTCACCACTTAATTGAAAATCACTCCCACTATCACTGAAATCAACGTCACTTACACCTAAAAGTCTGGCTATTTCTTTCTCACGCTGATCGAACGACGCCATGTTGCCAAGCAACGTTTGTTTATAAACTCACATGGTCTGCAAAGAATTTGCACAAAGCCTGATTTCAAAGAGAACTGTCCTGTCAGTACTGAAGATCTCTTCACCAAACTCTTTCACATCATTTCTTAATTTTACACCTTCAGTGCACTTCACTGTCTGCATGATGGGGCTCACTGCAGTACGAGTGTGACCAATCATTGAAATTCACTGGTAGTGAAAGGGGAAGGGAGATGTAACTGGACCTGTCAAGGAAGAAATGGGTGAGAGATATCATGAAATTTCCTTGTTTGCTAATTGCTTCTCAGCTAAATATATCTACTGGACCAAAATGCTATTCAAAGGTGGATACACACTACTGTCACATTCCCTGAGCTCATGCGTATCGTGTCGCATCTAACCTGTCCAGAATTAATGAAAAAAGACGTCCGTATAACAGCTCCTCCTTGGAAACAGGTCTTCTAAACCTGCTACCTGTTTGTTCTGGGAAAAGAAAGGAAAATATATCTATTACACTATTTGGAAATCATCTGTTTGAAACGACATAGATAACACATACCTAGTCAACAATTCTTCCATTTAAACAAAAATGCTGAAATTATAACCAAATATGACCTTGTAACAATAACAATGAGTATAATACGACCAAAACAATAAAAAAGGCACAAAATATGCATTTATATGCACCATCAAATTGCTTTAAAAGTGGTGAGGGACCAGTCATTCACAATTTTCATATTTTGTGTAAAATGAGCTCAGGAAATAAATATGTCTATTCTTTAATTTCCCAACCTTACTGATCACTGTCATCTTTCTTTTATCATGTCCCTTAGCAATAGTATAAAGAGCAATGGTTATTCTCTCCTTGGATTTCTTACAATCCCTTACAGTAGCATTTAATATTGTATTATCCGGTTGCATACGATAAAATAAAGCAGTTTCATGTATATTGTACACATCATTTGCATTGTAATGTTTAATGACCGATGAAAGGTTTCTGCAACTCTATTGTCAAACCGCCTGGTGAACTTATGCCATATGTCATGTCTGCAATGCCTAACTGCCACCAATGAGCTTCGTTAGTGACCTCATCAGTTGCAGTTTCATTTTTTACGTTGACATGGGACATCCAGATAACCAAAGCTGCTTCTAGCTTCTCACGCTTTTAAACTTTTTGCCTGACAGAGATGTTTCACTAAAGTATTTCACTTAGCATGCCTCAAACACTTCGTCTGCTTATGGTTATCCCCCCACCAAACAATGAAAAATTGTTAACAATATTCTGCTGACAAGCAGGAGGATGCTGGTTTTAAATAATTTATTATCATTATATATTTTTTTTTTTACAATTTGCTTTACATCACACTGACACAGATAGGTCTTATGGCGACAATGGGATAGGAAAGGCCAAAGAGTGGGAAGGAAGCAGCCGTGGCCTAAATTAAGGAATAGCCCCAGCATTTGCCTGGTGTGAAAATTGGAAACCATGGAAAACCATTTTCAGGGCTGCCGACAGTGGGGTTCGAACCCTCTATCTCTCGGATCCAAGTTCACAGCTGTGCGCTCCTAATCACACAGCCAACACACCCGGTACTGTTTTTTATAAGCACACCTTTCTTGCTTCTCTCTTACACTTAATGTCATTCATTTATTCATCATCGAAACATTCACAGCACAGCACAGATAACACAGACAAGACTGAATTTCCTAAGAGGTCAAGGTGAGTTACTGCCAAGCTCTTTAGCCTCAAACTGCTTTATCTAGGTTTCTGAAACTATTCTCAGAAACAGTCCACAATGATCAACCATAACGAAATTCCCACTGTATGCCATGATCATTCTCCCAGAGGAAGTACAGTAAATCCCTTGCGTTACGCCACTGGAGATAATGAGGTACTAATGAATGCCTGTTCACATTCCTACAGGTTTAAGTAAGAATAGCTTTTCCATTTGAAGATGAATTCTCCGAGTTCCTGCCGATGATTTTAAATCAACAGTTGGCGATATATCGAGAACACTGTTAGCTTTGTATCTATACCTGTGCTCCCAATGGCGGATGGCAGAAGGCAAGGGTGGTGATATATCGAGGTTGTTACTATGCTGCTTTCAACAGAAATATCTGTTTGTTGCTCATCATGGGCCATCAGTGAGGGTGGCAGTATATCGGGGATTGACTGTAGTAAGAAAGCAGCTGATTACTTCCCGCACAAAGCAAACCCATAGCACGATTCTGCATGGAAGCAAGCTGCGTTGAAAGAAATGCAACTTTGCTGTTTCTATCATGTACAAGTACTTAAAAAAATCACTAGATGGCAGGGGCATACAGATACTGAGGACTGAATTTCACAACTCAACCTAGGCTTAGAGTCAAGGAAAACATTAAATGGAAGCCTATGACTGAAGTTGCTCTCATCAACTGGGTGATTATTTCCTTGAGTGACGTAAGTACGTGAGTAACACAAAGGTATCATAGCAAAAGATAATACAATAAATGATCAAAACAAAGAAAAGATAAAATGTAAAATAGGGGGTGAATGCAAATTTGCTTTTCCTAAGATACATCACAGTTCAACAGATTTTTATCTTTTTCTTTTGCAATGTTTCACTCCACAAATTGTGTTCTTATTACATTTTTTCATTATCAATTCTTACATCTATTCTCTAGTTTGGTAAGGTGATGTTATAATTATATTAAGAAACAAACTTACAAAATTGACTTTGTCATCATCTCCTTTCAGAGCATCCTTATGGTTCTTCATTCTCTCGATTAGATTCTTATAAAAACCAAAACAGTACATATCATTCTTGGTGATGAGAGGTTCCAAAACAAACCAAAGGCACTGGCGCAGTTTCATCAGTTGTTCTACATCTTCATGATTAGTGAAGTCTGGATCATGGGCCAAAATCGGGACTGCAAATACCAGCATATAGTCTGGTAGAATATGGTTCAACTGCGGTAATGCCTTGTCCACTACACCTACGAAGAACAAAATATTAAAAAAAATATCATATCCTGAAAGAAATACAAAAATATATGAACGAGAGGGATAAGCAGTTACCAGACTGTAACTAGACCTGATCATAAAAGAACAGATATATTAAAAATATGGCTAGAAAGAAGCACAACCATGCAAACATTATTAAAATAAAGGAATACATAGTACAGTGCTCTCATTTTATGAGAAATATTTGCATCATTCTGTAGTCGGTTGCCTTCCTACAGTGAGGGAGATCAGGTGTACAAAACAAGGCAATTAGATTACAATAGAACCCCAGCTCACACTTTCCTACGGGTTGTATTTGTAATAATATATTTGCTCAACTCTTGTTTTAATTAGGACATGGCTTTTTATATATGCTCAATTCTACATTTCATCAAGTTTATAAATAATTTGAAGTCTATCTACACTTTGCAGTGATACGAAGAATATCAAGACTTCTCTACTACAACATTATGCTTATATGCCCAATTCCATACCTCATCAAGATTGTGAATTTCGACTTGTGTGTACACTCTTGAATACTACGAAGACTTCTTCTTCTCATATATTCCCACAGCTGTCCAGCTCCATGGCTAAATGGTTAGCGTGCTGGCCTTCAGTCACAGGGGTCCTGGGTTCAATTCCCGGCAGGGTCGGGAATTTTAACCATAATTGGTTAATTTCGCTGACGCGGGGGCTGGGTGTAAGTGTCGTCTTCATCATCATTTCATCCTCATCACGATGCGCAGGTCGCCTACGGGAGTCGACGTAAAAGACCTGTATCTGGCGAGCCGAATTTGTCCTCGGGCACTCCCAGCACCAAAAGCCATATGCCATTTCATTCCCACAGCTAAGTGAACAAAAGTGTTTTAAGGAAATTCTAAAAACAATTTTTTCATAGTGTCATCTTTAAAACCAGTGTGTTTCAAATACGTTGTTCTGCACATGATATGGCTGAAGATGATCATTAGATAGGTTGAAACTAGTCCCATTAAATGTTTATTTAATAAACTCTACTTAATTTGTACTGAAAAGGTAGATTTAATTCATTGATTATTTTAATTGGTTTAATATTTTGTGTTTAAATATAACGTATGGAGGCAGTTCACAGCCATCAGCAGTAATGGTCAACATCACCGTACAACATAACTTTCTGTTGTCAGTAGTTTTGATTAGAACACTTGCTGCTCCCTTCTCAGAAACAGCCATGTTCCTTGGCATGTCAAAATACACATCAAAGCCGATCTGCGAGGGGAGATACGAGTTCTGTTGCCTTAAATTGATCGTATGGCGGTGAAATTCTGTAACATTATCAGAGCAGTCATTAGACAGTTATTGGCACAAATACGTTTTCCACCGCAATGGCAGGCTATTATGCCGAATAAACCGAGTAACCCACCCATGCCTTGCCTTGAATAAGTTCCCTGGAATAACATGGGATTGTGCAATTTCCCGTGCTTTTAGTTGTAACATTTCATGAGAAACGCTGCAACTGCTGTTCCACATCTCTCTCACCCATTCCAGTATCGCTTCCTCACTCAACACCCAGAAACCTGCCCTGTTTTGAGCCACGAAATGCCAATTGTTGCTTTTCCCTATTTCTCACTTGTTTTTTGTAAACAGAAAGCTCACGACCCACTGCTCTGTTTATCATTTCCTTCCGCAAATTTCACCACTTTTAGCTTGAATGAAGCCGTGTTAACTGTTCACTTTCCCCATGACAAATATTTTCGAATAAGCTCCACATGGTTGGTTCAGACTGTGCGCAGCAGTGGCCCTTTCCATTTGTTACTACAAATGCACATTCTTGCAATAAGCCCACGAATTGGATGTGCTGCTCTTAATCGGCACAAGACTTACGCAAATATTTAGTCAAAAAATTATGGGTGCGGCTGATATGAGTAAATACAGTATTAATGTTGTTGCTGTTGTCACTGCTTCTGTTGTCGTTGCTGTGTATTTGGGATTAAATTTATGTTGACGATTTGACTAAGCCATGCATGAATTAAAATGTATCACGTAAGATTATTTTTATTGATAAATGACTGAGCAAGTTAGCCGTATGGTTAGGGGCACGCAACTGTGACCTTGCATTCAGGAGAGTGGGTTCGAACCCCACTGTCGACAGCCCAAAAGATGGATTTCCGTGGTTTCCCATTTTCACCAGGCAAATGCTGTGGCTGTACCTTAATTAAGGTCACGGCTTCTTCCTTCCCACTCCTAGCTCTTTCCTATCCTATCATCACCATAAGACCTATCTGTGTCTGTGCGACATAAAGCAACTTGTAAATACTAATAAATGATATCCTACTAAAACGTCTGAAGTGGCCGTCAGAATATTCTAACCCACATTCCAGACTTTTATGTCAGTGTAACCTCCAGTGGGATTCATTAAGCACTAATGCAAAAAGTGTGTAATGTTCAGAAATTAGGATGTGCAAATAGTGGTGAATTTTTTAAATGTGTGTGGTCATTGAGGTTGGCTTGGTTAGCATTTTTTTTGTGCTGTAAATTTCAATACCTTCTGTAACATTTAATGATTTGTTTTTATTATTGATGTGTGAAATTTCGGATCTGTGTTCGTATCTGTGAAGTGGTGTGAGTTGCCATATGTGTATTCACCGAGTGCTGATTGTCTGTTGCTCTAATTGTGATTTTATGTTCTTTGCACCTGGTGTGGAAATTACGTATTGTCTGGCCGATGTATGTGGCGCTACAATTTGGTTCTTGACATCTGAGTTCATAAATTCCTCATTCAGAAATTTAGATTACATTTACAAATTTGTTTCTGTAAGGTGTTGTTTGTTCTGAAAGCTATTTTAAATCCTTCCTTTTTGAACAGTTAGCTATTTTGTATGTATTTTTATTCACAAAAATAAGAACCATGTATTTATAGTTTACAGGTAGGGGTTTGTTTACGTTTTTCCATAGTTTTTTAAATAACCAGTCTATTGTGTCGGAAAGAGAGTTGTTTCCTCCCACAATTTTTGTTATTTTTCTTTCGTTGTTAAAGTTGGTTTTGCTCACTGGTATCGGTAATGCTCTGTTTATCATCGCGTTTAGTCTTACTAAATTTTGTGGGGTTGGGTGATTAGTATCATTGTCTGTTGGGTGTGATTTTTGAGTTGGTTTTTTGTATATCTTGTAAAATAATTTATGATTGTGGTGTCCAAGAAGTTGATCTTTCCATTTGTTTCTGGTTCCATTATGAACTTGATTGCATCGTATAAAGAGTTTATTGTGTCTAGTAAATGTTCTCTGTTTGTGACATTATCATATACGCATATTATGTCATCCACGTATCTGTTCCAGTGCGTTATTCCTTTGGTCGTTGGTTAAGAGTTTGTTCTCAATGCTATTTAAGAATATGTTTGCTATTATTCGCGATAATGGTGAACCCATGACTAATCCTTCCATATGTGATTATATTTTGTTATTAAACACGAAGGTGTTTTTGTTTAAGGTCGTTCGTAACAGACTGATTACAGTGAAACTCAGTTTAGAAGTTCCTGCATAAGAAATTTTCCTGCCTAAGAAGTGTGATATTCTTGGTCCCTTGATCGGTTGCATTAAGATATATGTATATTTATCCCGCTTAAAGTGTTCTGTTGTAAATATATTTCCCGGTTAAACAATGTTCAAATTTTAGATCCCCTTGAGATAGAAAACGTCCGCTCAAAGCAACTCATGGTTAGAACCCTCCAGTCCCCGTGCAAGTTGAACCCTGTGTTAGACCGTTTGTGCCTGTCATGGAGCTTCTCCGGGCTTGCCAAGGCCATATGACGTCACGCTGTGACACCACCACCACCAGATGCTCACTCTCACCTTGTGGAATCGAATCGAACCCATCAGTCGTAATTTCCACTCCACCGTTTACATCAAGCAGAACAGAATCGAATGGGATTCTGTGCGGGAAACACAAAGCACGCAATGGATAGTTTAATAAAACATTAATGCGGTAAGTTGCAATTCGTACTATCCATGGTTGCAAAGCCTTTAGATAATGATACAGTAAGTTGCGTGCCGCGACAGGGTGAAGTCATTAATCGAGGTGGCATCAACATTAATTCAAAACCGAAAAATGTATTTGTCCACAACACAGCAGCTTCTTCTCTCTTACGTTGTTGTTGCAATAATGCTTATGGGTCTTGTCGTAGAGGAAATTATGTTTTGGAACTAAACTGATAAGATTTTCCGTGTCCATTATTAGTTAGGTGAATAAACTATTACGAAACAAAGAAACATCCCGACTCTATGCAGGATCAAGGGTTATGAATTTCATGTTGTTGGTCCGTATTGAACTGAGAATAACATATGAATAACAGCAGACCAAAGAGAATGCAGCTGACTTGCCAGCTGATGCATATTATGCTGCCAAACACCCAGCCGAAAGATCCCGATTGTCTACGAAGTTGAACGAATGTAGATAACCAGCTGGGTGTTGGTGAGAGGGGGCCTGACACACGCACTCAGAGGCATTGCGATACCACGTGTTGGCATAAAATTGAAAGTTATTTTTATTTTTACCTTTATACGAGCTAAACATTGTATTATCGTGTCACTCGTAATTACTACATCACATTATTAGAACGTAGCACAAGGATGAGGAGACATGAAATAATATTCTCGCGGGGAAAGAAACTGTTTACATTTAGATGTGCTAGTGTTGCTACTGCACCTTTATCACTCGCACGTAATACCCCAATACTTTCCCATGCATTCATTTCTGCAACTTCAAACCTGCTTTTCTTCATTACCTTTAGCATGAAGAGGATTATAAAGCAGGAAAATAAACTCAATATCGGCTTGTCCATGCGGTACTAGCGAAACAGCCAGAAACTACACCCGTGGCCGTGACAATTAGTAGGAATGCAGGGGCGATATAGGCCCATGAATAGGTTCTAAGAATCTCTAAGTTGCCAATGTCCCGTCTGCTGCCGTTAACTTGAAGATGTCGGGGGGTGTGAAAAACTGAGGCGGTTTATGGAAGGTTCAGTCAGTGTGCCCCAGAACACATGGAAGGCAATGTGGGAATGTGGGAGGTTTATAGTTCCTTTTTTTTAATTAATTTTTTTAATTTTGCAAGTTGCTTTACGTCGCACCGACACAGATAGGTCTTATGGCGACGATGGGACAGGAAAGGGCTACGAATGGGAAGGAAGCAGCCGGGGCCTTAATTAAGGTACAGCCCCAGCATTTGCCTTGTGTGAAAATGGGAAACCACGGAAAACCATCTTCAGGGCTGCCGACAGTGGGGTTCGAACCCACTATCTCCCAAATACTGAATACTGGCCACACTTAAGTGACTGCAGCTATTCAGCTCGGTGGTTTATAGTTCAAGAAAGCAGTAAAAACCTAAAAACAGTCAACCCTGGACAATTTCTTTTCCAAGTAGGAGCCTAGACTTTTGTGTTTGGAAATGTATTTAATGTCTAATGCAGTATGGAATTTACGTAATGTACGGTCACCATCTACCGTTTTAATGTTCTTAGTATTTCTTTTATCTCTTGTGCAAGGTTTTATATAATATGTTCCTTTCTGTTATCAAGAATTTTTATAATACAGTATGTTCAATTACAGTATTTTACTTTATCTCTAAAAATACATGTCATAATAATCTAATACTGTATTTATATTGTGGCTTTCTTTCAGCAGCTCTTATATATCAGCCTATTTCGGTATTGTTCACAAGCAAGGAAATCTGTTGACTGTGTGTTTCACATGTATGTCAAAGTACAGAATATGTTTTCGGACATTACCCCTTTTAAGAAGTTTCCTGCTTAAGAAGTCTTTTTTTGTGGTCCCTTGAAAATTTTCTTAACAGAGTTTCACTGTATTTCTTCTGTTTATATTGTGTTAAACTGCTTTTTTTTAAAAGATGTATTTCTATAATTGGCGATGTGGTGTCTGACAGACTCCTTGAAGGAGATGCATGTACACTCCTAAGCACACAACCGGAACTGAGACTTTTCGTATCTTCCTTTCTCTCTGTCAAGAACTATTTCATCATCAGAGTTTTGCTCTCAGTATTATTGTTCTCTTCTCACTACGTAGACAAGTTTCCAAGTGGCTTCGCAGACACCATGTCACCAGTTGTGCATCATTTTAATGTGTGGTTTCTTAAGTTATAGTAATAGAACTGATAGACACTCTTATTTTTGTTCGTAATTTAACAATGGCGGAACTCGAGCTGTAAGGCCAGAAGGTTCTGGGTTTGAAGATCAGGTAACACAGTGATGTTGAAAATGATGTGGGCAGTGACTTTGCTATTGAAAGTGATCATAGTACTGACTCGGAAGAAGGCGGCACAGGTAATGAAGGTGAAGATCAAGAAACACAAGAACAGCATTCTTACTATGGTAAAAACCGCTATAAATGGTCCGCTAATAAACCTACTAGAAATGTGTGCACCCCAAGTCACAACATAATTCACTTACCTGCATTACATGCTCAAGAAATGGCAATCAAATTGACTGTAATACTGTCTAGAATTTTATATTTTCCAGGGAGATGGTGTAACTTATAGTTTAACGGACTAATGTAAAAATGCAGAATACAAAACAGGAATACAAACGTATGGACCGTCCCAAAATTGAGGACACTGATAATTTAGAAATTGAAGCTTTTCTAAGATTACTTCTCTACACTGCTTCTTTCAAATCAAACAACGAGGATATTTCTGCAACGTTTACTATGGATGGAACTGCCAGAGAAATTTTTCGCCTCACCACATCTGGAAAGCGGTTTCTTAATTTTCTCCTAGCACTATGATTTGAAAATGCTGAATATAAGACGCAAAGACGTATGCAAGATCCCACAGCAGCAGTGTCCGAACTTCCAGAATCGCTGATAGAAAATTCACAGAAATCGTACTCGCTGGGAGCTAATGTTTGCATAGATGAAAGGCTGATCGCTTTCTGTGGATGCTGCGCCATGAAAATGTTCTTGACGAAACCAGGCAAATATGGTCTAAAACTCATGTGCACAACCAACGCATGGACAAATTACTTCTACAATGCCCATACGCTGGCAGGAAAAAAGATGGAATAGGACTATAATAATAATAAATGTTTTATTGCGCACAAATGTGCATGAACAAAATTCTTATGAACAATCGTCTGTACAGAATTTTGTTAAGGATTCTATTCTCAGTTTACACTTAAGTATGTGATAGCGTTCACAAAGTTCGCCACATCTTTTGCACCTGCCGTCCAGACATGGCTCATGGAAACTCACTTTAATACACAGACATTGGTGAAACCCATGGACAGAATCTAGTCACGTGTCTCAACTCATAGCCTCCCTGAGTCCAGTTGCGGTTGATCATCGCATCACATTGGTAAAAGTCCCAAAATATGCTGTCCCTTTTTTGTTTCCTCTGCGTCGGGTTCCAGAAATTACCGAGGTTTAAGTAAAGGCATAACATTTCTTTGCTGATATTTTGTTTTTCTATATATGCAAATCTTATTTAGTTTTTTATCCACAAACTTTGTGAATGAGATGGTGAGATTTTACCGGACAATGGGGCTGGTTTTGTTTGAGGACGTATATGGGAATGATATTCAACTCTATGAACAGTTTTTATTAAACGCAATGGATTTGCCAATTTTACTGATTTTAATTTTGAGTGATTTGAATCTTTAGGCTTCATAATTTGCCTGACTGGCTGAATAATTTGTAATATCTGAAGCCATTTCTTTTCACTCCGGACCCAGTTTATTTATAACTGTTAGGTTCTTCAGTCTGCTGAAACTAATTTTGAGTGATAAATTTATGAATGAACTACCTGCAAGAAACATATGGTAACAGTATTATACGGTACCTGAAAAAGAAACAACTTAATTAAAATAGAATGAGATGTTTCATTCTTAAAGGAACATCATCGGATTCTATCAAAACACACTCAAATATTTAGAAATGTATAAACATTTATGTTTATTTCGGTTTAAATACTTGAAATCTGGAACTTATCTTTATGACTTGCACTTTTCTCTCCTTCCAAGTGTAGACTGCAATGTGCAGATAAACCGTTGCTCTGTCCTCAAACTGAGCCCAGCTAGTTGTCTAGTCCGTTGACCTTACGCTAGCACCCCCACCTTTAAGAACGAAACATGTCGTTCTATTTTCAATTAAGTTGTTTCTTTTTCAGGTATAATACTGTAATCACAGGTTTTCTTGCCGGCAGTTCATACATAAATTTATTACTCAACATTAGTTTTGGCAGACTGAAGAACCTAATGGTTACAAATTAACTGAGTCCAAACTGTAAAGAAATGGCTTCAGCTATTACAAATTTTGTTGGGCTAATAAACTACTACTGAATATTATCACGGGTATGATTTTTTTGTTCAGTGAAAAATAGATCTGATGTTATTCAAACACTAAATTGAAATTCATTATTGCACCTGAATTCTAAACTAGGGAAAGAAAAATATGACAAATATAACCATTTAATTACAAATTGCTAACAAAACAAAAAGTTGAAACAGGAAATACACACCTGTCGTAGTGCCCAACGTAATACTTTTAACATACTCTCGCCGCTTGTTTATATCTGTAATCATATACTGCTTCAGCAAAGTCTTAAGTCTCTTGTCTGTCTCGTGACCTGCTAAAGCATAATAGCCCATAAAGTCTAATGGTAGGCACTTGGTTGGTATGCCGCGACCAAGACCTTTATGCAGCTTGTTGGCAAATATTTCCCTCACCTGTGGGACATCATCCTGCAAATAAATAATATACAGCATAAAATCTCAAATGAATTAATAAATAAGGAAACTAAACTACAGAGTGGCACAAGAAAAAGTCACCCCATTTGTTTTATGAACTCTGTATTCAATCTGGAAAAGATTAGTATAGAACTGATATAAAAGTAATCAGAACAGCAGGGAAAGAAACTCTCTAATGGGCAACATGTTCCAAATGTCCAAAACTTCTGGCCCTGTATTGCACTGCATTGTTGGGTTTCCTGTTGTACACCTTTTACTTTCCTCTGATGAAACCACGAAGGAAAAAGTCACACGTATTTCATGTCTAGGATATGAGATGGCCATGTTTGGCCATATTTATGACTTTTTCTCATAATACAGACTGCAGAACTGCAATATAGTTTAAAAACAAAACAAAAGGGGAACTATTAAGAAATATTAAGTTCCATGGGGTAAGGAGTAGTATTGCATAACTTCTCAAAAACTTTGGGAGATCTGAAGTCTATGAAGAAGTGCGCTGTATCTCTATCATTGGATCCAGTAAATGTGCTGACAATGTCGCGACTGACAGGAAGAAAAACATAGGCTTTGTTACTGATCTAACAATAAGATTAAGAGTAACAAAACAAGGGCTAAGGAAGATGATTATGAAAAAAGTGACTCAACAAACCCTGCTTTAAGAATTTTGAAGAAAAGTATCACATACCTGCCAGTTGCCAGGAGGTGACTGAGTTGCTCTTGGGTACATGAGGATTTGTCACAAAATTTTTAATTAATTTCTTCCTTTATTATGATATTCCTGTTGTTTTTAAAAGATACTTGTTTAGATGTTTTACATAATTCACTGTCAACAGTAAATGACCATTATACGGTATATGCAAAGAAGAATAAAGTATTCGGTGATAGCTGTAAAATGGGGGAATTTCAGAATTAAAAGCTCATTTTTATAAATACTCTTATGACAATCTGAATGGCATTATAATACATTACTATCACTTTGATGTTGTTACGGTATGGTAATCCCTGTTCTAGGGCTATTCTTTGTGGATTCTCTCCCCCTCCCCCCCCCCCCACTAATAGTTTCCAAGTTATTTCATTAAGGCATTAAGTTTTTATTGGTATGACACCACGGTTAGCTGGTTCAAGCCCTATAGGTGAAATTATTTTTTACCACTGCGATGTTGGATGGCAGGATAGAAGACGTGGTGGCATACAATTTTAATCACTAGATTGTGTGCCAAAAGCCTGGATTCAATTCCAAGACCTCTCCACAATGCTCACATAAAGCAAAGGCATATGACGCTATCGATGGTGATTCAACCGTTGGATGGAGACATTCAGCTTGAGCAGACCCCTTGGTGATATTCGACAGAAGTACACTATGTGCCAACACCAGATTTCACCCTCTCTTGCATCATCATCATCATCATCATCATCATCATCATCATCATCACTTAGCTACATGTTCAGGTCACCCATGGGCATGAAGTAGAAAGACCTGCATCAGACAAGCCGTACATGTCCTTGGCCACTCCCAATTCTAAAATTTCTACACTAAATAAAATAAAAATAAATTGGGTTATTAAAAAAAATACCATCAAATTTTAGCCTGTAAATAAAAGTACATTTAGCAATGTGCAACAGTGCATCTATGGATGATAACTGAGCTGTTAGGAACAGGAGAGTATTTCAAACAATTATTAAACAATATGGTTTCATGGAGAAAACTACATGTTTATAAACTATTTCTTAAACACGTAAAAGTGAATATGACATGGGATTAATTTTGTAAGAAAGTTTAAAATTAAATTTATTATCTCCCTTTCCCAAGGCGAGAGTAAAAATAATCAAAGGAGCTTGGAATGAATTCCTAGACAACTTAAAATAGAACTGTTCGAATGCCTGGTAGGAGCATAATGGTAATGACAAATTTCTTCATGAGCTCATCTCTGCCCTTTTCCCTCCACTAGCTACAGTACTAAATTACCTTTATGAGGATGTCTTTTCTGTAATCTTAGGAAAGAGATGTAACATTACCAAGACCAATCATCCAGTCATAGTGCACCTAAATGGGTACTTGGCACTATACAAATTTTTGGTTTGTTTCAAGGAGCCTTCCCTCATATCTACCCAAATAGAAGATGCACATAAATGGGGTGGGGGCTAATTATACAAAATCCAAAACATTAAATAATCCAAGGATTATTTAAAAAATCAATTTAATTTCAAATTATGCAAACTTGGTCATCATCATCATCCATTTCCTTCGTCCAGCACCATCTGGGTTTGATGGTTTATGGCACCTTTCCATCTTCCCCTATCCAACCACCATTGTTTGTCCAACCCTTGTCCCGTTTCCCTACGGGGTCGGGTATGAGGTGAGATGAATCTGTCGTAGCGGGTTTTTATGACTGGATGCACTTCCTGACGTCAACCTCATCAGAGGAGTTAATAAATGAAATGAATGACGTGATATATAATAGTAGAGAGAGGGTGAAACCCGGTGCCGGTACATAGCCTACTCCTGTCGAATAGCACCAAGAGGTCTGCTCAAGGCTTAATGTCTCCATCCGACAGACGAATCACCATCAACAGCGTCATATGCCCTCATTCCATATGAGCACTGCGGAGAGGTTTGGATCCAGGCTTTTGGCACGCAATCTAGTGATTAGAAATTGTATACCACCACCTCCCCTACTGGCCAACATTCTGATGGTGAAATTTTTTTCGACCAACGGGACTCGAACCGGCTAACCTCGGTGTCAGACCGTTTAGACTTCAGTGCCTTAACGATCATGACCACCAGGCCTATCCAACCACCATTGTTCCTCCATAAATGTATTAAAATCTAGGTTTCTTCTAATTATACTATTCTTGTTCAATTTCAACCACCTTAGTCTGGGTCTCGCTCCTGCCCCCCCTCCCCCCTCCCTCTATCTAGGTCTCCATCATCCGCTTCGGCATCCTTCCCCCTTCCATCCCCTTAACATGCCCAAACCATGTGAGTTTATCCCCTCTGCATTCTGTTGTAAAGCTTTTCCACTCAGATCTCCTTCCTGACGTCCTGTTCCTGTTTTTGTCTTTACATTCATACTTCGTAGAAATTTCAATTCACTGGTCTGGATTTTATTCTCCCGCTTTTTGTCAGTGTCCAAGTCTTTGCCAGATATGTCACTATCTGGCAGTAGTACATCTTATTCATCAGATCTTTACACTTCATTGGTACCTCTTTACTCTACACCAGGTTTCTCACACTCTGGTAAAATGCATTTCCCTGTTGAATCCTTTTACTGATATCCATGTCCAGCCTGCATCTTACATCAATTTGCATCCCAAATACTTCAAAGCTCTCCACTACTTCAAGGTTATTTCCCTTTATTTTTATAATTCCCTTTCTCCTCTAGTTAGCACCACTGTCTTACTCTTTCCCATGCTGATTTTGATTCTAAATTTTAAATAATTTCACTCAACATTTCAGGTTACCCTTGTACTTTATCTCTGCTCCCAACACCAGCACACCATCTTCAAATAGCATTCCCTTCAGCTCCCTGTCCCCATATCTCAATTTTAATTAGTGTTGATGGGGTGAAGTTCCTTATGGGAATTACTGTAAGTATGTAGGTGTTAATATAAGGAAAGATCATCTTCTTGTTTTTGCTATTTGCTGTACATTGCATCGACACAGATAGGTCTTATGGCGACGTGGGATAGGAAAGGTCTAGGAGTGGGAAGGAAGTGGCCGTGCCCTTCATTAAGGTACAGCCCCAGCATTTGCCTTGTGTGAAAATGGGAAATCATGAAAAACCATCTTCAGGGCTGTTGACAGTGAGGTTCGAATCCACTATTTCCCAGATGCAAGCTCACAGCGGCACGCCCCTAACCGCATGGAAAGATTTTCATTGAGGTAATCACATTAAATGGGATTGTAAATACAGGGTACAGATCTCTGCACATGGTTATGAGGATGTTTAGGGGTTGTAGCAAGGACATAAAGGAGAGGGCATATCAGTCTATTGTAAGAATCCAAGTAGAGTATGGTTCCAGTGTATAGGACCCTCACCAGGATTACTTGATTTGAGAACTAAAAAAAATCCAAAGAAAAGCAGCTCTATTTGTTCTGGGGGATTTCCGACAAAAGAGTAGCATTACAAAAATGTTTGTGCTGGTAAGACTTGGGAGAAAGGAGACGATGCTTGTTGTTTAAAGGGGCCTAACATCGAGGTCATCGGGCTCCTCGACTAAGCGGCATGTTAAAAGTTATAAATCTCATCGTGGGTCCGTATTGAACAATGTACATCTTTGTAAAAGAATGATTTTTTGAAGGTCCACCTTTTCAATACATAATGTTTTTAAATTAATTTACATACTGCAAATATTTTTACATTATTGTTATGCCTTAAGCGGGGACATGTTTCGCCTAATTTTTAGGCATCTTCAGCTGCTGTTTCTACTACCCAAGATCAAAATAGCCAGGATCCTGGGTTTTGTTTAATCATCATCATCATCATCATCATCATCATCATCATCATCATCATAATCATCATCGATTATCCGCTCCAGCAAGCCAGGTGCGGGTGTTTATGAGCCTCTTCCAGTTCGTCCTGTCCATCCACAGCTGATGTTCTAGCTTTTGCTGCCAATTTACATCACGTTTGGCAAGGTCTTTGAAAATTTGCTTTTCCCAACTATCATACTTAAAATAGTTAACACGTTCAGTACCTGCTTCTGAGTGGGACACTTGAGTACCTGGACCAGCCATTTTCATGCTTGGCCCTCTTAACATGCATCACTTAATAAAATTTACCATTACTCCTGAACTATAAATGTTAGAAAATTGTTACTTTGTGCTTGTTATTGTTTGAGTCATCAGTCCATAGACTGGTTTGATGCAGCTCTCCATGCCACCCTATCCTGTGCTAACCTTTTCATTTCTACGTAACTATTGCATCCTACATCTGCTCTAATCTTCTTGTCATATTCATACCTTGGTCTACCCCTACCATTCTTAACACCTACACTTCCTTCAAAAACCAATTGAACAAGTCCTGGATGTCTTAAGATGTGCCCTATCATTCTATCTCTTCTTCTCATCAAATTTAGCCAAATCGACCTCCTCTCACCAATTTGATTCAGTATCTCTTCATTCGTGATTCGATCTGTCCATCTCACCTTCAGCATTCTTCTGTAACACCACATTTCAAAAGCTTCTATTCTCTTTCTTTCTGAGCTAGTTATCGTCCATGTTTCACTTCCATACAATGCCACGCTCCACACGAAAGTCTTTAAAAACATCTTTCCAATTCCGATATCAATGTTTGAAGTGAGCAAATTTCTTTTCTTAAGAAAGCTCTTCCTTGCTTGTGCTAGTCTGCATTTTATGTCCTCCTTACTTCTGCCATCGTTAGTTATTTTACTACCCAAGTAACAATATTCATCTACTTCCTTTAAGACTTCATTTCCTAATCTAATATTTCCTGCATCACCTGCCTTCGTTCGACTGCACTCCATTACTTTTGTTTTGGACTTATTTATTTTCATCTTGTACTCCTTACCCAAGACTTCATCCATACCATTCAGCAACTTCGAGATCCTCTGCAAACTCAGATAAAATAACAATATCATCGGCAACTCTCAAGGTTTTGATTTCCTCTCCTTGGACTGTGATTCCCTTTCCAAATTTCTCTTTGATTTCCTTTACTGCCTGTTCTATGTAAACATTGAAAAGGAGAGGGGACAAACTGCAGCCTTGCCTCACTCCTTTCTGGATTGCTGCTTCTTTTTCAAAGCCCTCGATTCTTATCACTGCAGACTGATTTTTTTATACAGATTGTAGATAATTCTTCGTTCTCGGTATCTGATCCCTATCATCTTCAGAATCATAAATAGCTTGGTCCAATCAACATTATCAAATTCCTTTTCTAGATCTACGAATGCCATGTACGTGGGCTTGTCCTTCTTGATTTGATCCTCTAAGATTAGACGTAAAGTCAGGATTGCTTCACTTGTTCCTACATTTCTTCTGAAGCCAAATTGATCTTCTCCCAACTCAGCTTCAACTTGTTTTTCCATTCTTCTGTAAATAATATGTGTTAAAATTTTGCAGGCATGAGATACTAAACTAATGGTGCGGTAGTTTTCACACCTGTCAGCACCGGCTTTCTTGGGAATAGGTATAACAACATTCTGCCGAAAATCGGATGGGACTTCTCCTGTCTCATACATCTTGCACACTAAATGAAATAACCTTGCCATGCTGGTTTCTCCTAAGGCAGTCAGTAATTCAGAGGGAATGTCATCAATTCCCGGTGCCTTGCTCCTATCTAGGTCACTCACAGCTCTGTCAAACTCTGACCTCAAAATTGGGTCTCCCATTTCATCAGCATCAACAGCCTCTTCATGTTCCAGAACCAAATTATCTACATCTTTACCTTGTGCTTACCTCTAGTAAATATTGAGGGTGTGATATCTGGTGTCATAGGTCACTACTTTTGGCATAAAGATTCCTGTTACTGAAGTGAAGAAATGAAAGAATATGAAGGAAGCGTATTCGGGACATTGTTTTAGAAAATATCGGAGTATGAAAAACAGGGTCTTCAGTCCAGTATATTTTAATATCAGGCTTTCGGACTATATCTGTGATGAACATCAACCCTAAAAACTTTTTCAACCCGGAGACATCAATTGGTCTCCAGGATTGCATGATCGAATTCTTTGTGAAAGGCCGGGGCGCCACATTTATCACTTGATTCGCGTATAGATTGGTCTGTTCACACACATACCGATAAAGTTCGTCATAACTCATAATATCGTGCTCTCATTTTCTATTTGAACGTTTATGCCTGAATTCCCTGTAAATGGTGGAACAGGTTGACAATATCTAGGATGATATGTATCAGGCAATTCACTTTCCTCTATAGGCCTATCGGATTCGGGAATCGGAATTTCCTCGTCACTCTCACTTTCACTATCTGAGTCTATTTCAGGCATAAGTTAATCACCAGAATCATCATTGTGAACAATACCTAATAGTTCTTCTTCTGTTAGAAACCGTTTTATACACCATTATACTACACTCGGTAAGAACGACATGCACTGCATTGGAATTTCAATCCTGTTACAACCAGTAACCCAGACTAAGGTGTATGAATGCATAGACAACGAATATAAACAGCACTGCTTCGCGCGGAACATTAAACGTCTTACGCCGTCCACGGTCCGCAATAAGTTAAGACGACATGAATTGTTTTGATATAGATGTTGATTCCCATAGGGAATCTGAAATATTTGTTCCGAATGAGTAAATTTATAATAACAATATAAATGGTCCGTTATTGGACATTATAAATTTTCCAGCTAACTCATTCCTAGTTGCCAGCGTTTCGCCCTCGTGTGCTAGGCTGGGCTCATCAGTTGGTACCTAGCACACCTACCAAGACGCTGGCTAGTGCATACCGTGGAGGCCACTGCGTAGGCTAATTGTAGCCACCGGCAGTGCCAATGCACTATGACACACTTTGTCCCATTATGAAAAATTGATGCCTGCCTGGCCATCAGATGATATAGATGTTGATTCCCATAGGGAATCTGAAATATTTGTTCCAACTGATGAGCCCAGCCTAGCACACGAGGGCGAAACGCTGGCAACTAGGAATGAGTTAGCTGGAAAATTTGTAAGGACCATTTATATTGGTATTATAAATTTACTCATTCGGAACAAATATTTCAGATTCCCTACGGGAATCAACATCTATATCATCTGATGGCCAGGCAAGCATCAATTTTTCATAATGGGACAAAGTGTGTCATAGTGCATTGGCACTGCCGGTGGCTACAATTAGCCTACGCAGTGGCCTCCACGGTATGCACTAGCCAGCGTCTTGGTAGGTGTGCTAGGTACCAACTGATGAGCCCAGCCTAGCACACGAGGGCGAAACGCTGGCAACTAGGAATGAGTAAGCTGGAAAATTTATAATGTCCAATAACGGACTATTTATATTGGTATTATAAATTTACTCATTCGGAACAAATATTTCAGATTCCCTATGGGAATCAACATCTATATCATCTGATGGCCAGGCAGGCATCAATTTTTCATAATGGGACAAAGTGTGTCATAGTGCATTGGCACTGCCGGTGGCTACAATTAGCCTACGCAGTGGCCTCCACGGTATGCACTAGCCAGCGTCTTGGTAGGTGTGCTAGGTACCAACTGATGAGCCCAGCCTAGCACACGAGGGCGAAACGCTGGCAACTAGGAATGAGTAAGCTGGAAAATTTATAATGTCCAATAACGGACTATTTATATTGGTATTATAAATTTACTCATTCGGAACAAATATTTCAGATTCCCTATGGGAATCAACATCTATATCATCTGATGGCCAGGCAGGCATCAATTTTTCATAATGGGACAAAGTGTGTCATAGTGCATTGGCACTGCCGGTGGCTACAATTAGCCTACGCAGTGGCCTCCACGGTATGCACTAGCCAGCGTCTTGGTAGGTGTGCTAGGTACCAAGTGATGAGCCCAGCCTAGCACACGAGGGCGAAATGCTGGCAACTAGGAATGAGTTAGCTGGAAAATTTATAATGTCCAATAACGGACCATTTATATTGGTATTATGAATTGTTTTAACTAAAATTTTTATTTTTACTTTTATGTGTGTTCTGTATTCTGTAGAAACATCCGTCTGATGTGAATTGTTATTACATGTGTTTACATGTAATATATATAAAAACATTTAGCTATGCATACAGCTCTGTCTAAAAAAGGGTAAGTTTACAATTATTGTACATTTGATCAAAACATGATTGATATGCTTTAAAAACATGTGATGATATTGGTTGGTTTGGGTTATTTAGTCTGTAATAACCAATATGCATGCTCTCACTCGAATCTTCATGGACTTGAGTGTCACCTTGGGAGTAAAACTGGGTAGTGTTTTTGTAAGATATTGTATCATCCGTTGTCTGATTGTTGCTTTATGGTGATTAAAATTATGTAAAATCTTGCCACCTATCACTGTGTGTCAAGAAACATAACTTTAAAATTTCATTCAAAACAGAAAACACTAACCAAAGCATGTTCCTAAATCACAATAGCGTCAACTCCAACAAAGACCAATACTCAGGATCTGGGATTTACATCTCACATGCACCCAATGTTTCGTCTCATACATAGGACAAAGAGGACAAAATTTCCCAACTTAATACACTTAAAAATAATGGCCTGGCTTTCAACAGCTGCAGTTATCAAGAGAATGCTTCCAGTCACTATGTACTATACTCGGAAGTACAATTCGTATCATACGCTAGTTATAAGCTGGTGGTTTGGCACGGCTTTATTCGGAAGGAGTGGCTTCTGCTACATATACACCAACTGGGAATATCAGAGACCATCCCTAGAAATCATTTGGGAATAGATGCACACTGTTTAGACCCTATAGTCTGGAATGAAAATATTTTTGAAAGGTTCAAAAAGAAAGGACCTCATATGCCCTTGATTGCAGTGCTGCAGTGCATGACTGACGAGATGGCAGTGAAGACGACATCACTTAGAATCAACAAATTAATTTAAAATCCCATCCCCGGTCATGCAGTGGACAGCTTGCAATCACTTAGTATGACGACACGCCGGTAGCAGGGAAGTTGACGACGCAAGACGATAATTCAAATGAAAGCAGTGATCAGGTTTACTGTGTGGTAGGCCTACTGCTCAACTGACAGAGACAAATGATTGGCCATTAAGTTATTTTGTATCAATATTGTATAATATGATAATATGATACCCTTATCCGTTTCCTCAACAACAGGGCCTCTCAAACGCCCAAAATCTCACGTGTGCATATCGAGGCACAGAGACTCTGTGCACTGTGCATCATTTCAACTCGGCTTGACTCCGATGATGTAGTGCGCTGAGAGCGACGAAGCGTTCGGTGATAGATGGCTTGTTTCTCAGTGAAATAGATAAGCGCAAGACAACATAATAATGGAGCACCCTGTTTCAAAGAAAGTAAAGACTTCCGAAAGTACATTTCAATCGAACTGGGAACTTTTGTATTTCTTTTGCAGTCGTGACGATAAAGCCAAATGCTTAATCTGTGGGACAATAATTATGTGATAAGTTAATCAAAAAGATTTTCCAATACAAATGCTTAGCTCAAATTCACAATGTAAAGTCCAAAAGTCTCCACCTTATCAATACATTTATTACACATTATCACTCACAGTACCGGTTTCGACACTCTGAGGGTCATCCTCAGCTGACGATCATAACATGCAGTTTAAAAACATCACATAGGAATGTTACATAGTCATTACATTGTTTTGGTTTTGACAAACCGGCTATGGTGATTGATATAGTTTAAAAAACTTAACATATGTTAAAAGTACATTTTTGGATTATAGATATGTCATATAATATGGGAAGACATTATCATTTTACAAATGTTTTCGATCAGTATAAAATTTAAAACTTAGTAGTATTATTGGATGTACAATATGTTTGAAGTATCTATTTTTCTACGTTAAAACTTAACTAAATAGATAAAACATTTTGGTGCAAGTTGGTTCTTGCGGCGTATTATATAAACACTATGCTGTGTGATCACCGTGTTCATTTATTGGTGGTGTAATGGTCTGAAGTGACATGAATATTATATAAAATTAGATAGTTTTCGATGCGAGACTTCGTGATGTATATGTATAAAACTAATTTATGCTAAGATTGAGCTGATGGTGAGATGCGGGTTGTGAAAGTGGAAGTTGTTTACAGTGACGTGCTTCCTTTAATTAATATTATTGATTTCTTCAAGTGTCATTGTGTTCTGGACATGTCATGTTTTAGCGTAAAAGCTCCTCTTCACTTTGTTGTGCAAATGTATTATATAGCTGTTGACACTTGGTGTGTATTATAAGGCAGCACGTCGAGTACTTTTTATGCATATACATCACCAAGTCTCGCATCGAAAACTATCTAATTTTATATAATATTCATGTCACTTCAGATCATTACACCACCAATAAATGAACACGGTGATCACACAACATAGTGTATATATAATACGCCGCAAGAACCAACTTGCACCAAAATGTTTTATCTATTTAGTTAAAAGTTTTAACGTACAAAAATAGATACTTCAAACATATTGTACATCCAATAATACTACTAAGTTTTAAATTTTATCCTGATTCAAAACATTTGTAAAATGATGTCTTCCCATATTATATGACATATCTATAATCCAAAAATGTACTTTTAACATATGTTAAGTTTTTTAAACTATATCAATCACCATAGCCGGTTTGTCAAAATCAAAACAATGTAATGACTATGTAACATTCCTATGTGATGTTTTTAAACTGCATGTTGTGATCGTCAGCTGAGGATGACCCTCAGAGGGTCGAAACCGGTACTGTGAGTGATAGTGTGTAATAAATGTATTGATAAGGTGGAGACCTTTAGACTTTACATTGTGAATAAAATCAATACGGAGATGAAACTTATAGATTATAATAGCTCAAATTCTACGAGAATTTGTCGAAGGAAGATTTTCCTAAGCTGCATTGAGAAGCAGCTAAGATTATTTCTATATTTGGTTCCACATGCATATGTGAAAGGTATTTTTTCCTGCTTTGACTTGTACGAAAACTAGATTGCGTGCGAATAGGCCTATTTCTGATTGTAATTTAAAGAAGGCTCTCAAATTGCTGTCAGCCGGTACCTTGTTCTAGGCATAACTGGTATCATTGCAAAGATAAAGGAAAAGAAGAGCTGGAGAAGATAAATTGTCTGCTCAAACCAAATTGAAAGAAGAGTGTTTTAACACCAGTAACATTGTCCCATACAACAGTGTCCCCGCTCACTGCACATAAACATTTCGCAGTGAAGGGAGGATCAGCGGGGAAGGTGGAGAAGGCGAAGACAGGCCGAATGGGTGAGACAGGTGTAGGGGAAGTGGAGTGGGGGTTTGCACTATGGTCAACCTAGTGAAGTAGTCTCCTGCACCTTGCGCATGTGCACTGCACGGCGCATGCACCCTGAGAGGCCCTGCTCTACAAGGTCGTTATGAAGTGAGACAAATCTATATGGAGAGCTTTTAGGACCGTATGCCCTTAATGACGTCAACCTCATCAGAGGAATTAATGAGATTTAACTAATGATGTGATATGAGTAGATGCACCTGGTTTTTGCATGGCTCAAAAACGCAAAATTATTTATGTTTAAGCAAAATCGCAAAATAATTTGCAAAATTATTCAGAACTGCATCATCTGAAATTAATGACGGAGATTCAAGGCGAGCTGTGGCAATAAAATCCGATAATCGATGCCACAATCAACTTCATACCCGTTCAAAATATATATCGAAAGCTAAGATATAGTATATCGATTATCGCTTAATTAGCTTTCTGTGAAATGAGAAATTTATCATATTCATAATTTACGCGACGGAGTGACGGTGACCTCTTGCTTATTGAAAATTGCTGCTGATCGGTGCGTTTAATTTCCTATTTTTTGCTCAGTTTATTACAATAGTTGGGACGATTTTTAATCGAGAAAAAGAATTTGCATCGGAAGGATTTTACGTGTTTGATAAAACTAGAAAGATACTGATATGCAAATACTGTAATGTGCGAATTGAGTGGCAGAGTTTCACATAAGAAGAACAAGGAAAAGGCGCTAACGACGACAGGCATCAGAAGACAAGCTAGTCTCACAGACACTAGTTCGGCGGCAGAACGAGCGAAATACGATAAAAACTAATTCATTTTATCTACAACGCAAGTTTTTATGGAGGCAAATATTCCACTGGAAAAAGATGGTGCAATATTGAAAATCCACAGCCTGTTTCCTGTCATTTGACCGGGCCAAGAATGGAATGAATGAAGCCCCATTCTAGCAGCGAGGATGGGAATTGTGCCGGCTGCCGAAGCCTGTCAAACTCCTCTGGGGCAATGGTTAATGAATGATTAATGAAATTAAATGATATTGGAGAGTGTTGCTGGAATGAAAGATGACAGGGAAAACCGGAGTAACCGGAGCAAAACGTGTCCCTCCTCCGCTTTGCCTAGCACAAATCTCACATGGAGTGAACAGGATTTGAACCACGGAACCCAGAGGTGAGAGGCCAGCACACTGCCGCCTGAGCCACGGAGGCTCTTTTGTGCAATACTGTAAAATTTTTCTGAGGAAGAAATTTGAGGTTATGTTTTCCTAATATCTTTGTACGGTTGTGCTAGTTTTCTTGTTTAATGACATTCAGGACTAGATAATGCATGCTGGATCCCTCATTTACTTAATTCATTCATATGATGTTAAAGAGCCCTCTAATATTAGACCTATTGATTTTTTAAGGTGCTGGAGACTTACCCACAGCTGGAAGACTGCAGGAAGTTTCTGTACCTCAAATCATCGAAGAGGAGGAAAGATTAAAAAAAGCTGTGAAAGATGAGGGAGTTTCAATTGTGTATGACAAAATGACTGTGTAAAAAGGGCAATGTGTGTTTATAGTTCTGGTAAAAGTGCTTAATTGTGGCGATAGAACAGTTCAGAATTTATTTGTAGGGGAGTGAATGTTATTGCAAATGATAATGCTACATTATGTTCACATGCAATTATGAATGTAATTCACAAACATGAAATTCAGTAATAGAATGCAGTTTTTATAACTTCAGATTCAGCACATTACATAGCCAAGTGCATAAACGCAGTTAGGGTTGAGGTTTCAGAAGGGTTAGTATACACGCAGTGCTGGGCTCATAAACTGAATTTGGTGGGCAGTGTGCGGCCTGTGAAACTGAGTGCTTTGAACCAATGTGTTGTACAGGCATGACGAATCGAATACCAAGTGAGATCACTCACCAAGTTCAAGCGCTCTCCCGCAGAGCGGCACTAGTGGAGCCTAACACCAACGCTACACGGTCAGCTGATTTAATAATAAAATAAAACAAAACAAAATAAAACAAAACAAAAATAAAACACATAAATAACACTGTCAGAGAGTCATAAATAATATCAGTCTGCTCAAAGAAATATCTTTGAACTTTTAATAGGAGAAAACACGAAATAAAATGAAAAATTACAAAAAGCGAAAACAATATTGTGCTTTATCTATGAATACGAAGAAAAGATTAGTCCATTCGCTTGTGTTCTCGATCTTCCTGTATGGATGCGAAATTTGGACCATAAAAGCTAAAGGCTGGAACCAAATCAACGCCTTTGAAATGTGGTGTTGGAGAAGGATGTTGCGAATACCGTGGACAGCCAGGCGAACAAATGATTCTGTCATCCGGGAAACTGGAATACAAGAAAGTTTATGCCAAGTTGTGTACCAGAGAATCCTGCAATTCTTTGGTCATATTATGAGAAGAGAGGATGACAACCTGGAAAAATTAATTGTCCAAGGAAAAGTTTCTGGTTCAAGGACACGAGGACGGGTCGCAAAAAGATGGGTTGATCAAGTAAGAGAGATCATGGGCTTACCATGGAGAGTTACTGTCCGGAAAACGCAAGTACGTACAGAATGGTATCAGCTTATAAAAGAAACAACAAAGTCCTTGGGTCATGATACTCAGTCATGAGTGGAACGACTGGAGAGAGAGACATACTTAAAGAATCCTTTTTAAACAGAGCAAATTAAACATACACCAGACTGTAAATAACACCGACACTTTTCTCAAATAAATTAAAACTAGTTTGAGGCCAGTTTCGATAGTTTACGAGTAGACTTAGCAGATTGTCGAGCTTGCATTTCTCTGCAGGTTTCTACCGCTCTGAAGGAGAATCGGCACTATAGTGGGCCAATTTTGGAATAATGTCCAAAGTGTGTTCAATACAACAGCCAGCTCCTGATGACACAACTGAAATCGCCTCAATCTAGTCAAGACACTCGTAAAAAATATCGACCCACATTAAATTGAATCTCTTCTCTTAGTTTAACCTCATCGAATATAAATATCCCGTACCATTTATTCTCGTTCATTTCATCCTTAAAATAATCTGAAATAGTACTTAAGCAATGAGGATTTACACCATAGGGACATTTAAGTCCTTTGCAGAGTTTCCTCAAATGGCTTTGTGGGGGAAGAGGTAACAAATTATGCCTATACCCTATCCTCTAGGTCAGGGATGGCGAACCTATGCCACGCGTGTCACTAGGTGACACGCGAACACGATTTCGGTGGCACGCCACATGAACATATTAAAAGTTGTTATATACGTCTTGTTCTACAGACTATACATATCTCATGGATCGTATAGTCATAGTGTTTCACGTGTAAGAAATAATCGAAAACCTGGCCGTCAGTCAGACAGTGAGTGAAGTTTGACTTGTGTGAGGTAGCCAGTAGCGCGTGATTATTCGTTGTGTGTTACTGTTTATTGAATGTCGTTTGTATACGGAGCTCACAAACAACTTAACAAAGGTAGTGACCAGATTCTTCAAGAACAGTGGACAAGGGAATTCGGAGTGATAAAAAGAAGCAATAAAGAGAAAGAAGCAATAAAGCTTTGTGTTGCCTGTGCTTGAAAACCGTTGTCTCTCGCACATTTAATGTAGGCCTAAAGCGCCATTTCGAGACAAATAATTTAAATGTTCGTTCCATTCCAAATGAAGAAGGAAGAGAGCTCGTTTCACAGAAAACCGAACAATACACAAAACAAGCTAGTTGTTTTGTGTCATCTTTCAGGCCAAGGAATAATACCAGTGCGGTTGTTTCCATCTGTCTGACTCCATATTAGAGTATGGGAAACCGATTTCTGACGATGAGTTCTTTAAAGAGACTTTCTTATTGATGTCCGATACATTCATTGAAGACTTTCCTAACAAACAACAAATAATTTACAGAATTAAAGAAATGCCAGCCAGCCGAAATATTGTCAGGGGTAGAATAATAAGAATGAGTGAAGATGTTTCAGAGCAATTGACAGCTGATTCGGATAACTCCCAGATGTATACACTATGTCTTTATACGAAAGCATGGATGTGACCTTACAAGAAACGATTGCTCTTTTCGTCTGATTTCCTTGTGGAAATGTGATGAGGGAGGAATTAGTTAAATTGTTGAGTTTACGAAATACGACAATAGGTAAAGATATAATGAAGGATGTGAAGCAAGAACTTGTATTAAAAATGGGGTTTGATTTACAGGATACTGCCTCAAGTATGGTGGCTATTCATAATGGGTTTGTGAAATTCCTTAAAGAACAAGTTAAAGACCCTATTTTACATTCCTATCGTATGTTATACCAGGAAGCCCTATGTGTGAAAGAAGGTATGCAGTCATTTGAAAGAGTACTCTCTGTGGTAACTAAAATTGTGAACTTCATACCTGCACGTGCTCTAAAAATTGCTAGTTCTTGAAAATGTTACACGAAGTGGAATCTCACTGTGGCGTACTTATAAGGTACACTAAAATAATTTTCGCTGGCTGAGTCGTGGGCAAGTACTCCAGAGGCTTGTCGAGCTCTTGGACGAAATTTGCTTCTTCACGATAGAAAAGCACGAAGAATTCCCAGAACTCATGGACCCTATTTGGCTGTGCGAATGAATGTTTCTCCGTGATTTTACAGCAGTGTGCAATAATATCAATAAGGAACTCCAAGGAAAGGGACACACTGCAGATAGATTGTTTGAGATCATAAAATAATTCTAGAGAAAACGTGCATTCGTCAGAGATGTTGAAACCAAGAATTTTAAGTACTTTACTTCAGTTAAAGTACAAGTTGAACTGATGTCAAATTTTGCAAATCAATTAACTTTTGAAGTTAGAAAAAGTATTTGTAAGAAGTGTGTGGACGTCTCACAAAATTCAAAACAAATAATTTCCAAGAGATTTTCCCAATTTCGAGAGTTGAAAAAGACATTGCACTTCATTACAAAACACAACATTGTACAAATGAGTGACATGAAGGTAAATTTTTTACTGACTATTTAGAATTGATTGAATGTGAAGAAAGCAGTACATGGGTGAAAAAATTTGTACAGCTTGGTGAAGCATGAGTGAAAATAGACTGTGCTGTTGACGGTGAATACTTTCTACAGAAGCCAGATAACTTAATACGTGAACAATGGGACAGCCTCTCACAAACGTTTTCAGTGATGAAGAAACTTGCTACAGCGTTACTTTGTTTCGGTCATCATATGCCTACGAGCATCTATCTTCTACAATGAGCGTTGCGAAGTCAACAGTTATAAGCCGCCTTGGTTCAGACTTAAGTACTTCGTGTGTGTTATTGAAGACAAGAAGTTACGAACTTAATATACATGACATGGGTACTAAATGGGAGAACGATATTTCACTTAAAGTCCATTAGCAATATTAGTATTTTAGTATTAGTATTTTTAATTGTTATATCTAATAATATTTAATGACGAAGTGTGTTACAATGGGAGCTTATTATATACATTTTTACAAGTAATGTTAAGTATCCTCCAAACTTACATACTTAAAAATGTATTTTTGGTGTATTTGCAAAATACAACCACAAAACATGCAATCGAATGTATTTACAAGATATATATTAAATAAACAAGGCATTATTAAACGTCATTGGGAATTACGAAGGCGGGGGGAAGGTGGTTGTACCCATTCTTTAAAGGAAAATAACAAGTGGCACAGTCAACAGTTGAGAATAATAAACCAGACTTAAAATGGCACACTAGCTGGAAAAGGTTCGCCATCCCTGCTCTAGGTGATGTTATTTTAAGTAATAAACTCTCCAAAAGAAAATCACTACTGTACCTCATACCATTGGGAGATTTTACTTGACATTTCTTTAACACTGTAATAATTTTCTGCTTCCTACTCAGAAATTCACAATCTATAAATTGAAATTCAGTGTTCTTAATCTGCCCCTGTAGGAAATTAATCCTAGCTTTGGCTGAGAGAAGACTGCATTTCAGCTCGCATTAAATTACGAGTTGCATTCTTTAGTTGCTTTCTGGGAGATAGTATTATCTTTTCGGCATCAGTAAGAGAACTAGACTGACCCTGAATTTGACTACAACTAGGCTGACCTTGAACTTGAACTTCACCGCCTATTGTTGTCATCACTGCTTCACTCATTTCGTGATTCTCGTTCCTTATCCTCTTGATACTGTCCTCACTCCTTTTGCTACTGGGTGCCTTTCGCGATTTTACCTCAGTGGATAGGTATTTCGGTAAATTTGAAAATATGAGGCACTGCTCCTGGTTTTATTTTTCACCTCACACGAGGAAGTTCAATGTTTTCACCATTTACAATGAAACAGTCCGCCTTTATAATTAAATCTGCTGAAAAATGAAAGTCCCATATTCTGCTTTTGGCCGACAATAGCTTATTTTTCCACGGAATAACTCTATCCCATTTCGCAAACAGATTATTTCCCTTTGGTGGTGTAAAATATCATCTACCATCACGCTTCCTTCCATAACCCGATTTACAACCAGGAACGAAACAGTACGACATTTTCTCTAAATAATAGAAAACTAGCTGATTGCACACGCAAAGCACTGCACAGATACTAACATGGACTTTCATAAAATATTAAAACAAACTAATAGGCGTTAAAATTATCACCACGACTTCACGCAAGCTCACTATACCTTTGCCGGCAATTGGGCGCACGTGTCGTTGCAGTTGGATCGTTGAGATTACAGCGCCACACTCCGGCAGGAGCATCAACTACTATGTTAAGAGAGCAGAGTGATCACACTTGGTATTCTATTCGTCATGGTACAGGCAAAACATATCTTCCTTAATACACGGAAGAGAAAGCATGTATAGATTCAATTCTTGAAACAGAAATATGAAGATGAACCCACTAAAGCAAACTCTTCCCTATTCCTGTGATCACCAGGTGGAACTCATGATTTAATAGTGTTGAGTACCTTGGAGAACATCTTGATGATCAGTCAGTAATGATGATAGTGAGAAGGCATTCTCAACATATTGTAATGTATTGTCTGACAGAACAGCTGTGGCTCCCATTAATATGGAACTTTCACTTTCACGTAGTATCGGATTACGAAAAATAACAAACAAGTAAGCCGTAGTGTGGATATCATCTGCGGAAACACAAGTTTTGAACAAAATGATTGCCGTTTCATACCGATTTTAATGTGCATCAAGGGTTTTCCGACGTTTATACAAAAATCAGATATAACGACAATCCGTTATAGCGAGTAAATTTTTCGCCGTTATGAATTCTCGCTATAACGGACTTCTACTGTAGTTTCAAATTTAATATCGTGGTTTTTTTTTTGTAAAACTGATATTTCTAGCATCCCAAAATTCTAAAATTTGTATTCAAAACTATTTTGCTGCAACCGTGGGCCCGAGGAGGATATATACCCTACAAAAAAGAACATGTCCTGACTGCCTGAACTCATTCATCATCGCCGAGTAAAAACTACTTACATAAAGAAAAGAAATTTTGAGGATACATTTATATTACAATGTATTGTGACCGTTCACCATCATGCCATGGAGATGTTAGGAGGTCTGGCTAATTATATATGCCGTTTTCCGCAACATCCTGTGACATATAACGCATTAGTTAGCATTCTGTATGCTTAACCGGGGTATGATCCACGACGCGCCAGTCCGGAGGGAGCAGTTTCCCTACGCTGTGATGAGAAGAAGACAGCGCAGTATTGTTAACCTTGAAAACGCGCTCTCTTTCCGAGCGAGCGAGAAGAGATGATAACGCTACGCACGGAGATGGAGGTTTTTTGAGACAGGGCCAAATTAAGGTGTGTTAACCGTTGAAAAATAAATGCCCACTATAAATTCAACACCGCATTCATTAGTACCACTTCACCATAATTTACGAAAAAGAGGAAGAAGAAGAATACTTCTATATGAAATAATTTTTCTAAATTTATAAATCAGGTCCTATTCGAACCAGTGTATTTTATGCTGACTGTCAATGCATATAAACACAATACTTTAAATATGGATCAGTAATGACGCCTATCATACAGTAGTACGCAGATCAAAGGCGACTACTGAAGTCTGACAACATGTGGAAAAAAGTGGGAGATATTGCATGATGAAACATGACGCATGATTTTCCAAAAGGACGCTTTGGAAATTATGAATAACCTACTGATCGCTTTGGTTTCACAGATGTTCAGTAGAAAGTAGAGGTCATGAGCTTTAATTTGATTGTTATCACGTCGTTCAAAAACTTAGATTACCGGACTGTCATTTCCAACAGGGGCATAATTCACCTCCCCCCTGACCATTTTGCCCGTAGGCTATAAATATATCCAAGACCCAGACACTGTATCTCATTCTCAACTGTGTAACTGCAGTGGTAACACGTTACTTAATTGTCGTCTGTATAGTGGCAGCCCAACATATCAGAAGCGGACTTGGAAATCAGTTACTTGGATATCAGTGTACAAAGTGTTGTGCCATTGAAGAAACACATCAACGTGATGTAAATATATTTACGGAATAAGCCGTGTGGTACAAGTTAATGTACATAATTGCCGAATAGAAGCCTTAATTTGGCATTTCAACATCACAATCGTCGAAGATAGTTAATTATGACTTATGGTGCAATCACCAACGGAGGGCAAACGCTTCAGGTTATTTAGCGTGGTGAGACAGTTAATTAATATATGCAGGGGCTAATTATCACCGCTCCTGAGTATTTAAGAACGAGCGACATTTAGCAAAAATTAAATAACTGTTCTTGACAAAATTAATATTCGCATCCTCCAGGGACATTCGTTGTGATAGTCTGTGTGACGGTCAGGGAATGAACAGTGATTTTACAACTTATCACTACTTGCGTTAATCTGTTTGAACTTAAGAGTGAATCTTGTTACAAGTAGGCCCCCCTTGGAAAGTGCATAAAACAGTATTTGATAACTCATTCTCCATTTTTCTGTATGTTCGTGAGTGGTCGTCGAACCCAAGACTCGGAACCTACAAGAGTCGCGCCTGAGTGCCTGCAATCAGCTTTACAAGGATCGCCCCGAAATTCAACTGAGAAAACAGCAGTTTGCGTCATGGATCGTCGTATGAAGAAGAACCAAGGACTACTAGGAACAAGAATATTTATCATGTTCGTGTAAAGATCTAAGATGTACCCTAGATGACAGCAAGCCTTACTCACCAAGTGTTAAGTACATACTTGAATATACCCTAAACACGAGAGATGCATGCCAGTAATAATAATATTTGTAAATATTATAATGTCAAAATTAAATATTAAATATGTAGGGAACATTATGCGCGTATGATTGGGAAAGATTTATTACTATTAGTTAGGATCATCAAGTGATTTTTAAGATAATCATTGATATTTAACAAAATTAATTTGCATGAATTATTATATAGACTTCAAAGTTCTTAGCTTATACGAACTATCTTTGGGAAGAACGGCAAGTTAGCTAGATTTATATTTCTTCGTCTGGTAAAGATCTTCAGAGTAGTTTGGATATAAATGATACTTTGAGATTCGGGTATTTGTAATCCCGGATAATATTAGATAATCATTGGAGTTGATCCAAACCGAGGTGTAATTAATTTATAATTATATATGAAATTGTGAGAATAAAATAACCTGAAATAATGGGGTTTTCTCTGTGAATTAAATGAACGGATTGAGATACGATGCCAAGACATGAGAGGGCGAAGCTGTAACATGTTTTGTTGTTGGAGTGATAAGGAAGAATAAATAATTATAGATGTTGTGAGATATAAAATTGGGCTGAATATATAGCCAGATAACGAGTAATAAGAAATAATGGCTTTCAAGTGAGTGCATACTTGACAATGAGCCGAGATGATATGTAAGAGAAATGAAAGGGAGAGTGACGGACGATTTATGGTATCCAGAACCCAGGACTAGTCACAGCTGTTATTGTGATGGATAGGTATATGCTGGTCGACCGTAGGCCGAGCAAACTTTGCAGTCTCTAGCAAAGCGATGTTAACGGGCCAAGCTCTTTTCATTTACCAAAGTAATCTCAATCCCATTCTAATTATACGTTGCAAGTAACACGGATAATTTCCGGATTTTGTGAAGGATAGATCCCTTCTCGTGCTAAGCATTAATTTAGCCTCTGATTGGAGTCCAAAAATTTTTACCTTGGAAGCCGAAGCCTGTTGGTTCGAATGATGTTGGAGTGAAGATTTAACCAGATATTATGGCTTGGTTAAGCCATATCTTCAAGATGTGTTGTATAAATATATTTGATATTTTTTATATGTATGTTTCTGTGTGTTTTATTATTTCCCGAAGTATGATATGGTGATGGGTTTGATTCCAGCTTTGACTGATTTTCTTTAATATATAATTTGTTAGGTAAACCCAGGATACGCACATACATGTTCAGCGTGTACGTTCATCGTAAGTGTTCAATGTAAATATACATTTGTCGTGGTCAAATGGATCACATGTTGGATACTCGGCAATGCAATCTCGTGTGTATATCAGATGTGCTTATATTGTGTTATAATTTCTTTTCTTTTCTCCAAATCATGACCGGTAGACAAAGGACTCTATTTAATATCCATTTATGACTAACACATGAAGGATATCTGGTTTTTACCCAGGAGGCTCGAGTTCGATCCTCGGTACCGGAACCATATTTAATATCCATTTGTGACGAGAGTTTAACAAATAAATTCAATATCCATTTTTTTAAATATCATGTATCAGTGTATGTTGATCGAATGAATTGGTGTACATCAAGAATTAATTATGCCAAGACAATTTCAAGAAAAGAAGGCATATAATGTATATAACTGTATCAGTTTAATTGTTTCTTTTACTCAAATGTTGAGATACAACATTATTTGTGTGGTTCATATCAGTATAATAAATATGTTTAGAATATATACTTGAACGGAGATTCTTCTCATTTAGCAATATTAGCATATTCCTCTCATATTATAGAATCGTACTTTCATTATTTTAGATAGTGCCTATTTTATTTCTTTATCGAACATTCCATTACCCATATTGCTCTACGAATTCAGCCGGTGATGCAATGAAAGTAGGGAGGATGAGACTTCAAGCCTGGTAAGCGACTTTTGGCGGTTCTCATCGAAATGTTCCATCTGTACATCTGTTTGTGAAACCAAATTAAATAATATTGCCCTGATATACCTAATGTAAGCCTCATTTTGTTGCCCAATTTTTGGGGCCAGTTTCATTTTGTCGCCCGATGTGCTCAGAGCTGGTTCATACTTAGTTTAGGTGCGACGACTAAAGCCCTAACGGTTGCAGTATGTGCTCGTTAAGGAAGGATTTTTGGATATTTTGTTGCAAAGGGGGTGAAAAGGAGGGTGAATTTTTAAAATGAGTGTATGTATATCTCAAAACTTAAGTTTACAGATTATTGCTTGACACATATGTAAAGGTATTCATGTTCAGCTGATGATGACTAAAGTCAAAACCGGACCTGTAAGCCAATTCTTACAATAAAAACTGTATCGATAAGGTGGAACCCTTTCTTGTCTATACATATGTAAACTACCAATGCAGAAATGAAACTAGTAAATCAAGATACATTGAATGTGATCGATCATCTACCGTATAGATTTTTCGCTATGTGCACTAGCGAACACTCTCATCGACTGGTGTTCTATAACTATAAGCACAATTCAAAATGAAAGAGAACACGTTTCCGTAATGCGTAAATAAAGTGGCTGATAGCAGTAGTTAATTAGTTAGAAATGAAGGCTGAAGTAAACGATCGCTAAATTTTAAAACTGTGTACTGTACCTAATTAAGCAAGAATGTGATACACTTCAAATTAAGGCGCAGAGTGGACGACTGATTTCGGAGGTTAGTTCATTCAGTGAAACCTTGTTAGGCGTTTCTGCCGGTTACAAGGTAAGATGATATGTTAAGCGAGAAAACGTACTATTAGACACACGAATAAGAACTATCCAACACAAATATGTGAACACTTGATATGGTTTTTTTTGCAACATGCATGTATTTAAGTCGTGTATGCAAGGGTACAGTGAAAGATATAGACTATCTACCTTTTTTAAAGGTGCGATGAGAGTATTAAAAAGCGTGAAAGACGAGAGAACAAATATGAAAACCTATTCCACTGGGGCTTATTAAATAAAAATGGTGTATTAAAAGGTATGTAAAACACCTAACGCATATAAAAACTTGTATCAGCGCATTATTGCAGACCACACACTTTCTAAAACAAATATATATTTCGGACCAGTGGGTTAAACATTGTTTTCTGGTCACACTCTTCGACCATGAATTTATAGGTTAAACTCGGCCATGTGCGAAAGAAATGACTTTGACTGTCATCTTGAATGCGACAACACTTCGATCGACTCGAATCGAAACTCGAAGGTGCGAGTTTCAAGATAAGCGCCACAGTTGAAAGATTCGGATACCTGTCCACTTCCTGGATATTGTCTTCATTAGTAAGCGATTTCACACATTTTTCAGTACCGGTATCTATAACTGGGCTACCACAAGACAAATATGCACCACGCTAGTTAACTTCAGACAATTATGTTCCTAATCCTTACGTAGTCTATCACGCAACAAATATTCACTACCCTTCACTGTGTCATTCAACACTGAATGAATTTTTAACTTCAGAATGGAATGCGAAATACAAACACAAACAGGCTTACTGGTTTATTCAGCTATATTAATGAAAACCGAAAAGCAAAACTGAACTTTGTTGAGGTTAATGGCTTGCTTCCCGAAGCTATAATTTACTCTCTAAATTTCCGGAATTCAAGGCCATTCCCCATTTTTGCGTAACTTTCCCTGACCTTGCTCCTGCGGTGAGAGCTTTAATCTGCGTTAGAAATCACGTTCCTTTCACAAGGGATGACAAAGAACAATTTCAGGCCTGGGAAAAATGTGATCGTACTGAGCGATAATAATAAAAAACTGTGACGCGATAATGAGGTGTTTAAATAGATTTCATACGAAGTGAATTGGGACTTCAAATTTACGACGTGCTAAGCAAGAAATCGTCTTAATGAGAAATGCACTACGAGGTTTCACTGTACGCTCTTGCGTCTGGTTAAATTTCAGAAAGGCTATTCCCGAGTAATTTATAGCGAAACGGTTATCATTACTCTACTGGTGCTTAAAATATGTTTTCATGACACACACGAGGTTGTTATGTTAGGTGACGGTTTGAATAAGAAAATAGAAACATTTGTCACAGAAGCCACTGAGTGATACTACTCAAACTTTTCAGAATGAAACTGAACATATGCGTCACAATGTCTCCAAATTAGAAAAATTACTTACAAGTAAACCATAGTATGGAAATCTGCAAAAAAAAAAAAAAAAAAAAAAAAAAAAAAAAAAAAAAAAAAAAAAAAAAAAAAACGGATATAACGACAATCCGTTATAGCAAGTAAATTTTTCTCCGTTATGAATTCTCGGTGCTTTTGCTGGCGGGACCTAGTGTTTACAGTGCACTATGTCTTCTGGTATGGGCTAGAGCAATTTTGTTACTTTCATTGATCTGTCTCAGCTTTATCCTTGGCTTTGACAAAATGAAAGTGACTGAGGTATGAGTGATGCTAGTAATGCCATTCCTTCTGCAGCCAGTCCCTGCTATGAATGGTGTAAAAATATTGCGCATAGGATCAGTTGGTGCATGCATTTCAGTGGGCTTGGTAGACTGATGTGCAATAGCAACTTCTGGCTCGGTGAGGAAAGCAACGGGAAACTACCTCACTCCTCATTTCCCTAGTACGCCTCTTCAGTGATGCCTAGGCCATCTATGACAGCTGATGGCGGAACTGTTGAGGATCCAACCAGCCTTCGGGCTGAGGACTAAACATACATACATGAATTCTCGCTATAGTGGACTTCTACTATAATTGTATGAGGATACTTACATCTAATAAAAACTGAAGTTGTTACAGATGTGAAAATTGGTATTTGGATCTCCTTTAAAAACAGAGAAAAACACATTTTTGGAGGAAATCGTCTTGGGGGGCAGGGTTGAAAAGGAGTTAAATTCCTTTTATGAAGACATTTCTCAAAAACTGAAGATGTTGCAGTCGTGATAATTGGTATTTAGATCCTTTACTAATAACGAAACAAGTAATGCCCCCTGAAAAATTCACTTACGGGAGGGGGGGGGGGGGGGGGAGAAGTGTGAAAGGAAGTGAAAAAAAAGTGAATTCTGTGAACTGAAGGTAACAGATGTGAACATTTGTATTTGGAATCCCCTTTAAACACAAAGAAACACGCGTCATTTTTCTTTGGGGCGGATCAACTTAACGGCGGTGGGGTAAAAAAGGAGTTGAGACCAATTGATTTTACTGTTCATAATATACTTGATTCTGATCATAAACGGATCATTTTTAATTTTTCCTGGGTTTGTTTTCAAGAGCCATCTTTTCCTTTGGAGAACTTTGGAGATTACAGTAGATTCACCTGGCACATAAATAAAAATTTAAACACATTTAAAACCAACAACAGGAATGATATTGACCGTGCAATTGTTCATCTCTATAATAAGGTCAATAATGCACGGAAGTATATCATTCGTATTGCCAGAAATCCTGTGCACTTGCCTATGCGTGACAATGATGCTGGTCACATTAATTTACCGCGAAGTAGCGATCTTGATTCTTGCTGCGGGGTCCAGAACAATAATAATAATAATAATAATAATAACCTAAATTCAACTAATATCACCCACTCTAATAATAATAATAATAATAATAATAATAATAATAATAATAATAATAATAATAATAATAATAATAATGTTCTGGACCGTTGTCAAAATGTGCGGACCGCACTGAAATGGGTCCTGGCCGGGTAATGACTATGAAAGCAGTCCGGCTGCGGGTTCAGTACCGCCAAGGCACCCAAGACGACACCACGCCAAATCTCCTCAGGAAAAAGATGGCAAAGATTTAGGGACCCAACTGACCAGGCGGAATACCTGGAGCTATCCCGGGAAGTACGAAATCAATTGCCGGAAAGAAAGATTGAAAAATGGGAGGAACTTAGCCGTCAGATTGCGAATTTTGGTAGATTATATATAAAATGTTAAACATTCAATTATAAATTTCAGTATACTGCAGCGAAGCACGGGTATTTTGCTAGTCATCTTATATAGCTTTTTCTAAACCTAGTGGGGTCGCGGGTCCAAATTGTGTTGCACATGTGGTTATACAATTCTACCGTTGTCCGGTCCCAAGCCCGGAATGAGAAAGGAGGAGGGTTAGCTGGGTTGGCAACCAGCCTGTAAAAATAGCTAACACCGAGTGTTGAGCAGCAGTAAATAACTCGACCCCCTAAGGTAGGCCCACGGCTTCGGGCGGAGGAGCCTCCTTAGGATTGGGTAATGGTCCCCCAGTGGAAGTAATGCCACTAAAATCCAGTGTGTTCTGACCCAACAGCAAAGCAGGTGGAGGAGGAACCTCTTATTACTTAGTTCCCAATGGCTTTGGAGGTGGAAGAGGTCATGCCAGATGGATTGGCTGTAAAGGCGCAACTCAATTGTACTCTTGAGTCTGCGGCAGTCCAATGCAGTTCTGGTGCTGGAGACTGCATGTATTGTGCTATATGTGCCGCAGTGAATGGCTCCAGGACCATTGCGCATGGGTCACTCTTCGGCAAGTTGCGATCCACCTTAAACTCGTGCCTATGGCATTCTCTCCTGCCGTTCCCCCAAAAGGTCAGCGGCGATGGTATACGGATGATAGAAGCAGGTTTGAGTAAACTCAAAGTTTCTAGTCTGGACCTGCACATTGATGGCAGGTATGTGATGGTCGCCTTCCTCAGACCCTGTGGCTACTCAGGGATTTGGTCCTGCATCTGTGACTGGACAGGCCTATTTAGGACTACTGCTGCCGACCCTGAACGGGGAAGTCCCTAGAGAATGTGAGCTAAACATCGGTAGTCACTTTCACAACTTATCTGGGAAACTGAGCTCAGAGGGTTATCCCACCTTGCGGTCAAAATCATGAAAGAAATCTTCGTTCAACATTATTGGTGCATGGAACGTCAGAACATTATTAGACAACGATAACAGACCAGAAAGAACAGCTCTCATAAGCCATGAGCTAAAAAGACTCAACATTAATGTCAATGCCCTGAGTGAAACCAGATTCGCGGGAGAAGGAAAAATCATTGACGCTTCATTGGGCTACACCATCTTCTGGAAAGTAAAGGAGGAAAATGAACGTTGCATCCATGGTGTGGGTTTTGCAGTAAAGACCAAATTGGTGAATGACCATCGACTCGCTAACAACGCAGTAAATGAAAGACTCTGGGGCTATGAGAACTACGCTGAGAGAAGCCTTGAATACTTTACTAGACCTCCCATCATGCCTTCTGATCATATGATACCAACGTAAAACTTTGAAAAAGCGTCTGAGACCCAGATAAAAAAAAAAAAAGGAAGACTGGGATATCAATAAATGGAATACTGAAAAAGAAGATATAGTGTGGTGGACTGAAGGCTCAAAGACTGGGGATGGCAAAGGAGGAGGGATCAATGGGGGAAGACCTGCGAGATCAATTCAGATGAGCTTGGGCAAACACACTACAGTCTTTCAAGCGGAAGTGATAGGTATCACATGTCTTAAAGAAAATCTGAAAATGAACTATAGGAATAAGAACATTTTCATTCTTACGGACTGCCAAGCGGCCATTAAGGCACTAGAAGCAGTCCGGATAATATCCAGAATTGTCTGGTATTGCCATTCACTTCTGAGGCTCTCACAGTACAACACTGTCCAAATAATATGGGTACCAGGGCATGAAGGTATAGAAGGAAATGAAAAGGCAGATAAACTGGCCATGAAAGGGACAGAAACACATTTTGTAGGCCCAGAATCTGTAAGCGGGATTTCCTATGGACAAGCCTGACACTACATAGGAAAATGGGTACAAAAGAAACAAATGGAGAACTGGAAAAATACTCCAGGATGTAGGCTTGCAAAGGAACTGATAAAAGGACCAAGCAAGAAGCATACTAAAGAACTGTTGAAACTCAGCGGAGAAAATACAAGGTGGGCAGTAGGACTGTTGACAGGACACTGCCATCTGAAAAAGACACCTACACAGAATTGGAGTAATAAGAGACAATATATGTAGGAAATGCAATGAAGCAGAGGAATCAGCTGAACACATGCTTTTCGAATGTCAGGCACTGGGTAGAATCACACTCTCCACTCTAGGACTACCAGGTGAAGAGAGAAAAAATCCAAGAAGACCCAATAAGAACAACCTGCAGCTTTGTGAAGGGAGCAGGTATATCTAATTGGGAATGAAGCAAAAACATGGTAGCAAGAGATCTTAAGAGGTCGACACTAATTGGGAACTAATATTTAAAGGCCATGAAGAAAAGAAGAAATAATGAAAGACTCACGACTCTCTGCATACCTCTTGTAGGAGGCAGATTCATTACTCTCATCTCCTCATATGCCCCACTCTTAAGGATGACTAGGATTCTAAGAACCGCTTGTACCACCAACTGAACAGGGACAAGCTTGCACTACTAGGAAATTTCAATGCCAGAGTGGGGAGGGACAACCTCTTATGGGGAAAAGTCATGGGTAAACATGGAATTGGGAACTGCAATGCTAACGGTCTATTACTTCTTGGCCCATGTGCTGACCATGAGCTCTGTATCACCAATACCCAATTCAAATTGCCAAATCGCTTCACGACCACATGGATGCACCCACGCTCTAAAAATCTGCACATAATAGATTGTGTGCATCACCCGACAGTGCGACAAGAATGATGTCCTAATCACAAAAACAGCCCCGAATCTTGATGACTGTTGGACAGATCATAAACTGCTTATTCGATTCAGGATTACCATCCATAAAAAGCCATGAACCCACTTCACCAATCCAACAAGGAATAAGTTCAGCACCTCTAAGCTTCAACTTGATAGTGTTGCCACAGAATACCAAAGCTCTGTTCTAGAACAACTCATTCTCAATCCAATCAACACAAAGGATGTAGAATGTGAATGGACCATACTTCAAAATATCATTACAGAGTCTGCACAGGAAGTCACTGGCTATGAGGAAAGGAAGAGACAGGAGTGGTTTGATAATAACAATGAAGAAATCTTGAACCTCATCAAGACTAAATGGAATGCCTATCTATGCGTTTCTCAAGATCTCACAAACTAAATGAAAGACATTTCTCAAGAAAGGTTATTTCTGAGAGATTTCTCTAGAGAATAAAATGCATTTTCAAGAGCTAAAACAGAAGTGTCACTCAGAATCAGGGAAATAAAGAAATACTGGTAGCAGCAAAAAACAAAGGAACTTCAGAAATTCTCAGATATCAGGGGCCTACAGAACTTTTACGCAGGACTGAAAGAACTGTATGGTCCTTTCCGCTCATCATCAGGAACTCTGAAAGCTGTTGATAATACCATTCTTACAGACAGCCAGGAACATCTTTAAACGATAGAAAGAGCACTCCAGCTCACTCTTGAACCGTAGTTCTGCTGCTGCTGAAGATTTTCTTCAACAAGTTCTTCGCCATACTCCCCAACTCCTCCAACCTTCCAAGAGTTTATCAAAGCTCTCAGCAGAAGGAAAACAGAGAAGGCTCCAGGAACAGACAACATTCCTCTGGAACTCATTCAAAGTGGAGGCTCGCCTCTAAAAACCAGGCTTTTCTATCTGATTCTTCTAATCTGGGAAACCAAATATGTTCCTGCTACCGTGAAAAACTCCAGAATAGTTACAATCTTCAAGAAAGGTGATCGCAGTATCTGTGGAAACTACCGCGGTATATCCCTACTCTCCACAGCTGGAAAAATCTTTGATAGAATCTTACTGAATCGACTTCAGAATATTTCTGAGAGGTTACTGCCTGAATCTCAGTGTGGGTTTTGTGCCTCGCGTAGTACAACTGACATGATTTTCTGTGCCAAGACAACTCCAGGAGAAGTGGAGAGAACAAACGACACCTTTGGTCTTAGTGTTCTATGACCTTAAAAAGGCCTTTGATACGGTTCCTCATAATGCTATGTGAATGGTTTTGAGGCATTTTGGATGCCCGGAGCATTTTGTTGATCTGATCGAAGCTCTCCATTATGGTATGGTTGGTAAGGTAATGTATCAGAATGATATCGCAGAAGAATTTCCAATCACAAATGGACTCTAGCAAAGAAGTGTACTTGCACGTACACTTTTCGCCCTTATCTGGCAGCTATGCTTTATGAGACAACGCCTGCAAACAACACAGGTGTGGAAATTAGATATCAGTATTAGTGGAGGCTCTTCAACTAGGCCAGATTTCATGCCAAAGGATTAACCTATTCAAACCGGGTCACAGAATTGCAATATGCAGATGACAATGCTTCTCCAGCCCACACACCAGAAAAGCTTCAACAATGTCATCTGCTTCAACAGAGTTTATGAACATTTTGGCCTGACTATCAACATTCAGAAGACCAAAGTGCTTACTCAGCCTGCTCCTGTAACCACCCCCCCACGAGTTTGATATCACCATATCTGGCACAGCTCCGGAAAGGGTGGAGCACTTGTTGTACCTGGGGAGTATTCTCGCAATGCATTGTACCTCTGAGAAGGAGGCGCAAAACAGAATACAGGCTGCCCATTTGGCCTTTGGACGTCTCTCATATCGTGTATTCCAGAAAAAAGATCTAAGTATCCACATGAAAATAATGGTGTACCAAACTGTTGTTATTTCTATGTTACTCTATGGGTGTGAAACCTGGACCCTATATCGCTGGTACATCAAGAAACTGGAACGCTTTCAACAACAAAAACTTAAATCCATGATGAACATCAAATGGGACGACTATATAATTAAAATAGCAGTTCTCAAGAAAGCAAAGCTGAACAGTATCAAAGCCACCATCATTGGTCATCGGCTTAGATGGGCAGGCCATATCCATCGTATGAGTGACAGGAGACTCCCTCGGCAAATCCTGTACGGTGAACTCAGCACTGGCAAGAGGACTCGTGGTGCTCCTCTGAAGCGATATGAAGACCAACTTAAGCAGACCATGAGAAACGCAGATATAAACCCAAATACTGTGCATACTCTCGCATTGGATCGCCCTCACTGGCATGCTACCATCTGAGCTGCAGTTGCACAGTTTGAGCACGAACGTCAAAGACAGGAAGAGGAAATTCGCCAGAGAAAGAAGCTACGTCAAACACTGCCACATCCCCCACCTTCCATCGGATGCAACATGTGTGGCCGCATGTTTTATGCAAGAATTGGTCTGATAAGCCACCTTCATTGTGTGGACTAAGGATTACGGGGTGCAGGCTAGAAACGAAAACTCTGACACGAGTATTGGCCGCCGCCGACATCGGATGCCCTTCCTGATGTTATCACTACTGAGTGTTTCTGTGGTGGTTGGTAGTATGATGCTTTGTCTGAATAATGAAGACGGTGTTAGGATGAATACCCGCCCCTGAGCCAGAAGAATTAATTACACGCAATTAAAATACCCAACCCGACCGGGAATCAAACCCGGCACCCTCTGAACCGAAGGCCTCAAAGCTGACTATTCAGCCAAGGAGTCGGACTTCAAAGGGACAAATAATACGAGTAAATCACTGGAATCACAGTCCGACTCGCTGGCTGAACGGTCAGCGTACTGGCCTTCGGTTCAGAGGGTCCCGGGTTCGATTCCCGGCCGGGTCGGGGATTTTAACCTTAATTGGTTAATTCCAATGGCACGGGGGCTGGGTGTATGTGTTGTCTTCATCATCATTTCATCCTCATCACGACGCGCAGGTCACCTACGGGTGTCAAATAGAAAGACCTGCACCTGGCGAGCCGGACCCATCCTGGGATATCCCGGCACTAAAAGCCATACGGCATTTCATTTCATTTACTGGAATCACAGATAAGGCTTTTTGCAGATGATATTATACTGCATGGAGTAATAAATAAGTTACAAGATTGTGAGCGACTGCAAAAACACCTCAGCAAAGTTACGAGGTGGTCAGCAGACAATGGTATAATGGTAAGTGGACTGAAAAGTCAAGTTGTAAGTTTCACCAAGAGGAGAAGTCCTCTCAGTATTAATTACAGTACTGATGGGGTAACAAAGTCTTGGAGATTACTTCAGTACCTAAGTATTAATATAAGGAAACACATAAATAGGATTCCAAATGAAGGTTACAGATGTCTCCACATGGCTATGAAGGTATTTAGCAGCTGTAGCAAGCATGACGTAAGTTGCTTTCATTCTGTTTCCATGTCATACAGGTTCCGCTAAATACACGTAAACTCAGAAGAATATTACACCAAAATTCATAGGACAGAGAAAATGTTCAGATATGGACAGTTTTCTGGTTCATAAAGTTCTGCTAATGGCAAGTTTTACTGAATTGTGATTTGTAGTGATAGATTATAACAAATCAATGTGTAAATATATAAAAAGATTACATTTATTGTAGAACTTTACTGTAAAAACATGTTTATTATTGTCACTTTCCAAGTTAAAATTATTTTGCCCAAATTTGAAGTTTATAGTAACATTTTAAGTGTTTGTTATCCAAAAGCAATATATTTAAAATAAGGAATTGAAAAGAAATGTTTATTTTGTGCCACAACAATGGAAATATTGCTATTTTAAGTGGGCTAGAAGCATAGCCTGCATGCCCACTGAAGCAACAACATTTGCTGCGCCCTCTGGAAGGTAAAATAACAAACAGAATAGCACTAGTAAAAAATAATTTATCAGCAAAATATTACCAAAAGTTATACTAACCGTCATAAGCGTAGATAAATTATAGAACTGTTCTGCGTTAAACTGGTCCCCAACCCCCTTTTGCTCACAGATCTTGAGCATTGCACAGCCTGCTGCTAACCGAAGCCATGCCATCTCCGCTTTGCTGAAACAACAGAGTTATGGAACCTCAGACAAACTGATGACAATAATATAAATAAGAACAACCATACATTAAAAGGAACTTTAAGAAAAATAACAATAGGAACATGTTTCAACCCCATTAGGCCTCTTTCAATTTCAAAAGAATTTCTACATGACTATTATTTTTTGATGTATCTGAAAATTGATATCTATAACCATCGTTCATACTTCTTAAGTCACTTCTAACATCAAGAGTTCAAGAACGAGTGCCTTTATACAGGGTGAAGCAAAATTTGCGCACTCGGGCATCATAGTGCGACTCCTCACACACCTTTAAAGATAAAAATTTCATTGTTCCGTATTGAAAAGTATCACAGTTAAATTGAAATAATAAATATGGTAGTTCAACCTATTCAACACAAGTAAATAAGAGATGTAGAGATTACATTTTTATATTGCCTCTTCAACTGATATTGTGTGGACTTGACCGTTAACTTCTTTCTAACTTATGCATTGTTTTTCGAGTTATAATCGGCTGATGATGACCCAGACTGGGGTGGAAACCGGTACCATTTCCACTTTTAATTAAATAAGAATGTAATCTCTACATCTCTTATTTACTTGTATTGAATAGGTTGAACTACCATATTTATTATTTCAATCCTCACATGCCAGCAATAAAAAAATGTCTCTTGCAAAAGTTCGTCCTACGAGTATATCCGGGAGAAAAAGGACGTTGATGAGTGGCAATCTGGCAACACTGTAATCACATTTAGGGCAACCACCTCTGTCAGCATGCATTAGTCGTGCTGTACAGGTGGTGCAGTGGATAGAGTTTTGGGTTAGCATGCAGGAGGTCGAGGGGTTCGATCCTGGTTTGAGGCGTATGTTTTTTATTTCGTAAATGTAGTCCAGGTGGAATGGTATCTGGCATCTTAATCGTCAACAGCGATTGCAGCGGGTCCTCTAGAAACCATTTGCACTTACATACTATGACCCTAGCAATGCACGAACATTCGTTTTCATTGGTCAGCTTTGAAAGACGCCTTTTCCACATCGTGAGCGTGAATTTCTTCGCACCACTTATCTACTAGATGTGTTACAAAATGTTGTAAATGTAGGATACATGTGACCTATGAAACGGTGTCTTACTGTATTACAGTATGTAATGTCCGATGGAAATTAGCGAATAAAAAAAAGTGCGCCTCAACCCAGGATCGAACCCTTGACCTCCTGCATGCTAACCCAACACTCTATCCACTGCAACAACTGTACAGCACGACTAGTACATGCTGACAGAGGTAGTTACCCTACATGTTGTTACAGTGTTGCCAGATTGCCACTCTTCAACGTTCTTTTTCTGCCGGATATACTCACAGAACAAACTTTTGCGAGAGACATTTTTTTATTGCTGGCATGTGAGGAGTCTCGCTGCGATGCCCGAGTGCGCGAATTTCGCTTCACCCTGTATATTCCGGTATGTGGTGGTTTTGGTTATGCTTTTGATGATAAGGTTACGTGACAGCTCCATGGTAGCCCTTTTCGGTACTTCCAGGAAGGGGCTGGAGACTCACACGACCTGGGATCTCCCAGCTTGTGGGGTGGGCCCAGCTTTTCCGCGTACTGTTCTCGTCGACCAGCTTACTTGCAAGTTTCTTGGGGATTCAAAGGGAATGTTCTGCCTCTAGCAACCTCGCGAAAATTCTATCTGAAATCACCCGAGCTATAAAAAGGGAGGCTAGCCATGGACAGTCAGTCAGTGCTGGACTCTTGAGTGATAGTAGGGCTCTGAGGTGGAGTTGGTGTGAGACCCTGTGTTTTGGGATTCAGTGGCTGGGCTGAGAACGACAGAGGTGTTGGCTGTCGCTAGTGTCCCACCAAGGTCTGAACCAGGCACTATCATTGTGGTGTCGATGAGACCAGTGAGTAGATGGGCTGGAGACGGCGGAACGGAAGATGTGTACTACCTGAGAGTACTGTATGGTAGTATGTCTCTGTGGATTGAGGATCGCCATGAATCAGCAAGGAAACTTTATGTTCGCTGTTGTATCGTCCTGCTGTCATGAGTGCGAGGATAATGGACCTGTGATAATGTTTGCTGCTGTATCGTCCGGCTGCTCAATACTGTTGAGCTGTTCGGTGCATGTGACTCTGTTAATTACTGGACTGTCTGTGGAGTTGAACCATTGAACAGTCGCCATGTGTCCAGTGGACCATAGCGCTGTGTTCAGATCCAGCGGTCTACACACAGCTACTGTATGTGACTGGACTTGCAGATTAACCTGCAAGGGGTCGTGTGCCGAGTGTAACTTCAGGAATCGTGTACGGCCATTTCGACTGGAATTCAATAAAATACGAAACGCTTACTTAATATGCCATTTGTTACAGTAATATAAGATAATACTATTTAAACACAAACACTTTTTAACATAATAATTATATTAATGAGATTGCCTTTTGTTGATAAAATTGAAAATAAAAATTCAAGTTCTGTTTATGGAAAATACTTTTTAAAATGACGTTTAATTTCAATTAACACACATCTAGACAATGCTCCTTCTACCTCTACTCAACAATGAATGATAACAGTGTACTTTCTGCATTATAAATAAGTCTATACCATGAGTCGCGTATGGTTGAATAGAACGGAGACAGGAGGAGTCGCGTGCGAACGAAACGACCGGATAACCAGCTTGTCACTCACTGAAGTAGTAGAGAGGGATAACAGTGGTGTGACAGAAGTGTGGACAAATCCAATGAAAGGTACTAATGATGATGCTGCTTGCTGTTTAAAGGGGCCTAACATCTAGGTCATCGGCCCCTGATGGTACGAAATGAAATGACACATTAAAAGTTCAAAAACATCCACTGACCAAAATAAAATAATGTCATGAAGAATGAATGGATGGGTATGAAAGTTAAAACAATCTGTGGATCCGACCCAAAATCCATCATAAAAATAGTATTACTGACCAAGGGACCATTTCTAAAGTACAATCCTGAATCAAGGATGCTTGTTGTCTAAAGGGGTCCAAAATACAGGTCAATGGCCCCCTCACAATGGTACTTGTCGCTAGTGAAGTCGAACCATGGTATTTGTTATATTGGGGTACTAATCAAAAGTAGCGTAGACTCACGGTGTTCCACACATGATGGTACTACTCACAAGTATTGTACGTCGTACAGGTAACGCAGACCGATGGCGTTTCTCACATAATGGTGCCACTCATAGGCAACGCAAACCGATGGTGTTCCTCACCTGTGTGTACTAATCACGGATGCCGGTATTCCCGTGGTGTTCCTCATATAGTGGGTACTAATCAGAGGCAACGCAGACCCACGGTGTCGCTCATATAATGGTACTAATCATAGGCAACAACGCCCAGACCTGTTGTGTTTCCCAAAATGGTACTAATCATGGGTACTGGAAACCCACAGAGAACCACTCTCTGGTGCTAATCATAAACCTGTTGTGTACCTGGATATAGCGGTACTACTCGCAAGTAAAGGCAACCCATGGCGTTCCCTGCGTGATGGTACTAATCAAAAGTAGTTTCATGGTTCTTATACAATCATCCTTTGGTCGCCCCTTTTAGTTGCCCCTCATGACAGGCAAGGGATACCGTGGGTGTATTCTTCGTCTGCATCCCCCACCCACACAGGGTAGACAGAGAGAAAAAAGAAGAAAAGAGGAGGGGTCCGTCACTTCGAAAAATGAAGTAACGGACGAAGAAAGGCAAGGGCCACGAAGGGTGTGAAAATGAAAGACTCCCTAGGCCTCAAATACTCTAATACAGTTGGGGTCGGAAAAGAACAAGAGTTGACCAACGGAGGTCGGACAGGATAGACGAAAGTGAGGAGCGTGGCACAAGTAAGTGGAAGCAATGCCAGGACTCAGCTAAGGACCCTGTGGTCGCCAACACACACTCCCAAGTTGAGAGCCCCTTGGGCCCCTTTTAGTCGCCTCTTATGACAGGCAAGGGATACCGCGGGTGTATTCTATATGTGCGCCCCCCACCCGCAGGGGTTATGAAAGGTACTGAGGGGTAGGAAGTATAATAAACAGTGTTCAACGAAGGATTGATCAAAATAAACAGAAATGGTTGAAACGAGCAGATGTGGCCCCTCACGGGTTAAGCGTACACAGGTAGACAAACGGGCTGGACCACCTGCTGCGCCATAAGGAAGGGCAATTTGAAAATAGACAGTAAATTAGTAAGTGTGGCCATTCATAGCTGATTATAACTGTGTGTGTTTAAATACGTGTGTGTGCATTTATTGAGTCAAGCTGTTTGCTCTTTGAATATGCAATGTCTGGACTTTTTTTTTTATTTTTTTTTTTTTTAATAACTTCTGTTTTTCATACATCCAACACCCATATTTAAAGTAAGTGGAACTACTCACAAAAATGGAATGTTTACGTCTTCATGTAAAACAGCATCTTATAGTCCATGTAACATCAAACTTTCTCACTCCTCTATGGTCAGATCTGTTTCCATTCAACTCTCTTACAGCATTATTCACAAGTATTTTCAAGAACAGTGATGAAATTATGCCAATAAGGTGATGAACATGCGTGTCCATTGGGTTTGAAACCAAAGCATGTGAAATTAACCCTGAAAACAATTTTTTTTCATACAAATGAGCTGTGGCTTCATTAGATATGTTCCCTTTCATGACTGAGCTTAAACCATTAATATGTATTCTCTCTAAAATACATCTCACTAAGTTTTCACACATGATCAACATCTTTCGTAAGAACACAGAGATTGCCCCTATTCTTCAAAGAAATGAATGGATAAGGATTTTCTTTTTATATAGCTGCTTTCTTACAAGTATCACATTGTAGAGAATTGAACATATTTACTACAAATCCTGAGAAATATTCAATAATATTCTTTGATAATAAACCTGACAATATTATTATTATTATTATTATTATTATTATTATTATTATTCCACACTCCATCACAAGGGGGCTAATGCCAACAATATATCGGAAGGAAGTTATCTCCGTCTTCTGCATAATTAAGCATCTTTAATAGTAAATTTAATAGCATTAATAACTAAGACAACAAGTGTACATGAGCACACGTGAACACTTATCGGTGTATTGAAACTCCTGTTCATTCATTGTTCTCTCTTCGTGAATAGGAAAAACCACACCCAAACACTACGCAGGTATTCACCAGTCTACTACACAGTAGTTCGCCGAAAATAAAAGTAAAATGTGCATAAACACAACATAAACCGAAACTGCAAATAACACAGTAACATATGTTTTCAGTGAATCTGTAGTGATATAAGATGGCGGTGGTTGCAAGTTTCTGGCTTCATTAGTACCAATGCTACGAGATACAACGCTGCCAGTATATTAACTATATGTCTGTGATTAGAACTTTTGAAGATCAAGCTGAAAGTTCAACTGTCTATGGACAGCATAGATCGGCCCATATGAGGAGGACGACAGCCGAGGTAGTGTCAACAGTGAATATCATAAATTATTATTTCATTCCTCAGATACCAGAAATCAAACTGCATCTGGTGTGCTAAGCAAGTTCTTAAAGGTACAAAGCTGCTTATCACAGAATCTCTGACATGCACAGAGAAGGAAGTTCCAAATAAAGCATGGGATTTCTGGGGTACGCACAGGGTTTCAGCGTAGAATGGTCGCATTACCATTTGCCTACATGATGGAAGAAGCCACACATTAATTCAACCGGTAAAATGTGTTCATATGAGGCAGCTAGGCAAATTATTGGGGCAATAAGACCATTGTGATATTTCATTTCAATAATATTATTTTGTTAACTACACAAGTGTGCTTGTGTGTGGGTCGATGTTGTGTTAAGCAACAGGCCAGTTCATCAAGAAATCAAGGTAAGTTTTTTGTCTTGGTTCAAGCATTTGTCATTTGCCAGGTAATTATAGGCCCCTCCTTTGACAAAGCATACAGTTCTAACAGAAGCACCCCACTGATGCCGGCAGCCTTCTGAAACAAGACCATTCACTATATGGTGTGGAAACATGGACTCTCAAGAACATATCAGTGAAACGCTTGGAAGCCTTTGAAATGTGGATCTATCGTAGGATGCTCAGGATTTCGAGGGTTTCACGACTAACGAACCAAGAAGTACTCAAAGGGTAAGAGCAAGTCGGGAACTCGTTTGAACATTAAAACACCGGAAGATCTCTTACCTTGGCCACATCCTTAGAAATGACCGTTACCTCATCTTACAGCGGATTGTACAAGGCAAAATACAGGGTCGAAGTGGTGTCAGGAGGAGGTGAACATCATGGCTTAGAAACATCGAAGAATGGACTGGAATTCAATGTGTTGAAAGACTTTTCCACCTAGCAAGAGATCGTACTGCATTCGCCACAGTGATTGCCAACGTCAGGGACACCTGATATGGTACTGTGAAGAAAAAGAAGACGACGAAGAAGACGAAGAAGCCTACCCATACACTTGGACAAAATTCAGGCTATATTTAATGAAAATTGCATCTACTTGATAGCAATCTGAGATAGTTGACTGTGTCCCTCAATACCAACAAACAGCATGGTTCACCTCAATGACAATAATGTCCATCCTTATGATCGTGCCAATAAGAGGGGTGGAGGTCTTGTTCTTTACTGCAAAGATGACCTCAACAGTCATGTCATTTGGTCTTCACATCAAGTAGTGAGTTGGACAGAGTTCAAGATCATTGAAGTAATTGAGAGTGGACAGAAAATTCCTATTTAATGTAACTAACCACCGAATTTGAAATGTGTCTTACCGAGCTCGATAGCTGTGGTCGCTTAAGTGCAGCCAGTATCCAGTATTCAGGAGATAGTGGGTTCGAGCCCCACCGCCGGCAGCCTTGAAGATAGTTTTCCATTGTTCTCGATTTTCACACCAAGCAAATGCTGGAGCTGTACCTTAAATAAGGCCACGGCTGCTTCCTTCCCACTTCTAGCTCACTCCTGTCCCAACGTCGCCATAAGACCTACCTGTGTCGGTGCAACATAAAGCAACATGCAAAAAAGTGTCTTCTTAAACAATGCCTGAATTTTCTGGGCTTGTAGGCCATGGCCCACCTTAATATATAGTGCAGGGTGCGGTTTGCCATGATGGTAGTCAGGGTCATTGATTGGCTGTTCTTTGGCCAATGATAGTGCAGGCTGTGGTGTGCTGCTCAGCTATTGGTCAGCCATGGTAGAGGGTTGCTGACTGGCTGCTCTTCAGCCGAAGACTGAAGCACTGTTAAGCCTGGTGTTGGTCGACCTGCCTTAGCAGATGGGTAACTGATTGCTCACTGCTTTTTCTGGCCTGCCAAGGCCATTGTATCCTCCACAATGGATGGTGTTCAGGACTGGAAACCAGGTTTTATTGCCCCGTTCAGATTCCTCCTTATAGCTGAAGCTGTTGGTGTGCTTTGGAACTTCAATGGCTTCCCTTTGTAGCCGGGCGTGAAAAGACAAAGTAGTTGACAGTACTTTTGTGTTGCTGCACTGTATGTTGTGGTCTGCTAGCAGCAAGTGTTTAGTGACTGATGACCTTTCTGCTCATCCCAGCCAGCTCTGTTGGTTGTGCTATTTCAGTCAGGTAGCAACAACGCGTTTCATAGTTCCTATGTACAAGGGGTTGCAGCTGCACAGGATCTTGTAGACACCTGCTATTGTGAGGGGATGGCACTTGTCTTGAGCAGACCTTAGCAATCCTTGGACTTTCTTTGTTGGCATATTTAAGGTTTCTACCCCACGGGACCCCAGTTGCCTCCCTATACTGTCAGTTAACGATAATGATGAGTATTTGACTGTATTGTAGACCAAAGAGGAACACACAGTTGATCATCGTGCCCCGTACTGCTATCCGTTTGTGATTATTAGAACTATTATCAACCAGCCATACATCAATAGAACAAGGAAATGCGCAGAAGTTTAAAATAAAATGAAAATTACTGATACTGCTCTGAAAATAAGGGGGATCGGTCCTGGCGATCGAGAGATCGGGAAGAATGATGAAAAATCAGGAGTGTCCTGCTTAAATCGAGAGAGTTGGCACATCTACTACCGCTTTTCCCACTTCTTTAGGGTTGCGGGTGTGAACCATGCTGCACATGTGGATTTGGCCCTGTTTTATGGCCGGATGCCCTTTCTGATGCCAACCCTATATGGAGGAATGTAATCACTATGGTGTGTGTCTGTAGTGGTGGGTAGTGTTGTGTGCTGTCTGAATATGAAGAGGAAAGTGTTGGGACAAAGACAAACACCCAGTCCCTGAGCGAGATGAATTAATCAGACGCGATGAAAATTCTCGACCTGGCCGGGAATCGAACCTGGGACCCACTGAACTGAAGGCCTGAACACTGACCATTCAGCCAAGGATGGCACTATATAGTCATGGGTTTTTTTTCTTCGTAACTTACGAGATTTACGTACTGCCACCGCCGTATTATGAAAATCTGTAGTCTTACATTTGCAGGTATAAGCAAAGCACATTTTCCTTTTCTGTAGGACTATAAATCTGTTTGGATAATACCAGGTGAGCAGAATCATGGCATGTTCAAATAACGCATTTAAAAAGGTAGTTGCTGTTAAATGACAAACCCAGCATTTTAATAACATAGTTTTATTTCATCCAATTAGGATGCATGAGAAGCAAGAACATTCTGCAAGAACTCCTCCAAAATGGAGAGCACCATTACCTCCTCTATGAAAAGATCAGGTCAGTTGAAATGGAAGGAAATTCCGTTATCAACGTAACGTAACCATGTCTTTTCATTACTTTGGTATAGTTTGCAGACTCAGCCTTTGTGTATTCTTACAGACTTATGGCATATGTACATGTAATATATTTGCTTGTGTGTATTATTACAGTGTGGTTTCACCTAAGTCCAGCAAGCAATAGCAAATTTCAAGAAAGGAGCTGAATTATTTACACCAGGCAAACACTGAAGAATTGTTACAGTAACGCGTATATCAAGATAAAGGCAGAAATATACAAATTAAGTGAGGATGAGAGATGTAACCGTACGTATGTACGATCCCCGAGTTTTTAGGTTAGGAAATTTTCGTATATAGTTTGTAAGGTTAAAATCATGTAATTTTGTTTATTTACCATGTAAAAACGTAATATTATAAGAAGAATGTATAGTTAGGGAATATTGCATATGTTCATCATTATATTTTGTATAAATTTCCGTTTGGGTAAGAGTCTGTAAATATGGCCTAGCCGTAAGGATTGTGCAACCGGGAAAACTGCGACTATATCGGGAAGGACGGTTGAAGTCAGTTGGATGTGTTGCAACAAGTGGCTTGAAAACACGGGGTACGGCAGGTTGTATCGGTTGAAGAATTGGAGTGAATCAATGTGGACATACATGAGTGGACGGTCTATGTCACATCATATACTCGATAGCCAATGCGAGGGCTTTGTTTTGAGCGAGGTATGGGTTGACAGAGTGACGCGGGAAGAAGTGCCGGTGTGAGCGGTGCTACCAGTAAACTTTTCAGGACGCGATAACCACGTGTAGCAAGCATATATAAGTGTGTACGCGTGTGCGGCGAGTTATTCTGATTCTGATTCTCATTCTGTTTCTGACTCTGATGCTGATACTGTGTGTTTCTCATTTGTACTGGTCTGCGGGAGCGACGTATTTGCGCAGTTTGCTATACGATCTGCTATTGTTCGTGAGTATCTGATACGGAGTGAACATGGTATAATCTCAACGACTGACCGGCTTTGCAGTGGACTTTCTGTAAAAGAAAGTATTTGTTTGGAACTTGTCACCCGAGTATGCAGCTTCAGTTGATGGAGAATTTTGCTGTTTGCTTGCCTCCGGACATGTAACGCTTTCTGTCCAGCCAGCAATAATTGGAAAGAATTCAAGACGACGAAGAAGTGTAAATAAGGTTAGGGATGCTGTTAGTAAAGAAGGTTGCATCCATATGTAGAGAAATAGTCGTCGTACTTTTCTCTACCAGATTAGGATTCATGGTAACAGTGGAGTGCAGTGGGGCTCTTACCTGGAGGTATGTTAAAAGTATAATGATGTTCTATTTTTAGTGATGATTTTAATGATGTGTAATTTGCCTTTGTAGACGGCTAACGAGTAAATCTCGTGAAGAGATGATTTTGTTGGGTAGTATTGTGTATATTAGCTCTATGTAAACAGCAAGCACTAAGTGGATTGCATAAGTGTTTATTTTTGTTGGTGTTTGTCACATATTAGTTCTTATTCGATGTTCTATTTTTATTGGTGAGTTTAATGATGTGTAATTTGCCTTTGTAGACGGCAAATGAATAAATCTCGTGAAGAGATGATTTTGTTGGGTAGTATTGTGTATATTAGCTCTATGTAAACAGCAAGCACTAAGTGGATTGCATAAGTGTTTATTTTTGTTGGTGTTTGTCACATAATAGTTCTTATTCTGGGAGTAAAGTCATGGAATCAAACTTTAAGTGAGTCTTTTGTCAGTGGAGTGAGGCTGAACCTGGCATGTTACCCAAATTTAATTTCAGGGGTTATATAGCAACAGGTAAGGTTATAAAGCAAGTCTGGAGCCTCGTCAGCCTGATGACCGTCGCCTTGGGAGAGGGAGTGGCTCGTTGCTCTACATAATTAAATATTCCTGCAATTGTTTTGCAGGTGGCGCCCATTATCCTTGTTATTTACACTTATCTGTTTACGTTTATCTGTTCAGTATATCAATAGCTTGCAGTAGTTACAGAGAGAGTGCGTATTTCCTTCATTCCTCACCGAACTTGAAACCTTCATTATTAATACTTATACTGAGGTTAGTTTGTTGATGATTATGTCTTGTGATTTTAATATGTAACTAGTTAAGTTGGCAGCAGTGATATACCTTAAATAAAAAATAAATAAAAAAAAGAGAGAGAGAATATGGCGGCGATATTTGCCTTTAAGAGTATAATGTAACGAGTAATTGCATGCGAGTGCAGGATTCAACATAACGTCACACCACAACAGCCGAGTGATAATCTCCAGTGTTACTTGATTATGAACGAGCAGTAGAACACTAGAAATTCAAAATACTCGGTTATGTCTTGTTCGTCATAACTAGAGACGAGAATTATAGGCACTAAAAACAGTTTAAAAAAAGGGCAGGCATATAGGCTCTTAAATGAGCCAAAATAGGCATGAACGTGTAAAATAGGCAACAAAATAGGCATGAAAAAATTACTTATAATTTAATAACACACTCAATTACTATAAAAGGAATTTACAAGCAACGTTTCAATGTTTTCCAGTAACAATCTTGTTCTCCTCTCATGCACAATGATTTTGTACTGAGAGAAAGATCTCTCAACATCACTAGAAATGATTGGACAAAACTTCAGTGAAGTCACTTCATCTGATTTTATTTCGCTGACAGCACCTGCCTTCCCAAAGGTTCAGTCAAAACTTGCCCTGACTTCTTCCACAATCCTAAATGACTCCACCAGGGGCATGCCACTCTTCTCCACCTTGGTGATTGCTCCCAGCAACTTGTTGAAATTTGAAGATGCTCCGGTTTGTGCAGGGGCATATTAGCTCCCAACATTGCAGTGCATAGGTCTGAAGAAAATGGTTGTTGGTCGCTGCCCAAAGTGGACTGATAGAAAGGCTGCGTTGATACAGATTTCTGTACCCATATCAGATGCATCGCAGTATTTCTTAGTTGATCTATGTGGTATTTTTCTCACATTTGATCTGAAAAATAATAAAATTGATGTAAATTACATAGTCCCTATATCTTAAATTTCTGCAGTTAGGCTAATTGGCAATAATGCTTAGGATATATCATGCATCTGTTTCACAAAAAAGACTATTAGAAATTATGTTTCTAGAAGTACAAAACTTTAAAGTAGGAACAAGGGAATGAGTAATTTACGTGGAAATATGTCCTCGAGGATTTTCAGTTGTAATTTGGCAGTATCGTGTTGATTTCACTGGGTGAAAATATAATAAAAAGACGTGAAACGATACCGGAGTAGCGTAGAGGAGAGTTCCGTCCTTTATGCTTGCCAAGGACCCACCAAGCTGGCCCTAGCAGTATTCTTACTTAAATAGAAGAATGAAAGCGAAACTTAGACAATACAGCACAGTGGTAAAGTCAGAGGGTCTCTACGCTTTAGAGAGCTTGACAATGAATAAAAAGGGTGAGTTTGAAGATCCTGAAAAAAGAGAATCTTAAAGAAAATTTTAGGACCACAGAAAAATACTGATGGGGAGTGGAGTAATAGAAAAAATGATTATCTCCACAAATGCACTGAAAAAATCAGTCACCATGTGAAAGCGAAGGCTAAAATTCTATGGGCATCTGGAAAGAATGGATGTGAAACGGCTAAGAAAATATTCAAGTACATCACTGGACTGAAAGCTTTGACAAAGTGGGTAGAAGAGGTAAAAGGAGATGCAATAGAAAGTGGACAATGGATATGATTCACAACAGAAAAGAATTTAGAAGCCGAGTGTACAGCATCAAAACATTCCAAGAGAAACCACCAAAATGTAGACCCAAATTAGTCATATCTGAGAAAGAAAAGATTCGAAGAAGAAGAAGAAGAAGAAGAAGAAGAAGAAGAAGAAGAAGAAGAAGAAGAAGAAGAAGAAGAAGAAGAAGAAGACGGCACTATAAATGTCAGATTTGTAAACATTTTATTTGTTTCTATTCACCAGCTTTGGTTAGCCAGGTCAGCTGTCATGAAGACTATTTTCTGTTGCCTGCAATAGATCCTGCATCATGTGTGCCCACAAGGCCACCACCCTCGTTGAAAATTAAAAACCGCATAATTTGAAATTGTTGTGACATGTGCCCATAACATTATTTTTGTCACAATTTAGTAAGACTCTAGAGGGGATGCTAGAGGCCTGTTATCCTGGGAGCTTATGCCCCTCAGACTCTCTTTGCTTCCCCCTCCCCTCCCCCAAGCACAACGGTTACTACCCGGACCTCACCAATCCAGACCAACCGTCTTTTCACTGGCCTGGTCTTGTAAAGATAATCTTGGCAATCTTGTAAAACAAGCTGTGGCATCGTTTTAGCTGGGCTACACTGGATCTGCAACCTGTGTTTCGCGAAGGCTTAGCAGAAGTGTAATAGAATAATTCACTTTTTTTTTCTTTTTTCTTTTTTTTTTTTTTGCAAGTTGCTTTACGTCGCACCGACACAGATAGGTCTTATGGCAACGATGGAACAGGAAAGGGCTAGGAGTGGTTAGGAAGCGGCCGTGGCCTTAAATTAAGGTACAGCCCCAGCATCTGCCTGGTGTGAAAATGGGAAACCACGGAAAACCATCGCCGACAGTAGGGTTCGAACCCACTATCTCCCGAATACTGGATTCTGGCCACACTAAAGCGACTGCAGCTATCGAGCTCGGTTCACAATTTTTTAAAGAGAGTTTTAAAAATTGCATTTCAGTTGTAAATCTCTATTTTCACAGGAAATGAATCACAGTTCAAAATACCGATTTAATTTTCATTTATTCTGTGACAAGAGACCACCGGTGTTCTAACTCCTCGTTCAGTAATTTAATGATTATTTACATTTTAGCAATATAAAAGAATAACTGAAAGTTCACGACCAATACAGCATTGCAACAAAACAACTCGCCAGAATACATAAATTAACAGGGCTATATATGCTACAATGAAATGCAATCATAGTTCTCAACCACAAAAAAGAGAGAGAGAAATAAAGGAAGATAAAAGGAACAAACAAACTTACCTCCTTACTGCAACCTTACGTCCATCCGTAGTGAAATTGGGATCCCCTGTGATCCACTGCTTCAGCCTTTAGAACTTCGACGATTTTTCTTTGGGCATTGTCGCAAACACACTTCTCTTTTTCTTCCACTTCACAACAAATCAAAACAAGTTCTGAACATAAAGCGCATGCATACAACAGTTCGCATCAAAAGGGAGGTAAGGGCATATGCGTTGTGCAACACAGTTCAACATTGACTGGTTCTCGCATATTCTTAGGAGGGTGGAGGGGTTCGAGGCTTTGAGGTCAAATTGTTCCTCGTTTCTCCTGATGGAAATTTCCCTCGAACTATTTCTGGTGACTTCTGAGAATTCCCATTTTTGTTCGTGTGGTAAACAGATATTGAAAAAGGAGAAGATATTCTGTTGAGCACACTAGCTACAATACAATTCACTGGAAGAAAATCGGGTTTTTTAAAAATACAATCAAACGGCATCAAATAGGCGTTTATACTCCCAAGTAAGCACAAACCCCTGAAATAGGCATTTATAGGCACAATAAAACAAACGAAATATAGCTAAAAAGACCCTAAAACAGATTTATATCTCAAAAGCCTACGTTTCCGAGCACAAGAATAAAATTGGCAAATTCCCGTCTCTAGTCATAACAATACCAAAATAGTTCAATTCTACATTTTAGTTTACCTGTCTGATATTACTGTTAACCCTACAACCAGTAAACGTTGCGATCGCGACATATTTCCATGGAGCTCTACCGCTAAAGTCGCCATCGTGACATATTATGCCAGCGCTTACTAATCTCGTGATAGCTCCTTTATTGTCAATGTACTGATCAAATATTATACTCAACTTTAAAGAGGAAAAGTCTGTTTATAATTATAACACATCGGTAAAGTAATTTAGAATCATGGAGAAGACTGGCACATGCACGGAGAAAGAACATATTGCAGACAGCAAACTTCTTTGTTGTGGTTGCCTAGCGTGTGTTTCCACGGTATTTGTATCTACAGTAAAATGAGTGAAATGTCACGAAGCAGTGAAATTCCTGATTTAGAAGGTGAAGAAGATAGTGATGTGTTTCTGGAAGAAGGAAATGATGATTCTGACATGAGCTGGTACACCCCCCAGGAAAGAAATGCACTTGTGTCCTGTCTGTTCAACTGCAGAAAAAATCACACAGCCACTTCTGGTGCCCAGGATGAAATTACGGTGTTCATCAACACTGCTACCATAAATTAGAAGATTACTGGAGACCCATGAAGACAGGAAGAAAGAGAAGCCACCCTGAAGATGCCGAGGATGAGGCCAACAAAGCAGTCTGTGTTTAGGAGTGATGTGCATTCAGTCCTTCTTCATTTCTCTTACCTTTAGAACCATTCAGAATAGTGAAAAGCATATATATTTAGATCAGCATGAAATTGTACATATTTTGTATATAATATAACACTGATAAAGCTGTTTTCTTTTACCTCTGTGTTTTCTAGAACTTCATGAACTATTTTTTCCTTTTGTGTGGAATATTTCATCAATACACCCTTAAAACACTGAGCTGGTGAGTTAGATTTTTTACTATATTTTTCTGAATAAAATGACATGTAATATTTAATTATTAGTTAACTATTTTCTTTTGTGTGATTTTATGAAAATTTGCATATATAACTTCCAGAAAAGGTTAGCGGTTGGAGGTAATATAGGCACCGGTTGCAGGGTTAATGCCCTGAGGGGAAATTTTTTTTAAAAATTGATCATTTTCATTTTTACGTAGTATTCCCCACCCAGCTACCAATTTCTGCCACCCGGCTGAAAAAAATTTCTGGGGAGAACACTGATGCCATCATATTGGAAAAAATTGTATCTAGTGTTTCCATATCCCTGTTGGATAATTTTTATTCATGTATTCAAACTATTTTCTTTTGTGTGATTTTATGAAAATTTGCATATATAACTTCCAGAAAAGGTTAGCGGTTGGAGGTAATATAGGCACCGGTTGCAGGGTTAATGCCCTGAGGGGAAATTTTTTTTAAAAATTGATCATTTTCATTTTTACGTAGTATTCCCCACCCAGCTACCAATTTCTGCCACCCGGCTGAAAAAAATTTCTGGGGAGAACACTGATGCCATCATATTGGAAAAAATTGTATCTAGTGTTTCCATATCCCTGTTGGATAATTTTTATTCATGTATTCAGTAGTATGTTTTCTCGCTTAACACACCTCTTTCCTTGTCCATGCAAAAATGTCTTAATGAGGTTTTTCTGTACATCCATAATGCCAGTAGAGTGGATATAATAAACAATTTTCATACTACTTCTTTTTATGACGCCGTCTCCCTCCGAAGGTTGGCGACCCAATTGATTATGATTACATGCAAAACGGCAGCACGGAAGATTTCTATCGATGTATGTCCATATCACCACCGCAAGTCTTTCAGCCAGGAATTTCTCCGTCTTCCCACAGATCTTTTCTAATCAATCTTCCCTTGAATGATCAGTCGGAGAGGTTCATATTGTTCACCTCTCACGATGTGCCCGAAGTAGATGAGCTTACGCTCCTTGATGGTTATGAGAAGCTCTTTCTTCTTGTTCAAGATGTTGAGGACTTCATTTGTCTTCTTTTCTACCCAAGAAATTCAGAGTATTCTTCTGTGTAAGTACATTTCAAAAGATTCAATCCACTTCACCAATAAAGGGCTGAGCGTCCACCCTTTGAAACCATACAGAAGGACAGGAAAGACAATGTAGCATTCAAACTCTGAGCTGGAGGTTGAGTTCTCAGCTGGTGAATAAGGCCCTCATGTTATTGAACATATTTTTTGCTTGTCCAATCCTGGATAAGATTTCACATTTTGAATCACAATGCTGGTTCACTAGAGTTCCAAGATATTTGATTGAATATACTTGTTGGTCGATGTTGTTGTTGATGTAAAGGTAGGTCTGTTAGGTGTTTTCGAGAATACATTCAGCTTGGTCTTGTTAATATTCAAGGATAAACCGTAAGTTTCGCTGGTCCTCACGATGTTGTTTATAATGATTTGAAGATCACTAGGGTTGCTGGCTAACACAATCGTGTCATCTGCAAATTGGATGTTATTAATGACATAGCCATTGATCATGATACCTAGATTAACATCTTCCATAGCCTCTCTGAACACAGCTTCAGAGTAGATGATGAAAAGGAGTGGGGACAAGACACATTCCTGGCAGACACCTCTTCGTATAGCTATGTCCTCAATAGTAGGTCCTTCTATTTTGACCTCTGCCATTTGATTCCAGTACAAATGGGTAATGATATGAAGAGCACCAACATCTACACCAGTAGATTTTAAAATTTCAACAAGTTCTGCATGAGATACGCAATCAAAAGCTTTTCAGTAGTCGATGGAGCAAGCGTGCACATCTGCATCTAGGCATCTCTGGGTAAAAAAATTCAAGGAAAAAAGAGCCTCGCGAGTACCCAGTCCATTCCTAAAGCCAAACTGAGTATGCCCAACTTGGCGTTCGCATTTGAGGTAGATTCGAGTGTGGATGATCCGCAGAAATACGTTTAGCACATGGGACATTAGGCTGATCATACGATAATCATCACAATGTGATGCACTAGCCTTTTAAGGTATGGTGACAAAAGTACATCTTAGCGAGTCAGATGGAATTCTACCAGATTTATATATTGCATTGAATAATGTAGTCAGCAGCTCTAGTCCTCTGCCATGGCCTTCAGCAATGAGTTTGAGAGTTTCTGTACCGGGTCTTTTATCCCGCACAGTTTTAACCTAGTCCAGCATGAGTTCTACGACCATCCAACCCTTCACTTGCTACAGCTTTTCCATTCTTCTGGAGTTTGATTGCGTAAAGTACTTCCTCTTGGGTTGTATTTGGACTTGTTTTGCTGCCTTCAGCAATAAAAGGTCTGGCCTGACATTGCTAAATAGGTTTTCAACATATTCTTTCCAACACTTCAACTTGTCTTCGACTCCTACCAAAAGGGTGTCATTGGCATTCCTCAGTATAGCTTTACATGGCCTGTGATATTTCCCTACAAGTTTCTTGATCTTCTTGTGGAGATTAGAAGTTCTATTTCTCTGCATCTCTCTGCTTCCCTAAACTCCTCCTCACTGTCCTGTTTAGTTCTTGGTATTGGACTTTACTTACATTTTTCACTTTCTGTCTTTGGTTCATAAGCTGTAGAATATATTCTGTCATCCATGGCTGTTTTTTTGAACTGTTTGAATGTCCTATGTCATTCTCTTGAGTATCAGTGAGTATGTTTTTTAGTGCAAAAATTGGTGACATAACTTTACTTGTTAACTCGATCAAGTCAAACGAGTACAGTATTTCACCGCATTCGTCGCACTTTCCACACAAAAAAATAGTAAGGTGTGACCATTACCGTATGTGAAGAATATTTTAATAGCGTTACATGCATTACTTAAAAGAAATTCAAAACTATATTGTACGTCATACAAGTTTAAGGTGCATGTAATAATCACGTGTATACAACTAAATAATTAAAATAATCAAAATCAAAATTCACAACTTATTCGCAACAGTTTGGGGAACATTTCTTCAATCTGAAAATAGAAATAAATTTATTACGTTAATTGTCATTAATCAGAGAATTAAAGTTTATCACACTAGCAAAAAATTATTGCATTATTGTGAAATACGGACTTCCTGGTGAACAATTTACTCAACATCTTCTGTGTCGCTACTCCTACTTTCAGTATCTGATGTGTCATCCTCACTGTCGCTCACACGAGTATCCGATTCTTTGTCACTCTGTCACACAGCGTAATCTTCAGATCCGTCTAGTGCGCTCGAAATCCAAGTCTTTTTGAAGTTCTTGCGGACTAGTTCAGGTGGTATAAGGTCCCAACTCTTCATTGCTCACGAGCATAAAAAGTTGAAGGATGGACGCCTATTATTTCCAGCCCACTGGGAATGACTTCCTGTTGATTTATTTTCATCGAGAAGTTATTTCGCTATGTTCATGCGGTGACCTCGGAATCTACCCTAAAATAAGCAGAGTTGGCTGTTTCAGTAGTGTACCGGGTCTTTTATCCCGCACAGTTTTAACCCAGTCCAGCATGAGTTCTACGACCATCCAACCCTTCGCTTGCACTCTTACATGAATTCCACGAGGAAACTGCATTTGCTTAGGCATTGTTTTCCTCTTGAAAATTACGTAATGCGGCAACTTTCTTCAGTCAGCTGTAATAGCAAGCAATTCCGTGCATTGTAATTTCTCACTACCACTAGTTTTCATGAATACACTCGATCATTATAATGCAATAGTCCTGTTGCGAAGCATACGGTATTGAGAAAGACTGGAACCTGATCAGCATTACCAATTTGAGAAAGGAAGTATACATTTTTCTGGTGCCCACTTAAGACAAATCGATGAAAATTTGCATTCTTGTCCGTGTAACCAACAAGCAATCTTTAACACTGTTGTTCTCCTTCGCACCGACAAACTGTGTCATAGCATGAACCTCATAACCGACCCACAACTCTCCTCAAACTGAGTTATGGGAACGCTGTGGTCGCGCGCTGCTTTCCGTGCCTTCATTTGTAACATTTCATACACTGTACTGCAGCCAATGTTACATATTTCATTGACGTACACAAACACTTCATCAATTTTCGGACACTTCCCTCATTACTTATTAAATGACAAAGTAATTTATTATCATCCACCCATTCAATGCTAGGCAATCCTTATACTGAATAGGTGGATGATAATAAATTACTTTAACGTGGATGATAATAAATTACTCTGTCATTTAATAAGTATACTGAACTTCAATACGGTCATAAAATGAGACTAATCACTTCCCTGTTTCTGGACATCTAAATGTGTGTCTAGAATAGTTTGTGTTTTTCAACTTCTTTTAATTTCTGCCAGTCACCCACCAAGTTTCCACTAACTGAAAATTTTCTTCGCACAGCTATTACCATGCTGTTTAGTGAAGACAATTACCTTCAGCTTGAAGGCCACAGAAGGGTTTCTGTACTTATCTATTATTACAAATATATGCTTCACGCATTAATGTGTTGCTATGTAAATTACTGTCCGTAACTGTTCCGTGTAACTGTATTCAAAAACAAAATATTTCTACAAACACCCTGAAAACAAAATAAAACTTAAATTCTCATGCACACATGACTACAGTAACCAAGTCGCTTACGAACACACACATGCATCTGTACATTCCACAGCAGTTGATACTTTCGTGAGAGAACTTAATAAACACGAAACGGTAAAAACCTATATACCCAAACAACATGAGAGGTCCGCTAGATGTAAAGTACAAGGGTTGCAAGCAGGGGTGTCATCGTCGTCATCATCATCATCATCATCATCATCATCATCACCACCACCCATGTCTCACTCCAGTTGCCCGGGTGTGGTTAACAAGCCTCCTTCACTCCATTCTGTCCTTCCACTTTTCCTGCTCCATTACATCCACCACATCCAATCCAGCTTCTCTAATGTCCTTCCAAATCTGATCCATCCACCTTTTTCTCGGTCTTCCAACTGGCCTCTTTCCCTTAACTTCTCTTATCAATTTCCTTCTTGCTACCCATTCCTTCCCCATTCTTTTTACATGTCCGGGGTGTAGGTGTGTACCTACTCGTAAGTTTCTTAGTACCTAAAAGTCTGATATGTATTATAGTAGACCACAAAAACACGACAATGTTATGAAAAAAAAAGAATGTATTCATTCCGATGCTTACCACTGATAAGAGAAAATTCGTAACTTTTTTTTTTTTAATTACAGTGACTCATTTTGTCACCGTTTGCCTACACGTTCCAAAACCAGTGCACCCTTGGTTGGAAGGCTTTGAAAACCCTATTAGAAAACAAGTGTGTGCGGTGCCTGCATTTCCCGGCGACGTTGCTGAGAAGCGATAACTTATAGCCTTACGTATTTCAAATGAGAACTCGTAATATGTCACAGATATATAAATTACACTATCTTGCGACCACGTCAAACTATCGGTAATCCTTGCGTCGTACATATAACGGTATTGTTTATTAATTAATTTATTTATACGTTGTAAGACATCTCACAAACGTGACTGTCTTGCAAAATTGCTGATAAGTTATATATGTATTTAAATTCTGCAATCATATGCAACTTACATTGCAGTTCCATTTACCTTTCAAACAGACTGATGAACAAAATTTGGATGCGAGACGATTATACAATAAAATTTTGAAATTCGATTCTTGAATTGAAGTTAAAGGATGCAACAATGATGCGGTGAAATATGGTAAGTTTAACAGTGTGATAGTGATTTTAGTTTTCTTATTCAAACAGCATTATCTAACCTACCAGACATGAAAAACTACAGCGAAATCTCACCAGTGGGTTTCGCTTACCACGTTGTAAATTCAAAGTTCCGATTCACGTTGTATTAAATCTATACAAAAATAATTCACTTATCACATCACCAATTTTCACTCTTACTGCTTGGTGGAATCACATTTTCCAGCCCTGAAAATGTTCTTTGCCATCTCTTGTGAAAAGGAACGTAATTTCCAACACAGATTAAAGCCCTCGCAACAAGAGGCCGGTGAGAGAAAATGTTCCGTGAAAACGAGAAATGGCCTTGAATTCCTTAACTTTACAGGATAAATTACACCTTTGGGAAGCAAGTAATTAGCCTCCGGAAAACTCAATTTTGGTCTCAGTTTTTCATTGATATTGCTGAAGAACTCAAAAAGCCTACATTGTGCTGTAGTTCGCATTCCATTCAGAAGTTAGAGAAATTTATTGTTTGTTGAATGATACAGTGAAGGGTAGCGAATATTTTTTCGCGTGATAGCCTAGGTACGGATTTGTAGCATAAATGTGTGAAGTGTACTAGCATGAGCATAATTGTGTAGCCCAGTTAAAGATACTGGAAAAATCGTGATGAAGACAAAATTAAAATCCAGGAAGTGGTGGTGGTGGTGATTATTGTTTTAAGAGGAAGTACAACTAGGCAACCATCCTCTCCAGGAAGTGCGCAGGCATCTTACAAAGGTGGCACGTATTAAAATTCAACATTAAAATACTTATATATACTTATAGTTATTCCTGCAACATTGTCTTTGTCTTGTATACATATGTTTTAGTTATCACATAGTCTGTTTAATCTTATTTTTGCTGAGGATGGCCACTAAGTGGCTGAAACTAGTCCCAAGACTGATGTAATATTATTTATTTAGTTCTTTTTCTGGGTTTAACCGTGTTGTTGTATTCTGTACATTACGTACAGTTTGCCGACGTTTCAAATACATCGCAGTATTCTTTGTTAAGGCGACTGAAATACGAACAAGGTCAGGAACCACTCTCGTAGTGTGATTGCTGCCTGGGAGACTGATTACTTCGGATTGAGTAGGGGTATTTCAGTCGCCTTGACAAAGAATACTGCAATGTATTCGAAACGTTGACAAAGTATACATAATGTACAGAAAACAACACGTTTAAACCAGCAAAAAGAACTACATAATTCTACAAACCGTGGAAGCTTCACTTGTAATAATATTATTTCTTGTCAATTTATTTCTTACAACTGCACTTCAATATGAAACAAAAATGAAATTTATAGTTTACATACCACTTAGTTGAGCAGCTCGTCTCCTTTCTCCCAAGTCTTCCCAGCCTAAACATTGCAACATTTTTGTAACGCTACACTTTTGTCGGAAATCATCCAGAACAAATCAAGCTGCTTTTCGTTGGATTTTTTCCAGTTCTCGAATCAAGTATTATGTGCATACACTGGAACCGTATTCTAGTTGGGGTCTTACCAGAGACTTATATGCCCTCTCCTTTACATCCTTACTACAACACCTAAACATCTTCATAACCTTGTGCAGAGATCTGTACCCTTTATTAACAGTCATATTTATGTGATCACCCCAATGAAGATCTTTCCTTATATTAACACCTAGATACTTACAATGATTCCCATAAGGAACTTTCATGCCATCAATGCAGTAATTAAAACTGAGAGGACTTTTCCTATTTGTGAAACTCACAACCTGACTTTTAACCCCGTTTATCATCATACCATTGTGTATTGTCCATCTCACAACATTATCAAAGTCATTTTGCAGTTCCTCACAATCTTGTAACTTATTTATTACTCTATACAGAATACCATCATCTGTGAAAAGCCTTATCTCTGATTCCACTTCTTTACTCATATCATTTATAATTATAAGAAAACATTCAGACCAACACCATCCTCTAGGTACCCAAAACAACCTATGGATGATGGGTTCATAACCTTACCTACCAGGGAGAGGGAGAGAGAGAGTGAGAGAGAAAGAGAGAGGGAGACAGAGAGAGAGAGAGAGAGAGAGAGAGAGAGAGAGAAAGAGAGAGAGAGAGAGAGAGAGAGAGACAGAGAGAAAGAGACACCAGTGAGACGGTTGTAAGCGTGTTCGCCCCAAAAAGGGGGTTAAAGCGAACACACAGCAGGGCAAGGAGGACAAGGAAAACAATAACGCACAATACAACAAACCAGCGGCAAGAAAAAAAACACACTTACCCAGGAAAACAGATCGAAGCACGAAAGGCCGCAGTCAGAAATTTAACAAAAGGTAACAGTGACAGTGCCTCGTTGAAAAAGTTCAATGAATGAAAACCCACATTTGTAAAAAATGATTTTAATCCACCTTTTAAAGAAAACAAACTTGCAAAAATTAAAGTAAACAGAAACTTAACTAGAAATTAACTTCCTTAAAACTCTTCAGGTAACATCAATAAACTATGACCAACCTCAAAGACTTTAAATATTGAATGAGTTAAATTAACAGGTGGAATACCGATTAACACAATAGGATTAGTTTAAAATAAAATAAAATGCTGACTTCGATAAGAACATTAATGGCACACAAGAAATAAAACTTCCTACCGACCGGTCGCCTACGCTAGTAATTAAAACCTAAACTCTAAAAATTAATTAATTAATTAATTAATTAACCCAAGGTTGAAGTAACATTCTCTACCGTAAAATCTTTTCTGCGCGGCAAGCCTTCGCAAGAATCAGTATTTTAAAACACCCCAAACACACGAAACAGGTTTCAAATTTACCAGAGAAGAAAAAAAAGGAAAAGGCAAGAAAATATAAGGTAACTATTCACTTAGAGCACACAAAAGTCAAACACATCCACATTAAAGAATGTACCAAACAAAAGCAACGCCTCCATATAAAATTCAAATTCACCCAACAATCACATCAACAAAACGTTGCTAAGGCAACAATAACAAAGCATGTCCACGAGGACACCACTAAAATAGGAAAATGGCCACAAACCAGAGAAATGAATAAATAAGGGACCCCAAAAACAGAGCAGAAACAATAATTAACATGAACCAAAGGTCAAAAAAATAAAATTTAGTAAGCAAGACCTAATTTCAAACAGAATCTTGCGATTGCTTTGCCTAAACAGAAATTCCTATAAAATTTTACCGGTAGAATTCATAATTAAGCTTAAAACAATTTGGTTATAGTCCGCACCAAACTTTTCTACTAAAACACTAGGCTGTAGCGTCTAGTTGTTTACATTGCAATGTAACACACGTGCAGGCATTACGCAGCTAGTGAATGATGCTTATTATTATTCTTATTGCCAGAAGGGATGACTTTTCTCACATCAGACCAGGAAGTTTCTTGAAGACTTTCCAGCTTCCTTGAGGATAATTTTCCACATTATAAATGAATTTAAAAGAACTTACAGTTTCGATCCATGAGTATGAAGTGATGCTGAAAGGTTGCCTAGTTACTTTCACCACATGGTTTTCAAACACACGAAAAATATGCAGTTCAACTGCTCGTGCCACATTAAATAAATTTCTCGAGGCCAGCTATCAGTCTGTAGGGCGTACAAAAGCCCAGAAGGGACTTAATTCAGCCATTCTCAAAACTATTTCCCTCAGACATATTGCTGGTGCAACACACACAACTGCCCGCCATGGCGATCTTACACGGACTGTTTACGTGCTCGCTGCAAAACAAGCGTGGCATCCACTTCTCCTTGCATGCGCTCAGAATACTTCCGGCGGCCCGAGAGTTCCAAGCCTAACCACCAGAGCATAGCACATCATACCGCGAGTCAGTATAATTAATTCAAATAAGGCAACCAAGATATTACACAATAAATGCCATCGGATAGAGTTCATACACAAAGTTCGTCGACACGGATTTCTAGGGGTTTGAGAACCCAGTCCAAAAGGTTACTGAGGGGTTACGACACGTTAAAACCGTCACAACATAAAGGTCCAATAATACTGCCTTGAGGTTTTCCACTCTTAATTATTACAGGGTCAGATAAAGCTTCGCCTAATCTAATTCGTTGAGATCTATTTTCAAGAAATATAACCACCCATTCAGTCACTCTTCTGTCTACTCTTATTGCACTCATTTTTGCCAGTAGTCTCCCATGATCCACAATATCAAATGCCTTAGACAGGTCAGCTGCAATACAATCCATTTGACCTCCTGAATCCAAGATATCTGCTATATCTTGCTGGAATCCTAACCTTTCCTAATCCCGAACTGCCTTCTATTGAACCAGTTATTAATTTTGCAAACATGTCTAATATAACCAGAAGGAATGCTTTTCTAAAGATTACATGCAAAGCAAGTAAAACTGACTGGCCTGTAATTTTCAGTTTTATGTCTATCACCCTTTCCTCTATACTCAGGGGCTACTATAACAACTCCCCATTCATTTGGTATACCTTATTCATGCAAACAATAATCAAATAAGTACTTCAGATATGGTACTATATCCCAACACACTGTCTTCAGTATACCCCCAGAAATCTTATCAATCCCAGCCGCTTTTCTAATTTTCAACTTTTGTATCTTATTGTAAATGTCATTGTTATCATAGGTAAATGTTAATACTTTTTTAGTATTAGTCACCTCCTCTAACTGGACATTATCCCTATAACCAATATCTTTACATATTGCTGACTGAATACTTCTGCCTTTTTAAGATCCTCGTAAACACACTCCCCTCGTTCTTCAAAGATTCCTGGAATGTCCTCTTGGAACATGTTTCTGCCTTAAAGTACCTATACTTACCCTTCCATTTTTTACTACAATTTGTATGAATGCCAATTATGCTTGCCATCATGCTATCCTTAGCCGACTTCTTTGCTAGATTCAATTTCCTAGTAAGTTCCCCCAACTTCTCTTTACTTCCACAGCCATTTCTAACTCTATTCCTTTCCAATCTGCACTTCCTTCTTAGCCTCTTCACTTCTCTTTATAATATAGTGGGTCTTTACCATTCCTCACCACCTATAAATGTACAAACCTCTTTTCACATTCCTCAACAACTGCTTTAAAACCAATCCCAAAGTCTGCTTACATTTTTATTTACAGTTTTCTTCCGATCACAGTTACTTGATAAATACTACTTCATGCCACTCACAGATGGGTCTAGGATTTTCATCTTAAATGGCTATTTCCCCTGGCTAAGGGACAGAGTGTTTGTAATGCCCTCAATATCCTTGTAAATTATACACCACACACATCATCCTCTACCATAATAACACTGTTTCCCTTTCACAGCAGGTGCTGCCCACCCTCATCAGAGGGTATGCCAGGCTACCAATAGCCACACAAAAGTATTATTTTATTATTATTATTATTATTATTATTATTATAACTAACCATAATGGAGGTGGAAGAAGAGGAGCAGTTATTAACTAAGGAGGACAAACACTGTGCATCTAGCATACAACTGTGAACCGCTATGAAGTAGTCATCTTCACTAGTAATAGTAATCTCGTGTTCTCATCCCTAGGTGGTGCAGCTCTCTTCAGGCACACCCCCATTGGAGGTGAGCTGCATGTATCATTTCAACCACATACCAGCCCTCCGGCCATTCTTAAATTTTTGGCAGTACCGGGAATCGAACCCGGGCCCCCGAGGACGGCAGCTGATAACACTAACCGTTACGCTACGGAGGCGGACAGTCATCTTCACGGATCATCATCATCTGATGGGCTATCTTAAATTCACGGATTGTGATTCGACGGGAGGGTTGGGTTGGTAGTCATTACTTTAGTCAAAATGTGTACCCAATCACTACGACACCACCTGACTCAAGCTAGCCTTGTTATTCACATGCCGTTATAATATCAATGGAAAGAATTACACAAGTCCAAGGCACACACACACACACCTACCTGAGTTTCCCTTGCTGCAGCAAGTCTCCTCTATTCACAATGAATGCGTTGAGCATACGGAATGTTTTCTGGGCTGATAAGACATCCTGCTTAAGCCCCAGCAGCCAACGAGCCATTGTCTTCATACCTTCTACCTTACACCTAGTCTCTTCAGGCAATTCGTCTCTGTGACACCAATCACAATCTTCATTCAGCATCAAATTGTTTGGTACGGAGTCTTTCACCAGCAATTCTTTTACAATCTGCAACAGTTACCTCTGTTTTAATATGGGAACAGAAATATTACATTCATGAGGTAGTTCACAACAAACCTACCCTTAAATAACAAGACATGCACATTCACACACAAAAGAGTAATTATAAATTGCAATATATACACTAAAATCAAACGAAGTAAGATATACAGTCTATACAGTCCACAGAGGATATTAAGAAAGTGACAAGTAAGGCTCTGTCCTGGGAACCAATGCCACAGATACACAAACAAATTTTCTGAAGAAAATATGAGAATATTTTTTTAAGGAATTTGAGGAAAGCAATGCCATAACTGAAAAAATAGAAACATCGATTGTAAATAGCTGTTGTCAGCAGTGCAGTGATCATAATGTCATACCAATTGGTCCAACCAACTAGCATAGCTATGGACAAAATATGTTCAGGTGTCTTCATAGGCCACATGGTACATTTGTTTTCAAGAAATTTCCATAAGACGTGTTATCTTTGGTTGAATCTCTTTTCTACATGGTATTTCAGTGTAATACACTCATGGCACACAAAAAAACACAGCAGTTCTATTCCTCAAAAAACCATTTACTGTAATTTTCTTCAAATTCAAGACGACCCTGAATGCAAGGGTGGGCTCATCAGTTGGTACCTAGCACACCTACCAATACGCTGGCTAGTGCATACCGTGGAGGCCACTGCGTAGGCACACGAGGGCGAAACGCTGGCAACCAAGAATGAGCTAGCTGGAAAATTTATAATGTCCAATAACGGACCATTTATATTGGTATTATAAATTTGCTCATTCAGGACAAATATTTCAGATTCCCTATGGGAATGAACATCTATATCATCTGATGGCCAAGCAGGCATCAATTTTTAGTGATGAGACAAAGTCTCTTAGTGCATTGGCACTGCCGGTGGCTCCAGTTAGCCTACGCAGTGGCCTCCACGGTATGCACTAGCCAGCGTATTGGTAGGTGTGCTAGGTACCAACTGATGAGCCCACCCTAGCACACGAGGGCGAAACGCTGGCAACCAAGAATGAGCTAGCTGGAAAATTTATAATGTCCAATAACGGACCATTTATATTGGTATTATAAATTTGCTCATTCAGGACAAATATTTCAGATTCCCTATGGGAATGAACATCTATATCATCTGATGGCCAAGCAGGCATCAATTTTTAGTGATGAGACAAAGTCTCTTAGTGCATTGGCACTGCCGGTGGCTCCAGTTAGCCTACGCAGTGGCCTCCACGGTATGCACTAGCCAGCGTATTGGTAGGTGTGCTAGGTACCAACTGATGAGCCCACCCTAGCACACGAGGGCGAAACGCTGGCAACCAAGAATGAGCTAGCTGGAAAATTTATAATGTCCAATAACGGACCATTTATATTGGTATTATAAATTTGCTCATTCAGGACAAATATTTCAGATTCCCTATGGGAATGAACATCTATATCATCTGATGGCCAAGCAGGCATCAATTTTTAGTGATGAGACAAAGTCTCTTAGTGCATTGGCACTGCCGGTGGCTCCAGTTAGCCTACGCAGTGGCCTCCACGGTATGCACTAGCCAGCGTATTGGTAGGTGTGCTAGGTACCAACTGATGAGCCCACCCTAGCACACGAGGGTGAAACGCTGGCAACCAAGAATGAGCTAGCTGGAAAATTTATAATGTCCAATAACGGACCATTTATATTGGTATTATAAATTTGCTCATTCAGGACAAATATTTCAGATTCCCTATGGGAATGAACATCTATATCATCTTCATATCGCATCTCGTGTTATGGCCACTCTAACCTTGCGTTTTCCCCGCACATACCACGCAATACCATGTTCAACTTCTTTAAAGCGCCCTTGATGTGGGCAACTGAATGCTTTTCTTGTACAGCACACTTTTTTAGACTATATCTTCAAGCCAACACCTTTAGTCATATAGTTTTAATAATGCTACTTGCTTTACGTCCCAATAACTACTTTTACGGTCTTCGGAGCATACAGTTTTCTTGCGGCTCCACAATTATTCCGTATTTCTGCATGCTTAATAACAAACAACTTAAATTTAGCAGCATTATATTGAAGAGAAATCACTGAAAATTTGCCAGCAATACCTGTTCCTTGTGTGTCTACAATATGATGACTGATCATGAAAATATTCCTGTTGTCTATAAAACTGTTACTAAGTGTCAGGTCCAACTGGCTGTCGCTAGACACATGTCTCATTCACCGGCTTTGGCAGGCTTCAGTGGCTACTGATGTATAATAAGGACACGGACGTCAAAGTTCATCAAGTTTTGTGTGTTGTGGTATGGCCATTCCACTCTTGCATTTTTTTGCGAACATACCTCACAATTTCATCTTCCAAGATGACTAGAACTAGCTGGATTGAGAAGAAAACTAATGAAGCAGTGCTTAGAGGAATAAACACCCAGAGGCATTTAATAACAGCGATAAAAAGGAGAAAAGCATCAGTTTTCGGTCACATTCTCCGGCATAATAACTTCATAAAGAACTTGTTCGAAGGCAAGGTGATGGGAAAGAAAGGCAGAGGGAAACCACGGAAGAAGATCATTGAAGAGGTAGTTGAGATGATGGGATGCCAAGGTTATGGAGAGATGAAAAGGATCGCAGAGAGAAGAGATCAATGGTTGCAGCGACAAGGCGAAGCCTTTAGATGATGATGATGATGATGAACTTCTTCAAAGTGTTCTTGTTGCAAGACACTGAATGCATTTTTTGTACAGTACCGGTACGCATTTTTAAAGCTAGCTTTGTCTACACGCTAATGCCGAACACTGGCTTCAGTAATACTGTATTTTCTTGCAGCCACACAATTATTTTTCATTTCAGCATGTTTAATAACCACTAACTTAAAACTGGTGTATTATCGATGAGAACCCATTGACAATTTGCCAGGTCTCCTTGAATACCTTCCAGTTTTCCTCCAACTTCTTAAAAATTCTGGAATTCGTGGAAGGTGTAGTTCTCAACACTTCTGCAACACAATGCATACTGCAACCGGCTTCCACCAAAGCAACAGTTTTTGCAACATCTTCAGGACTGAACAGCATGTTTACTTCAGACACACATCTCCACACTCGCTTTCTTCTGAACAGAGTTGCCCTTCTCTGCCCTATCTTTTGTACAGATATGTTTGTGTTAGTGAACTACAGTTGAGGCCGGTGACTCCAGTTCAACCAAGTCAGCTGGAGGAAGCGAACGCGAAACCAAGCAGGTTTAAGACAAGTACAGAAAACATTTTCAAATCACGTATCAATTACAGACTTCTTCATTCATATAATTTGTCACATCTGTTCATAATATCATCAATTCACTATCACTGATAAGTTTACAAAGTGTAAACTATATCATACATACATATGCACGGTAAAAGTGATTTGACAGAATCTAAGCGTGTTCTTGTAGAACAAAACATGTTACTCGTTTATTATTATTGTTTTTTTTTTCTTTACAGGTATGTTATAGTATTCTAAGTGTGTATTTGACAAGTATGTTATAGTATTCTGAGTGATACAATTAGTGTATTAACAGACTTAAAAACTTAGAAGTTATAGAATTTGGAAAATCAGGCAAAAACTGAAAAAAAAAACACCTGGACGAAAATGGCTTGCAGCATGAGAACTGTTAGAACATAGTGTGCAGATGGATATTTTTTGTTTGTTTACAATTTGCTTCATGTCACACAGACACAGCCAAGTTTATGCCAATGATAGGACAGGAAAGGGCTAGGAATGGGAAGGAATTGACTGGGGCCTAGATTAAGATACTTTCCACCTTGCTGGCCAAAATCTCACCAAAAGTACCTGGTTTAATATCCTGGCTTCATAACCTCAGATGGTGATATACTTCCAGATGCCCAAACCCAGATCATTGCCACTAGGCTAAAATGGCGCCAAGTCACAAGAAAACTGTGCAATAAGAAATGAAGCGTTATTTAACAAAATACGCTAGTTATGTCATATACTTTAACAATCAACTGTCTATGCAACATATATTTAAATTGTCTCTCTCATCGGCACTTGTAATTTTGGTGAATTATTTCATTCCGCTATGGACCTTGTGTTCACGGCCTAGTTATTGTAAGGAGCTGTGATTATACCACGATTATATGAAACTGGAATTCAACACCATTTGGAGTATGGGATGACTAAAACCTTGTATCTAGTAGACTTGGGTTATTTTAATGCATGAGCGCTCTGAACTGTAAGCATATTGGTCATCTATTCAGTCTAAACGTGGCAATTGTGACTTTTCGTTACATAGTTTTCTGTTTGGTAGTGCCTCTACAAGGTATCATTGTATGGTGGACAGCTACATGGACTTCTATGCCATCTATGTGTGTAGATAGCAACTACTGTGTGGGTTTTGGCGGTCTCCGCCAGAGCGTGTAGCGGTGTTAGACTGTGTCACGCCATGTGGCGAAGTGTGGAGTGTATCTTTTGGCTGTTGGACTTGCTCGTGACTGGAAGCTAATGGCCATGTCTAACGGCTGCGCTGCTACTACTAAAATTATTATTATGATTGAAGCAGTCGGAATTGGTTAATTAAGGAGGGTATACCTCGCCTAGCAAGGAGGACAAAATGTGTTGTACAGTATCTTAAGTGCATTAGTTTATTATGTAAAGTTCTTTTATTTTTTGTTACTTTTTTTTTGTTTTTTTGTTTTGCTAGTTGCTTTACGTCGCGCCGACACAGATAGGTCTTATGGCGACGACGGGACAGGGAAGGGCTAGGAGTGGGAAGGAAGCAGCAAAGTGCATTGTTTGCTCTAGGTAACCATCAAAATTCTTCTTTGCTTTTTCTAAATTTTGTGTTTCCCTTTGTTTATTCTTATTTTTGCTGTTTTATGTGGTGCACATTATAGTCTTTTCTTTGATGTTGTGATTTGCCTGGTGTGAAAATGGGAAACCACAGAAAACCATTTTCAGGGCTGCCGACAGTGGGGTTCGAACCTACTATCTCTGGAATAATTTTTTTTTTTCTTGTAAGTGACGTAGTAATTACATGAGACACGAGGAGGTTACCTGAGCATAATTGGTCACCATGAATGTACGCCTTTAGGTTTTAGTACTGTGTATATAACTTTCTTGGTGTGGGTTACTGTATTCTATGAGTGTGTTTATTGTAGTTGAAATTAAGCCACTGTTTGGTGATGGCGTTCATACTTTAAGTGTGTGGTGTATAACGGCAAAGTGCATTGTTTGCTCTAGGTAACCATCAAAATTCTTCTTTGCTTTTTCTAAATTTTGTGTTTCCCTTTGTTTATTCTTATTTCTGGTGTATCTGCGCGTTTTCCCTGAGTTTTTTGATCCGTGTGCTGTTTCTATTGGTAAATTTCTATTCATTGCCATTTTTGCTGTGTTTTATGTGGTGCACATTATCGTCTTTTCTTTGATGTTGTGATTCTCATAATGTTTTTGTGCATTGTTTTTTGTGTTTCGGCCTCCTGTTACCCGTGTTCCAACCTAAGTACTACATTTGCACTAAACACCCCCCCCTTTTTTTTTAAATTATTATTATTATTAGTAGGATATTTTGCAGATTTTATTATTTGCTTGATATGTATAGTTAGGGGTTAGGATTGTATATTTCTGCATTACTGCGGGTGGTTTTATTTCATTATCGCTTTATGAAATGGGGATACCCACATTAATTTCAAAGATGTAGTTCCTTAATAATGTAAAGTTTGAGGTTTTAATAGAGGGTTTGGGCACCCCTAGTGTGGAGCGATCGTAGCTTTGGCCTTATCTACTCTTCTGATTATTATTTGCTTATCTTATTTTATCGTCGTGTGGCAGTTACGCAACTGAAATTGGGCATGATTGTCTCGTCGGGATTTGCGTCCGCTGGTGTGTGCCGCTGTGAATATAATTATGGATTGTTTGTGGTACTGAGGCAAGATCGTGTGTGTTTTTTTCTTGTGGTTACGTGTCCTGCCTGATTATATTATTTATTTTGGGTCATGTTTTTGTTAATTTACATGCCTACTATGTTGGGTGATTTAATTCATAATTTATTTGTGTTGATATTATTTTAACTTCCTTGCGGTAGTGTTTAACTTATTGACCTGATGTGTGGAGTTTCCATTTATTGTGATTAGTAGTTGATCTACGTTATGTGGGTTTTACGGGGAATGATCCTTCCACTAGGGTGTGTCGGAAGCCATCTATTAACCCATGAACGCCTAGCGTTGCGTATGTGCAACGGCGTGTCGGTGCTCTTTTCGTTCAATGTATGAAGTTGTTTTCCAGATGAAGAATGAAAATTGCGCGCATATTTGCTAAGGGGAATCGTTGTGCTTTGTTACGAGTCGGTTAATCAACAGTCACCGCTTGATTGTTGACGACGTGTATGTTTGAAGTTCGCCATGTGTTCCAGCTATCACAATGGCATACCTTACGGGGTAATATTCGCCATATCATTTTATGATTTAGAAATAATTAACCTCTTTTAGGATATCCAGGAAGAAAATTCATCAAAGTTTGAATGTAGCACGATTCCTTTTACAATTAATAACTCGTGGGCGAGTGAGGTCCACATATTCCCGGCGTTGCATATTCGCAACACTAGGCGGATCCGTTGTCAAATCACTTCCTTATGTACCAATGTTTCTTCTACAGTTCACCCTGTCTTCCCACTAGATCTGGTCAAGAGGTTTTCCAGGGCAGATAAGAAAATCATCATGGTAGAATGCCCTGCACTATTTGGAATTTATAATACATTTATGTGAGAAATACAGCTCATGGACGAGAACGTCAACAGATTCCACGAGCCGATTAGGAGCAAAAAATGGTGATGGGCAGTTTTTTCCTGGATTTTAGACATCGGCCTGCAAAATGCTTGGTATCTCAGCAACATGTCATGGCCTAAAATGGCGTAGCTCCAGTTCAAGCGGGAAGTGGCGCAATACTACGTGAAATCCTACGGCACGGAGCCCAGGAGAGCGGGATGCCCATTGCTCTTGCGCGCAGGGGAAGGTCGCGTACATGAAGTTGTACAGTACGATGGGCGAGACCACCTTGTGATGTATATCCCAGACAATAAAAGAAGACAGTGTGCATATGAGAAATGCTCTAGCGTAGTCCGTACAGGGCGTGTAAAGGGTGACATTGGGCTCTGCATAAGTTGCTTCATTCCATTCCACACAGAGGGACATACAGATCACTGAGTCTTCAGAAAAACCCACAGCAAATGATCACACCAGTAAATGAACTCTGAATACCCTGTCAGTTTTCAATATAATTTTACAATAAATATATTTATTTTGATTACTGTATATATAGGTACAGTAAATAATGTCTTACTGTATATAAATATTTTACTTTGTCTCTTAGTAAATAATCAACTCGACAATAACTTATATCTTCTCCACGCTTATTGTCCTCTTGTTTTCATTATTTTCTCGAAGAAAAAAACATATGTGTTGGTACCTTGCAGACTACTACTTAAGCGCCTAGCGTTGCATATATGCACACCCTATATTTACGAAACTAAACATGTCTGCTTCAAAAAAATAGATCTTCCTTGAACAATACCCTATCCTAAGAATGTTTATTAAGAAAAATTGAACATTTCAAAAAATAAAAAATTTGGGCATTCAAGGGAAAGTAATTTGTTGTTGTTATTAAAATTTTAAGTTTGTTTGTGAATATTTACTAGTAACTTGTTAGGTTTTAAGCTATCTGGTGCACCAGGATTTTCTTTTAAAAATGAAGAAATGATTTAATTTTAAAGTATATTAATTTTATTTATATCTAAATTATTTATTTTTCCAACTCTTATGGATGCTATTTAGATTTTCATTCCTTCAAGTTCATTTTATTTACCAGGGGCTAGAGATTTCTTTAATTTGATGATATGTAAAATGATTTTTCTTTTAAGTATATATTTATTTTAAAATTTTAAAGTTGGTGTCATCTGAGTGTCGTCCATCGCAATTCCTAGTGATCCCCCACCTCTAACCTTATGGGTAGGGTCTTGCACTCTTCCTCGTTTCCTTGCTTTCTTATATTGTTTTGTTGAATTCCTTACTGTTTTTGTTTCTTTGGCTCCTTAGTTTATTTTTGTCTGATGTGCACACGTCGCTATGACGCACGTCATTTCTTTCAATTGTTAGGGGCGTTGCAGAAACTACCCACCATCTCCACAGTTAAGATCAACAAATCCATTGTTAGACCAGCAGCACTTCTAACAGCTCAGAATGCCAGCTTGCTACCATGAAGCATGAGCCAACCCTCCATGGAATATAAATTAAAATGTTGCATTCATCCCTTGGGCTTTCGAAGCTAGGCCATGTCATGAATGTGGACATCAAATAATGAATGGGAGCAGTTCTAATAACAGAGAAGATGTGGGAAGCTCGCCTCAGATGGTAGGAACTTGTTACAAGGAGTCATGAGCATTTGGTGGCAAAGACAGCTCTCCAGTAAGATCCAGGAGGGAATCGGCCATGTGGCTGTCCAAAGAAATGGTGACTTGATTGCATTAGAGAAGATATACAAATGGCTGGAATTGCCCCCTCAGTGATGCCTCTGACAGTAAGAAATAGTGCAAGCAAGCGGACCCTGCACCAGAGCCAGAAAAATTCTAGGAAAGAAGAAGAACCAGAAACAAAATCCCAGGTTTCTCAATGGAAGGGTGCCAGATACTCAATGTCCAAAGAAGGAACAGTGAAGCTGATGCCACATCAAGTTCATAGTACGTGTCCTGAACACCCTCATAATTACCTCTGTAACGTGAAAATATATAAAAACATATTTATTTGGCATGTCTACTTGTGATTGAAATGTTATCTAACATTGTCACCCACTGTTTGGAACTGTCGTCTATTGGTGAAATCTGTTGTTTGAGTCATCAGTCCATAGACTGGTTTCATACAGCCCTCCATGCCACCCTATCCTGTGCTAACCTTTTCATTTCTACGTAATTACTGCATCCTACATCTGCTCTAATCTGCTTGTCATATTCATACCTTGGTCTACCCCTACCGTTTTTACCACCTACACTTCCTTCAAAAACCAACTGAACAAGTTCTGGGTGTCTTAAGATGTGTCCTATCATTCTATCTCTTCTTCTCGTCAAATTTAGCCAAATAGATCTCCTCTCGCCAATTCGATTCAGTATCTCTTCATTTGTGATTCGATCTATCCATCTCACCTTCAGCATTCTTCTGTAACACCACATTTCAAAAGCTTCTATTCTCGTTCTTTCTGAGCTAGTTATCGTCCATGTTTCACTTCCATACAACGCCACTCTCCACACAAAAGTCTTCAAAAACATCTTTCTAATTCCAATATCAATGTTTGAAGTGAGCAAATTTCTTTTCTTAAGAAAGCTCTTCCTTGCTTGTGCTAATCTGCATTTTATGTCCTCCTTACTTCTGCCATCGTTATTTTATTACCCAAGTAACAATATCCTGCATCACCTGCCTTCGTTCAACTGCACTCCATTACTTTGTTTTGGACTTATTTATTTTCATCTTGTACTCCTTACCCAAGACTTCGTCCATACCATTCAGCAGCTTCTCAAGATCTGCAGTCTCAGATAAAATAACAATATACTGTAATCGGCAAATCTCAAGGTTTTGATTTACTCTCCTTGGATTGTGATACCCTTTCCAAATTCCTCTTTGATTTCCTTTACTGCCTGCTCTATGTAAACACTTTAAAGGAGGGGGAACAAACTGCAGCCTTGCCTCACTCCTTTCTGGATGGCTGCTTCTTTTTCAAAGCCCTCGATTCTTATCACTGCAGACTGATTTTTTATACAGATTGTAGATAATTCTTCGTTCTCGGTATCTGATCCTAATCACCTTCAGAATCTTAAATAGCTTGCTCCAATCAACATTATGGAATGCCTTTTCTACATCTACAAATGCCATGTTCGTGGGCTTGTCCTTCTTGATTCGATCCTCTAAGATCAGACGTAAAGTCAGGATAGCTTCACGTGTTCCTACATTTCTTCTGAACCCAAATTGATCTTCTCCCAACTCAGCTTCAACTTGTTTTTCCATTCTTCTGTAAATAATACGTGTTAAAATTTTGCAGGCATGAGATACTAAACTAATGGTGCGGTAGTTTTCACACCTGTCAGCACCGGCTTTCTTGGGAATAGGTATAACAACATTCTGCTGAAAATCGGATGGGACTTCTCCTGTCTCATACCTCTTGCAGACTAAATGAAATAACCTTGCCATACTAGTTTCTCCTAAGGCAGTCAGTAATTCAGAGGGAATGTCATCAATTCCAGGTGCCTTGTTCCTATTTACGTCGCTCACAGCTCTGTCAAACTCTGACCTTAAAATCGGGTCTCCAATTTCATCAACAACAACACCCTCTTCTTGTTCCAGAACCAAATTATCTACATCTTCACCTTGATACAACTGTTGGATATGTTCCAGCCATCTTTCTGCTTTGTCTTCTTTCCCTTGAAGTGGCTTTCCATCTGAGCTCCTAATATTCATACACCTAGATTTCCTTTCTCCAAAGGTTTCCTTGATTTTCCTGTATGCAGCATCTACCTTTCCTAGGACCATACAACCTATGACATCCTTGCACTTCTCCTTCAGCCATTCTTCCTTAGCTACCTTGCACTTTCTATCCACTTCATTCTTTAATCACCTGTATTCTTTTCTGCCCTCATTTCTAGCAGTCGGGTATTTTTGTCGTTCATCAATCAGGTCTAGTATCGCCTGAGTTATCCATTGATTCTTAGTTTATCTTTTCTTCCTTCCAAACATCTCTTCAGCAGCCCTGCTGACTTCATTTTTCATGACTCTCCACTCTTCCTCTATTGTGTTTCCTTCAGCCTTTTCATTTAGTCCTTTTGCAACATGTTCCTTGAAACAATCCCTCACACTCTTTTCTTTCAACTTGTCTAGATCCCATCTTTTTGCATTCTTTCCTCTCTTCAAGTTCTTCAGCTTCAGATGGCATTTCATGACCAACAAGTTGTGGTCAGAGTCCACGTCTGCTCCTGGGAAAGTTTTGCAATCCAACACCTGGTTTCTGAATCTCTGCCTAATCATAATGAAGTCTATTTGATACCTTCCAATGTCTCCAGGTCTCGTCCACGTATACAGCCGTTGTTTGTGGTGTTTGAACCAAGTATTGGCAAGGACTAAATTATGATCAGTGCAGAATTCAACCAGCCGACTTCCTCTTTCATTCCTTTGTCCCAATCCGAATTCTCCTACTATATTACCTTCTCTTCCTTGGCCTACCACTGCATTCCAGTCTCCCATCACAATTAGATTCTCGTCACCTTTTACATATTGTATTAAATCTTCTATCCCTTCATATGTTCTTTCGATTTCCTCATAATCCGCTGAGCTAGTAGGCACACAGACCTGCACTATTGTGGTGGGCATTGGTTTGGTGTCTATCTTCACGACAATAATTCTTTCACTATGCTGGTTGTAGTAGGTTACCCGCTGCCCTATTTTCTTATTCATTATTAAACCAACTCCTGCATTTCATCAGTTTGATTTTGTGTTGATAATTCGGTAGTCGCCTGACCAAAAATCCTGTTCTTCCTGCCAACGTAGTTCACTTATACCAACTACATCTAACTTAATCTTTTCAGATTTTCTAATTTAATTCAAACTTCTACCATTCCATGCCCCGACTCACAGAATGTCAGTATCCATCTTCCTGATGATCACCCCCTCGAGTAGTCCCCACCCGGAGATCCGAATGGGGGACTAGTTTACCTCCGGAATATTTTACCCGGGAGGAAGCCATCATCAGTACATCACTCATACAGAGAGAGCTGCACGTCCTCGGGAGTTAGTTACGGCTGTAGTTTCCCGTTGCTTTCAGCAGTGTAGCAGTATCAACACAGCTAAGCCATGTTGAGTATTATTACAAGGCCATATCAGTCAATAATCCAGACTGCCGCCCTTGCAACTTCCGAAAGGCTGCTACCCCCCTTTCGATGAACCATTCCTTAGTCTGGTCTCTCAACAGATACCCATTCGATAAGGTTGCACCTGCAGCTCGGCTATCTGCTTCACTGGGACACGCAAGCCTCCCCATCGCGGCAAGGTCACATGGTTCGCAGGGGAGGTGGTATATTCTACCATGCATATTTAATTTAAAAACTGTATCTCTAATTATTATGTCTTTGCTGGATCCTTCTGATTCGCTCGATTGTCCATCGATAGTGGCGCACTTGCGCAGTGGGAACTCTGAACACTGGGAGCCGTCTGACTTCCGCCTTTCTCTGTGAGCGAGGAGGCAGTTACTTGAGTGCCATCATCCAAACATGGCTGCGATCGCCCGTGTCCGTAAGAAGACATCTTGGCATTCTCGGAGTGTGTGGAAAATGCAGCGGAACACTCCTGGTTAATCTGAGAGAAAGCTAGGGCTATGCGCTTTCTTCTTTTAAATATATATGTGAGCTCTAACCTATATTTAACTTACTAGTGTAGGAAGAAAACTTCGTGTGAGTGTTAACCGATTATCGGTGTGAAGTTATAAACGTAACGTAAGTTCTGATATTGGATACTCCACAAAGTAAGTACTGGAAATTATACCCATTTCTGGTAATCTCGTACGGCCATGGATTAAAAGTGAGTGATCTTATCGCAGATTTGACCTACATCATAACGCACCCCTTTTGGCAACGTCGGTTGATTAATCAAAAAGGGTAAAAGTTTATAAACAAAATTTTCTTGCATCGGTTATGAACTAAATTCCTAAAATGAACATGAAACTAAATTATGTGGGAATTTTGAATCGCTAGTTATATGACTATGAGGTTGTATTTTGTGTGAGTTGTTTAAACTTACTGTCTTGTCGATCGTGCTTGATTGTCATCTCATTCTTGGTGATTTTTATTATTATTCTTGTTATTTAATTTTGATGTGTATTTTCCTTCTTAATTTTCTTCGTTGTTTGAATTTGCCTTCCAACTGTGTTGCTATTGCATTTGCTGGCTGACGATTTGTATGTGATCATTATCTGCATTGTTCGGGACTTTAATTAAATGACACCTCGTGTATGCATCTTAGTGTTATCCAAAGCCCCCTCCATTTTAAATTATCTAAGCTGTTGATGAACTGTTTAACAAAAGCAAATGTAATTTCATACTATCACCCATGGGAGTAATAATAATAATAATAATAATAATAATAATAATAATAATAATAATAATAATAATAATAATAATCATAATAATAATAATAATAAAAAACATCATTGAGTCTGTGAAAAATTGAAATTTTCTGGTCGACATTTAACTTAATATATGCCATTCTTTTCATGTTTTCTTGTCACATACTACCCATTGTTTGAGATTCGTGCATTTGTTTATTATTACGTAATGTGTCATCTCATCTTATCTTACCTGATGGACACGTTTTAATTTTGGCGGCTTTGATGATTTTCATGGGATGATGGCTTGGCGTCGGTAACGTCTAGCTTCTGTTGTGTGCTTCCATGTTCCGTTATTAAGTGTGGAACGTTTATATTATTTTTCCCTAGTAATACTTGATTTAGTTGGGATTGCTTTCTGGCATATTTTTATTGTAATTTAATCTTGTTTCATTTATTTGTGTTATATTTATTCGGGGTTGGAGCCACAATCTTCTTAGTATGTGTGTCCTTGTGTATAACTTGTAATTATTTGTGTAGGAAGTGTAGCAAATTTCAATTTTAAACAGTGTTAGTAGTTGTGGGCCCGTATACTAATTATCTAGTGTTTATTGTCCAAATATTTATATATTGGTTGCAACAGATTTTTCTTTTTAATATTTTAATCTTCTATACCTTAAGTAAACATTATTTACAATATTATTTAACGATATGAGTTTTAAGTCTTCCAATATTTGATTATTTGAAGAAGCCTATGTTGATATCAGCTTCATTTAGGCCAACTTAAAATTCATTATGAAATATTGTTTCAAGATTTAATTTTCTTTGTGTTTTGGGTTTAAAAAGAATATATATTTAACTATACATAAATAATATGAAATTTTATATTTAATTTATTAAGTAAAATTCTTTAATTTAATTTTAATCTTGCTTCTTATTTAGTAGCTAGTAATATTGACCTGGCAACCTTTTAAGCGCTAATTTTAAGATCCAGTCCTTTATCCTTCATGTTTTGGCCCTCCACGTGTTTTATTTTGTGCTACTGCCCTCATGGTAAGTAATTGTGGTTTTTTTTTTTTAATGCTAGTTGTTTTACGTCGCACTGACACTGATAGGTCTTATGGCGACGATGGGACAGGAAAGGGCTAGGAGTGGGAAGGAAGCGGCCGTCGCCTTAATTAAGGTACAGCCCCAGCATTTGCCTGGTGTGAAAATGGGAAACCACGGAAAACCATTTTCAGGGCTGCCGACAATGGGGTTCAAACCTACTATATCCCGAATACTGGCCGCACTTAAGCGACTGCAGTTATCGAGCTCGGTGTGTTTTGTTTTCATTTTGCTTTTTATGCATTTGCTTTGTTATGTCTGTGTTTTTCTTAATGGGGCTGTAGTAGTGAGTGAACCACGATCAGCTACCTCTCCCGTCCCGAAGCCAGAACACAGGGGAGGCGAAAGTTCAAAACAATAGATAGCATGCCATATGGTAAAATTTCAATGTCCAATCCAAATCTTCATACGTTGAATACAGGAAAAGACAAACCAAATTTTCACTCACTACTGCAACCTCATTTAAAAGACGGATCTTAAAATAAGCGCTTGAAAGGTTGCCAGGTCAATATTACTAGGTACTAAATAAGAAGCAAGATTTAAATTAAATTAAAAATTTTTACTTAAATTCCATATTATTTATGTACAGTTAAATATATATTCTTTTTAAAACCAAAACGCAAAGAAAATTAAATCATGAAACAATATTTCATAATAAATTTTAAGTTGGCATAAATGAAGCTGATATCAGCATAGGCTTCTTCAAATAATAAAATATTGGAAGACTTAAAACTCATATCATTAAATAATATTGTGAATAATGTTTACTTAAGGTATAGAAGATTAAAATATTAAAAAGAAAAATCAGTTGCAACCAATATATATATAATTATTTGGACAATAAACACTAGATAATTAGTATACGGGCCCGCAACTACTAACACTATTTAAAATTGAAATTTGCTACACTTCCTACACAAATAATTACAAGTCACACACAAGGACACATACTAAGAAGATTGTGGCTCCAACCCCGAATAAATATAACACGAATAAACAAAACAAGCTTAAATTACAATAAAAATATGGCAGAATGCAATCCCAACTAAATCAAGTATTACAAGGGAAAAATTATATAAACATTCCACACTTAATAACAGAATACGGAAGCACACAACAGAAGCTAGACGTTACCAATGCCAAGCCACCCTCCCATCAAAATCGTCAAAGCCACCAAAATTAAAATGTGTCCATAAGATAAGATGACACATTACGTAATAATAAACAAATGCACGGACCCCAAACACTTATTTATTTATTTAGCGTATGGCATACAAATACGTTATTACAAATGAACAAAAATAACCAATGAACTAATCTACAAACAAATATCTAGATCTTGTACCCCAAACACTGGGGAGTATGTGACAAGAAAACGTTAAAATAATGGCATATATTAAATTAAATGTTGACCAGCAAATTTCAATTTTTCACAGACTCAACGTTACTAAAAATCATAATAATAACTCCCATGGGTGATAGTACGAAATTACATTTGCTTTTGTTAAACAGTTCCCCAGCAGCTTAGATAATTTAGAATGGAGGGGGCTTTGGATAACGCTAAGACGCATACATGAGGTGTCATTTAATTAAAGTTCCGAACAATGCAAATAATGACCCCATACAAATCGTCAGCCAGCAAACGCAATAGCAAAACAGTTAGAAGGCAAATTCAAACAACAAAGAAAATTAGGAAGGAAAATACACATCAAAATTAAATAACAAGAATAATAATAAAAATCACGAAGGATGAGATGACAATCAAGCACGATTGACAAGACAGTAAGTTGAAACAACTTTCACAAAATACAACCTCATAGATGTATAACTAGCAATTCAAAATTCCCACATAATTTAGTTTCATATTTATTTTAGGAATTTAGTCCATAACTGATACAAGAATATTTTGTTTATAAACGTTTACACTTTTTAATTAATCAACCGACGTTGCCAAAAGGGTGTATTATGATGTAGGTCAAATCCGCGATAAGATCACTCACTTTTAATCCATGGCCGTACGAGATCACCAGAAATAGGTATAATTTCCAGTACTTACTTGTGTGGGGTATCCAATATTAGAACTTATATAACATTTATAACTTCACATGCCAGTAAACAGTTAACATTCATTCACATGAAGTTTTCTTCCTAGACTAATAAGATAAATATAGGTTGGAGCTCAGAAATATATAAAAAAGAACAAAGGGCACAGCCCTACCTTTCTCTCAGATTCACCAGGATTGTCCCGCTGCATTTTCCACACACTCCGAGAATGACCAGATGTCTTCTTACGGACATGGGTGTTCGCAGACATGTTTGGATGATGCCACTCAAGTAACTGCCTCCTCGCTCACAGAGAAGGCGGAAGTCAGACGACTCCCAGCGTTCAGAGTTCCCACTGTGCAAGCGCGCTACTATCGATGGACAATCGAGCGAATCAGAAGGATCCAGCAAAGACGTAATAATTGGAGATACAGTTTTTAAATTAAATATGCATGGTAGATTTCACCAATAGACAGTTCCAAACAATGGGCGACAATGTTACATAACATTTCAATACACAAGTAGACATGCCAAATATTTGTAGATATATTTTCACGTTACAACCTCCAGACCACAAGGAACACTACACAACTGAGAAATGCACAAGAAAATGACTGTCAAAGTGGTACTATAACTGGCAGCCATTTTGCAATCATGTGTCTGCCAATTTATCATGTCGGAAGGAATTACTGATTAAACATCTAATGTAATCATCCAAGTGTTTCTGCTCTCCTGCAGCATACATTTGTCTCCCTGTACCTTATGATCTTTCTGAAAGCTTGGATCACCTCTGAATTTGAAGAGATTTTAAATTTTAGACATGATTAAAAACATCACAGGACGGCTGATGGTTGGCGGCTATAGTAGACGCGTGCAAGCTTAGTGCTGCTGCAGTTTGTGTCATTTGTGCGGTAATAATCAGAGTTGTGCTTTACAGTTCTCTGCACAGTTCTATTCGAGTTTAGGAATCAGTGTGTGCAAGTGAAAAAGCAAGTTCTTCTTTAGTATTGCTACTAGCAGAGAGAAACTACTACATCCGGCGTACTCTCTGACTGGATGCGCCATTTTCCAGACTTATAGGCGCCTCCCTACTAGCTCCGAGCCGAATGAGCCTAGGCCAGGTCGCTCAGCGATTAGGGACTTGATTTGCCTCCTACTACTGGTTGGAGATGTCCACTTAAACCCCGGTCCCACCACTTGTGAAATGAAAACAGATCTAAACATCTATTGTCAGAAAGTGCAAAGCCTAAACAATAAGCTGTCTTATTGTGAACTATCCCTTCCAGACTGAAGAGAATTTGATGTGATCGGACTTACTGAAACATGGCTCTCGTGGGCTAGTGACAGTGAACTACCACTCAGCACTAATTACAGCATATTTTGTTGTGATCGCGCTACTCTAGGAGGTGGAGTGATGCTAGCAGTGAACTGTACATTACCGGAATTGTGAGTTAGTGTGAGTGGAGCTACTCTTTCCTCGACGCCCTGTACTTGTGGGACGTTAATACAGACTACCAAACAGCCCATTCTGTGACCTTGAACAGTGCCTGGACTCAGTCATTGCAGCTCTCCCTCATGGTGAAGTAATTTTAATGGGCGACTTTAACTTGTCCATAAACTGGTCTTCTCTAACTACCGGACTGTCAGCTAACAACTGTGACACATATTTTATACAGTTTTATTAATGGCCTCGGAATGAAACAGTTTAATATGTACCCAACACATGGACCACATGCTCTCCTCATTAGAACTCAAAACAATAACCCCAAGCAGAAACCTTTTCCTGTGTGAACACCAGTCTCTCGATGCTACATTTCTCCAACCCTACTCCTTCCCAAAGCCTCACAGCAGGACATCCTACCGCCTTACATCTGGCGTCATGCCGACGGGCCTGCAATGTGGAATGCCTGAAATGCCTTCCCTGGAGCCTTCTCAAAATAGGTGACATTGAATCGGCTCTTGACCTGCTGTACGACTGCCTGCAAGCTGCAACTGAAGACTTCGTACCTGCACAATGGGCTACTACCAGCAAATATCAACACTGGATATCACAAGGGACCAGACTGATACTATTTAATAAGAAAAGAACTTGGCGCCAGTTTAAAGACTTTCTAAACCCACACACTCACAATACCTTCGTTAAAATCCACTCCCACATGAGATTTATGGTCAGAAGAGACTACAAAACACATGTAGACACTGTCACTGACGACGTCCGCAGCAATCCCAAGCGCTACTGGAGTCTCATCAACACACGGAGAAGGATGGAGTGGATTCCTGTCAGCGTGAACCACAACTATGCAACAGCAGACGGCGCTGATCGCAATGAACTGTTCAACAGGTATTTCTTCTCCAATTTCTCCCCTCCCTTACAAAACCAACCGCTCCCTCTCGTAGGTACAGCTTCAAACAGAACCCTATCAAGCATAACTACCACACCAAGAAAAGTTTATAACCTTCTCCAAACTCTTCGTACCAACAAAGCTACTGGTCCCAACACTATAGGTCCTCTTTTCCTAAAAAATACTGCCAGCACCCTTTGCGTTCCTCTCTCTAAATTATTTAACAGATGTTTTGCCGCGGTCTATTTTCCTATTACCTGGAAACAGAAAAATATTGTTCCACTTCTCAAATCAGGCCACAAATTTAATGTTTCATCTTACCAAACAATTTCTATTCACCTCACACTATCCTTTATCTTTGAAATTATTATACACCAGCGTCTCCTCGCATTCACCTTGCCCTATATCTCAACCAAGCAGCATGGTTTTCTACCAGGTGGCTCTTGTCTAACAAACCTGTCCATTTTGCATAGCTTTGAATCACATCCCATTGCAGCTAAATCACAGATGGATATGTGCTAAGTAGACATTTCGAAAGCTTTACATTCTGTAGACCATACTCTGTTGCGCCATAAACTCTTCGAACTATTTAACATACATGGCGGTCTTCTGACCCTTCTTGCTGGCTTCATACATAACAGTTGGCAGAGTGTGGTAATTTCAGGCACTTCATCTTCATGGTTACCAGTCACCTCCGGTGTCCAACAAGGCAGTACTCTTGGCCCCTTGCTGTTTTCCTTGTTTATAGACAATCTGCTGTCCAAACTCAACGAAACAGCGAATCCCCTACTTTTGGCCGAAAACTGCACGATGTTTAGGGAGATCAGGAAACCAGCAGATGCAGCTCTGCTACAGTCCTCACTTAATGCCCTCTCAAACTGGTGCCGTACTTGGAAACTTACCCCCAATCCACAAAAATGACCATAACACTATGTAAATCTCCTCTACCAACATCATATTACCTACTTGACAAGCCCATCACTGTAGTTACGCAACAGCATGACCTAGGTGTAATATTCGATACAAAATTACAAATTAAGACCCACATAGAAACATACACAAACAAGGCTATGAAATTACTGGGCATTCTCTACCACTTCATAGAAATTTCTGACCCCATTGCTCTTCGTCACTTCTCAAGATCAATCAACCTCTCTTAAATTACCGCTCTCTGATTTGGACAACAGTCTCACCCTCCAATACTAACCAGTTAGACAGAGCAGTGTCCTTCTTTGCTGCAATTGTAAGGAACAGAAACTCCAAGCTCAGAAATCTGTCTACACAGCAGGTATTAAGGGCAATGAATGTGCCACCGCTGCACATCAGGCGACAGGTAGCTGACCTGAGTTTCCTTCACGGGATCTTAAATGGGCATTACCACTCGGAACATCTTGTCTCACTCCTCTCTCTCCGTGTTCCTTCCCGCTCCACCAGAACCACATTCCCCACACTCAGCACTCAATACTTCAACGATCTTTCCTAATCCGCTTCCGAACCCTCTTTAACAATATTAATAGGAGACAAGAGCTTGATATAGCATCAAGTAAAAGCATATTCGAGCGGGGTGTAAATAGTATCTTAAAGATAAGTTGATGTGAAGGGATTATACCATCATCTTGACCCACGACGACTTGGCTATGAACAAGAACATTCTCATGATTTTCGGTTTGGACAGTTATTAGTAGGCTGTGTACCTGATCTTGTCATGTTTTGTTATGTTTGTTATATATTATTATGAAAGTTTACATTTGTTAATTAGTCTGTTGACAGTGCAAGTGAAATTTGCTCAGCGTAGCTGTATCTTGTGCTTCGTGAATAAGTAATTATTTCAAAAGACGACTTTCCAGACCCCCACTATGAGAAGTGAAAGAAATGCAGGTATACATGTGTCAACTCCCCAGGGGAAATAGGTTTGTAGTATGGCCCATATCCATTTGTGTTTGGAATTTGGAACAAAGTTCTCATCTTCACTGAATGAGTTCAAAGGAGGCTGCAGTATGCTAAAAGTAACTTCTGTAACATTGTCTTGGATTCCAAGTGTGTAAAATAAGGGAGGTGAGAAAACATTGTAGATAAAATATGATAGATATGAGCAAGTAGATTTTGAATGTAGTTTTTAAGAGAGGGTGAAAAGTAATAAATGCTTCTGTGACTACAAATCTATTTTTGGTACCTTTTCAAAAAATATTTTGAAAATCTCGATATAACATAATCGGTACAATTATACGTAGAGGAAAAAGAGAACATGTCCTGACTGACTGACTGACTGATTCATCATCGCCGAGCCAAAACTACTGGACATAAAGAAATGAAACTTTGAGGATACATTTATATTACAATGTAGGTGCTTGCTTTCTTCTTCTTCTTCTTCTTCTTCTTTTTCTACCGCTTATCCCACACCTGTGGGGTTGCGGGTGCGAACTGTGTCACACATGTGGATTTGGCCCTGTTTTACGGCCTGATGCCCTTCCTGACGCCAACCCTATATGAAGGGATGTAATCACTATTGCGTGTTTCTGTGGTGGTTGGTAGTGTAGTGTGTTGTGTGAATATGAAGAGGAAAGTGTTGGGGCAAACACAAACACCCAGTCCCCGGGCTAGAAGAATTAATAAGAGACGATTAAAATCCCCGACCCGGCCAGGAATCGAACCCGGGACCCTCTGAACCGAAGGCCAGTACGCTGACCGTTCAGCCAACGAGTCGGACAGTGTAGGTGCTTGCTAAGGGAGGATTTTTGGATATTCTGTCACTAAGGGGGTGAATTTTAAAAATAAGTGCATCTACAAGGACGGTTTGAAAAGTTCTCGGAATCACTGCTAGATGTCAGTGCTCGAGCAACGAGGTTCCCGCGCAATAATCACACATCCTTTGCGAGTGAACACATGGCGCGTCAGTGCTCTAGCTGCAGGAGTGTGGTAGTGACGACTCTTTGTTGTTGTTCCCGCGTAGTGATTTGTGACAATGGAAAAAACTGAGATTCGAGCAGTGATAAAATACTTTGTAAAGAAAGGTATGAAAGCAAAGGAAATTCATGCTGACTTTCATAACACACTGGGGGACTCTGCTCCTTCATTTTCAACTGTTGCCAAGTGGATCAGCAAGTTTAAATTTGGTCGGGAGAGCTTGGATGATGATCCGTGTAGTGGACGGCCAAAAAGTGTTACGACCCCAGAATTTATCGCAAAAGTGCATAAAATGGTCATGGAGGACCGTCGACTGAAAGTGCGGGAGATTGCTGAAGCTGTAGGGATATCTTCTGAACGGGTATATTATATTTTAACTGAAGAATTGGGTATGAAAAAATTATCCGCAAGATGGGTGCCGCGGCTCTTGACATTGGACAATAAACGCACCAGATTGGAAATGTCTGAACAAAGTCTGGCCCGTTTTCAGTGCAACCAACAAGATTTTTTGCACTGGTTTGTGACTACAGATGAAACTTGGGTACACTACTATACCCCAGAGACAAAACAGCAGTCAAAGCAGTGGAAACATGCTGATTCACCACCACCAAAGACAGCAAAGGCAGTGCGTTCGGCCGGAAAGGTCATGGCCTGTTTTCTGGTATGCAAAAGGCATTCTGCTGATATATTATCTTCCTACTGGCCAAACAATTACAGAGCAATGCTATGCAAACCTCCTAGACCAACTACAGGAAAAGATATGCAAAACAAGGCCTGGTTTGGCAAGGAAAAAGGTCATCTTTCATCAGGACAATGCTCCGCCGCACACAAGTGTTATTGCCATAGCAAAACTTAAAGAACTGAGGTACGAATTGTTGCCACATCCACCTTATTCACCTGATTTGGCACCATCAGACTTCCATCTATTCCCCAAGCTGAAGATTTTCTACAAGGGAAGAACTGACAGCCGAACTGGAGAGGTATTTTGCAGGCCTGGAGGAATCTCATTTTCGAGATGGGATCAAGGCATTGGAACATCGCCGGACCAAATGCATTAGTCTACAGGGAGACTATGTTGAAAAATAAAAGCAGTTCCACCGAGGTAAGATACTTCATTCTAGTACATTCCGAGAACTTTCAAAACCACCTATGTATATCTCAGAACTTAAAAAGTTTACAGATGTAAAAATTGGTATTTAAAATCCTTTAAAAATAAAGAAACACGTATATTTTTGTTTTTGGAAATCCCACTACGAGGGGTGAAAAGGGGTGAAAAAATGTTGAATGCCTTTAATGAGGACACATATCTCAGAAACTGAAGATATTAGAGACCTGAAAATTGGTATTTGGAATCTCCTTTAAAAATAAATACATACTTTGTTGCTTTTGGGAAATCAAATTAATGGGGGTTAAACAGGAGTGAGAAGCTTCCGTGGCTCAGACAGCAGCGCATTGGCTTCTCACCGCTGGATACCGTCGTTCAAATCCCGGTCACTCCATGTGAGTTTTGTGCTGGACAAAGTGGAGGCAGGACAGGTTTTTCTCCGGGTACTCCGGATTTCCCTGTCATCTTTCATTCCCGCAAAACTCTCCATTCTCATTTCATAGCATCTATCAGTCATTAATAAATCTCTTTGGGAGTGGTGACCCCATCGTACTAATAGCCTATATATGATTCATTCATTACATTCCTGACCCGGTCAATGACTGGAAAACAGGTTGTAGGTTTTCATTTTCATTTTCAAACAGGAGTGACAAATGGGATGAATTTTTAGAAAGACTATATCTACAGTACATCTCAGAAACGTAAAATGTGACAGACGTGAAAATTGGTACTTGGAATCTCCTGTAAAAGTAAAGAAACATAGGTGATTTGTTTTCGGAAACTCCATTTAAGAGGAACTAAAAAGAGGCTGAAATCTAAAATCAGCATGCCTACAGTATATCTCAAAAACCTAACATCTTACAGAAGCGAAAAATGCTATTTTTTATCTCTATTAAAAATAAAGAAAGATGTATTTTTGGTTTTTGGAAAAACCACTTGGGTGGGGGGCAAACGACTGAAAATGGGGTTGAATAATTTTCATTAGGAAACTGATATCTCAAAAGCTGAAGATGCTACAGACATGAAATTTGGTATTTGGAATCTCCTTTAAAAATGAATACGTATTTTTTTTGGGGGGGGGGGGGAGGAGAGAGAATTGAAAAATTAGTTGAATTATTTGTTTGAAGATACTATTATCTCAAAAACAAAAAGATGTTGCAGACGTGAAAATTGGTATTTGGAATCTGCTTTAAAAGTAAAGAAACATGTAATCCTTTCATTTTGGAAAATCCAATGACAGGAGAGGGGGGGTAAAAGAATTGAAAAATTGAATTAATTGTATGAGGATACTTACATTTAATAAAAACTTAAGTTGTTATAGACGTGAAAATTGTTATTTGGATCTCCTTTAAAAACAAAGAAAAACAAATTTTGGGGGGAAATTCATCTTGAAGGGTGGGAGTGAAACGGAGTTGAATTCCTTTTATGAGGACATATTTAAAAAACTGAAGATGTTACATTCGTGATAATTGGTATTTAGAAGATCCTTTACTAATAAAGAAACAAGTATTTTCCCCCCGGAAAATTCACTTAAGGAGGGAGTGTGAAAGGAAGTGAAAAAAGTGAATTATTTTTATGGGGATAGTTATATCTCAAAACTGAAGGTAACAGACGTGAACAATTGTATTTGGAATCTGCTTTAAACATAAAGAAACATGCCTTCTTTTTTAATGGCAGTTGGGTGAAAAAGGAGTTGAGACCAATTGATTTTACTGTTCATAATGTACTTGATTCTGATCATAAACTGATCATTTTAAATCTTTCCTGGGTTTGTTTTCAAGAGCCATCTTTTCCTTTGGAGACCTCAAAGTTAGATTACAGTAGATTCACCTGGCTTAAAAATAAAAATTTAAACACATTTGAAATGAACTATAAGAATGATATTGACCGTGCAATTGTTCACCTCTATAATAAGGTCAATAATGCACAGAAGTATATCATTCGTATCGCCAGAAAACCTGCTCATTTGCCTACGTGCGACAATGGTGCTGGTCACACTGTCAACCATGACAATGGCAGCAGATGTAATTTATCGCCAAGTAGTGGTCTTGCATAATAATAATAATAATAATAATAATAATAATAATAATAATAATAATAATAATAATAATAATAATGGCAACAACCTAAATTCAACTAATATCACCCACCCTAATAATAATAATAATAATAATAATAATAATAATAATGTTCTGGACCGTCGTCAAAATGTGCGGACCGCGCTGGAAACGGGTCCTGGCCAGATAATGACTACGAATACAGTCAGGCCGCAGGTTCAGTACCGTCAAGGTACCCAAGACGACACCACTCCTCAAGTATTTGACCCATAAGGACTTGGTCTTTAGTCTATATCAATCCTATTCTGAACTGATAAGAATTGTTTCTTCCAATTGAAGATGTGTTAATTTATTCATTTAAAGTGGCGACTGAAGGTATCACTTAATTGATTTCGCTGTGATCTCCCTTTTCTTTACTGGATGAGTGTTCGGTAATGTTGATATAATTCCTCCTTCCTATTCCTTTTTGGGGCATTTGTTTTAATTTACCCTTCGGTGTACAAAATTTGAATCTATGGCATGTAATCCTTCATTTGAATACTGCTGCGCCCTCTCATGGGCAATTATAACAGTGTGCCCCATAACCTTGACGATTAATGTAGATTTAATCTTTTCATCTTGCACACAATGAAGTTCAACCAGGAATGAAGGGGAAAGGAAACACCTATCTCGCATCTTCTCTTGTCCTGATCTAGTTTTCCAGTTACTGGTATGTTCTTTGGTGAGCGCAGAACAATGGCAAATTTCTCTGAATATTTTTAAAAGGTTTCGGCTCCCTACTACTATCTACAAGAAATGTCAACTGCGATTTTAAGAGATTCACACCAAATTGTTAAAAATGACCTGTGTAAGTTAAAAGTAGAATAAACAGAATCCATCAGGGGGAGTCATATTACAACATTTAAAAAATCCCAATGAAAACTGATTAAATGTATTTTAATTTCTTATTGGTTTTAGGGATTAACCAGCAGGCTGAAACTTTGGGGCTTCCTTAGTATTACAGTAGCTATTCTTAGTGGATTCTCTCACTCAACAGAATTAAAAAAAAAAAAAACTGCCTTACTTCATACGACACAGATAGGTCTTATGGTGGTGATAGGATAAGAAAGAGCTGGGAGTGAGAATGAAGCAGTCGTGGCCTTAATTGAAGACACAACCCCAACATCTGCCATGTCCAAAAATGGGAAACCACAGAAAACCAGCTTCAGGGCTACCGAAAGCGGGGTTAAAAACACACATCTTGTGTCTTGTAGCTGTCAGGAAATTATAGCCATATGTCCCATAACCTCAACAATTAATGTAGATTTATTCTTTTCACCTTGCACACAATGAAGTTCAAACAGGAAAAAAGGGAAAAGGAAACATATATCAAGCATCCTGTCTCGTGCCAATCTCGTTTTTCAGTAAGATTTTTTCTGTATGAAAACTGAAATGAAGGGGGAAAAAATAGCACATATCTTTTGTCTTGTAGCTGTTGTTTGTCAGTAATAACTGATAAAGTCGTATGAGCATTGTAATCAATTATTAATTTGGTGAATATTGATTGATAGTAATGGTTCTGTTGAAAAACATGGTATTTGCAATTTTTTTTTTTTTTTTTTTACACAAATTGGTCAATGAAATGGTCTTCTACCTATTTACACTGTACAACAATGCTCTAGAACAAAATTAGCTGGTAGTGTATTCTTGCAAAGATCTCTCATGACAGAATGTTTAAAAGGTTTTATATATCGCTTCAAGGCCAGTTGTATATTTTTAACAGCTATTAAGGTATAATTAAAAAAAGAAATTTTATCTGAAACTTGGTGCTATAATTAATTTTATGCATAGTTACAAACATTTAACAACGCCAGGAGATATACATGTCCAGAACTGTATATAGAACATTTTATGTCTTTTCTAGAACCTTATAAGAAGGTATTTAGTCTTTGTTTTTCAACTATCCAAATGTTTTATGATATAACGCAATTGTAAATAACAGTACATACATATATTATAAATATTCTAATGTAACTAGTTAAATGTCCTTGTTACTTCATCCACGCTGATGTGGCAAATTAAATTGCAAAAAACCGGTACCAAAAATGACAATAAAAATGTGACGTTTTAATTATTTCACATTTTTTATAGTACTGAACAGGTGGAAAACCCTACCCTTATCTTTGACTGTAAATCTCGTTTCAATATGGACCAATATTGACATTTTTGATGTTAAACTAATTGCAAGGAATGTCGACCCATGGTGTTCCTCTCATAATTGTACTAATTGCAAGTAGTCTCATGGCTCTAAGTCCATCATCCCTTGGTCGCTCCTTTTAGTCGCCTGTTACGACAGGCAGGTGATACCATGTGTGTATTCTTCGTCTGCGTCCCCCAGTCACAGGGGGTATGACATACTGTATAAGGAATGGTGAAGGAAAGGAGATGCTGGTGAATAATCTTTTCACAGATGAGCAACAGAGTGGCTAATATAGAAATAGGGCGATAGCTTGACATCACACCTCTTTCCACTTTTAAAAACTGGAGTGACGTTATCATTTTTCCAGTGGTCAGGAAAGTAGCCAGCTAGGAAGCAACAGTTAAATATACAAGCATAGGATGGGCAAGAGTGGTAGTGGAATTCTTGAGGAAGATAGGGCTGAGGCCATCTGGACAAGGAGGTTTATTTTCCGGCAGGGAGGAAAGTAAAGAATAGACTTCTGACTCAGAGATGGAAAGACTACTGAAATTATGAGAAGGAACAAAATCAATACTCGTTAAATCTGGGAAAGGATGAGGTGCAACAACATTAGATGCAAAGTAATCACTGAACATTTCCGGTCTATTATTACCATTGGGTAAATTATCCCGCCCCCCACAAGTTACTGTATCTGGCACACTTTCTGTATTTTTCTTGTTGTTTATCAGAGACCAGAATCTCTTGCTGTTACTTCTCACTACTTGTCAGGAAAAGTTTATGTAGTAATCCCATTTTAGAAGCTGCTTATGGTGTTTGTGATGGTCAGAAAAGGTTTTTATAGCTCACTTCAGATGGTGACCTTTTCCAGTCTTTCCAGGCTTTAGTTTTATTAATTTCTGCAATTATGGTGTCACTTTTCTTCCAATGGGGACAGGGCGTCTGGCAGAAGTTTTACGAGTGGGGAAAAAGGTCCACGGATCATGGCATGTGTCCAGTCGTAAAACAAGTCCACTGCTTCTTGGACTTCATCCACATGCAGCAAGTGCAAGGGTAGAAGAGAGAGGGTGTGACTGACAGCCTGCCAATCAACCTTTCACCAGATGGGTACACAGTTCCTGGTAAAGGGTCGATGACATCTCAGGGAACGGGGACGGGTGATAGAGAAAGTTTCATCTACAGACCTGTGATTTGATTTTAAAATATTTTGCCCCACAGAAACAGCTGAAGGGTCAAAGGAGCAGAGCAGGTAGTCAAGAAGACTAGCCCCACAGGTGTTCTCAAAGACATACTGTTGGAGGCCTAGGCCTAGATACCACCTGTTGAGGCTATTAACAAGGGCCACCTTGTGCAGGGGAATTCCAAGATATAGAGGGGTTAAAGTCACCCGGTATAATGACATTAGGATTCAGATTAATGGCTTTCATTAGAGGTGAGAAAAAATTTCAGAATAACTGAGGGTTGATCAGGATAGTCTGTAAAAAACAAGCAAATAGATATTTGGTATGGTGAAATTTTGTTTCTACCCAAACAGCTTCACAGTCACTACTTAAATCAGTACATAGGGTTGTGTGTCATTTGGATTTAATGGCCAGAAGAACTTCTCCCCCCCCCCCCCCCCCCCGAATTCCACAGTCCATTCTGAAAATGGAAAACTCTTCGGAAAGCGGAATTTCCATGTCTGAAACAAAGTCAGTTAATCAACTTTCAGAGAAGGCAACAATATCGAAAGTTTTGTAGGTAGAGCTCACAGTCGGTAATTTTGTTTGTAAGAGAACAGACATTCTATGGTAAACTGGGAATGCACTAACTGCCGCAGGTCCCAGGTTTATGTCTGCAACACCAGCTAATAGTATGAATGTCAATAATAAACTTAAAGTGTTTTGAACATTAACTGAATTGCTACAATATGATACAATGTTAATATTTTGCCTGTGTTCAATATATTAGTTGTTTTAAGATCTTCGCTAATTGGCTGATGATGACACTTGAAATGTGTTGAAACCGGTCCCAATAAACAGGTTGTAACTACTTTTTACTACGGAGTATTGAAAGGTGGATCCTTCCCTATAATATTGTACATCTTCTTATTTCTCTATTCAATATGGAACAATCATGAAGTTTTTAACTTTAAATTAAAGTAAACCCTGTAGAAAACCAAGATAATTTACTGGAGACTGGAATCAAAGGCAGTGCTACAAAAATGCAAGAATGGTTTGTAGTCAGCAGTGGAGGAAAATGAAACTCATTAATGGCAATCAACCAGTTTCCAACTTGCTGAGGTATGTTCCATGTTGAAATGGCTAGTCATACACTCGCTGCAGGAGAGGCATGGGTACACCAGCACCCACTGTAGCACGTGGAATGCAAATTAAGGCATTTGAATTGTACAGATGCATTTCTGAGCACTTCACTACACATGGAATCACTGCCTGGATCATCTAGATGAACATCACTATAGTCTTCTGGACACATCATTTGTTTACACATGAAAACTCCTATAGGAACACAGAGGATAATTACACAGAGACTTTCAGTCACTGCCATCTTGTGTGTATGCTGGGATAGTTTCTCCATACCTTACAACTATAAAAAGGATCATTCTTAACTCATACAACAAAAATGTGCAGTTATCGCAAATGCAAAATTTTCAGTCCGTAGCAATTGTTAATACATTTGCCAAGCTTGACTATTCACCAATACACATACATTGTAGACTACTACTTAAAAAGCCTTGAATTCAGGCAATATGTAAGGAACACATGGCTATTCGAGGGATTTTCTTAAGATCTATGATGCAGGTTACCATCAGATCTATACTGTTGCTAGACCTAAGACACAGAAAGTGAGATGGTCTTTAGAAGGATAAGGGAGGAAAAGCTTACGATTAAGGAAATTAGACTGAAGTATATGGATATGAACAGGAATGGTTGAATGATGTAGCCAGGGCAGTTCGTATGGCATGGAATATTTTGCAAATAGACTCAACGTTGAAAGAAATAAATCTGATTATATTTTTAACTAAAGAATAAGGATGGTGAAGAAACCACATTCAAAGAAATAGATAAAATAGTACAAAAAAACCTGCAATGTCATAAAGCAGTAGGAGTGGAATAAGTTTGATCAGAAACAGTGATATATACAGTACTCAAATAATAAAATGATTTCTTAGACTAAGGGCCTGTACTACGACAGCCAGATAAAAGTGCGGTATAAATTTATTTGGCAGTTTGGACATTTATCTGGAAGTTCGGTTGAAACCGCGTACTACGACTTTCGTTTATGTGCAATCTGGGAAAATATTCTCGAGTATAGCTATGCCGAAGTTTGAGAGGCTGTTAACGCTCTTATCTGGGACTTAGCTCTTATCGGGGACGCTGCTGTAAAGAATCAAGATGGCTACTCATGAAGATGAATCTACATCTGCATGATGCTGTGCGAAATTAAGTTGTTACAATGTAATTTATGTATATATTTATAAAGTATGTCATGCTTCCTGTCCAGCTATCACAGAATTCTTAAAAATTTCCCAAGCTAGTAAATTGTTGCTACTGAGTATATCAGTAGTACACAAGCAGTTAACCGCAACCCTAATGTGTAGCCGTGGTCGTTAGGGCGTCAAAGTGTGCTGTTAAGCAGTTTTTCGTGCGTTCGAGTCCCAATAGTCTAACAATTTTTTACCTTGTAAATGGTAGTCGATAGCGTACTAGAGGTGATAGTACACATTTCCTAATCATTAAAATGCGTGTCAAAAGCGTGGGTTCTATTCCAAATCTATCCGTGACGCACATATGGAGTAAAGGTATACGACGTTCATGGCGATTCGTCCGTCGAATGAGGATGTTAAGGAGGTTATATTTCTTTTACTTCATAACAACTTGCTACAAAAGTATTTACGCTAAAAGTGAGATAAATGCTTGCCAGTTACTATTCTCACGTTGTATTGAAAAGAAAGAAACTAACTACTTATTCAATGAGTAAACAATAAATTGAATTTATAATAAAATTAATGATCCCACGCTGTATCAGTGGCATTAATTACGAATATAAACTTTACTTTCGTCGTAACGCGCAACCTCGTAAATAGTACTAGACAAAAAAGATACATAACCCGAATCTTAACTTTTGCGTCCAGGTTACATTTTCAGGGTCAGTCTTTTTATTTTCTATAACAGTTTCAGTTTCGTTATACAGTTAATTAATGTTAACATTTCTTCGTATGTGTATATTTCAGTCCCAATTCTGTTTTTGACCTGGACTTCCACATTATAGCTTAATAAAAGTCTGATATTGGATTCTAGTAATACAATTTCAAAAGGAATAGAGCTAAACAAACGAAAACACCAGGAAACACGTCTACCTCCGCGCTAAATTTCACTATATTTTCAGTAACCTTATTACCAACCCAATAAAAATGTTACTACATCTTCCGCATTACAATCCCGCCGTTAAAATCTGTTGGTAGTACGCATGAAAATATTTAACTTCTAGTTTGCAAAACTGCAGCCTACGTATCTGGCTGTTTATCTGACAGTCGTAGTACAGGCCCTAATAGTACTAGCAATATTAAGAGTTACCAGTAGCAAATAAGATTTTTAAGAAAGCGAGAGCAGTTTTGGACCACAAAGAAGCTGTGCAAACCAGACTTTCAGTATGCATCAAGTAATTCAAAAATGCTATGAGAGGAATAGACAGGTATTTCATGGGACCTAGAGACGGCAGAAAATGAAAGGAAAGGATGTTGGCCAGAGATATTTGTACTGACAAGTAGGTTAGAAAGATAGTTGACAGAGGAATGAAAGTGGTTACAGAAGTTAAGCAAGGTTGTTATCTTTGATCATTACTGTTTGTCTACATGGATTTTATATGGAGGAATGTAAACTGCCCAAGGCAGGAAACAGCTGAGCTGAAATTTAGCTTCTGTCAATGATGGCATATGGTGTTAAGAACTTGCAATGTAACATCTAAGAACCTAGAAAGAAATGCAGGAAGTTTAATACAAAAAAATAGCATTTCAAAGACTAAAACAATGTTTGTTGAAAAGAAACATGAAAGACCAAATGCCAGGGAAGAAATACAGAATTAAGTTCAGGTGGAACAATGAAATTACTTAGAATGAGTAGTACGGTAAGTAAAATTGATTCAATGGGTGGTAAATACAGGTAACAGAAAGGCACAAACAAGTGACAAATCAAGACATACAAGTTATAGAAATATAGGAACAAGAACAGGAACTTGTAAAGAGATTACCAGAATGGGTAGGTCAGCATCAGAAGAACTGCAGCAATAGGAGGAAAGAGAAACATGAAAACACAAAAGAACAATCTCAACATCTTTACACACTGCTGTCTTCAAAGAGATACTCTCCTCATCAATTCCAGTTGTTCTACTTCCATTTCTTCTTGCCTCTAACAAGCTAATTTCTGCTTCCCCCAGTTCCATCAACATTCAATGAAGGACCATCTTGACACATCTTTGGTTTTAATGTGGGAAGTATAGATTGAGAAGACAGTTGGATAAACACAAAACATGAAGAGGCAAAAGATAAATGCAGGTGGTAAAAGACTACAAAATAAATATCTTGAGTTACTTACCTTTCTAGAGACAATATTCTTTATGTGGACTGGATATTTATCAGGCAGGTTATATGCAATATGTCCCAAGGCTACTATTGCTGTTCGGTAATATTCTGAATCAGGTGTTAGATTTTCTTTGATTTTCTGCAACAAGAATAGAAGTTGTAAAGTTTCATGGAAAGAAAATGGGCACGGACTGTTTCACTGATTCTCTATCAATAATAATGCATGTTTATAGTGGGCATATTAGACAATAAATGCATAAACCTGTTATAAAATGTGTGAGAGTAGAACATATACATTACGGCATTTAACAAATTTCTAAAATTCAAGAATTACCGTATAATCCTAAATATCACCCGCACTTTTTACCCCAAAAATAATGGTTCTAAATCCTGGATGCGGGTCGTATTCAAGCTGTTCATTCTCGTAAATATTTACTACATTTACATGGAGTACTGAAATAGATTCGAATACGGTTACTGTACTCAATATACCACATGTAAATGGACATTCAGGTCTTATTGTGTTTTAGCTGTGTTCTAGAAAACAAGATCAATTTTTTCTCAATACGGTTACAGTGGCATGTAAACGCGAAATGTAAGGTAATGAAACGGTAAATCAAAGAATATGGGTAAATATGCGGTAAATATGGAAGCCGCTTCTGCGGATGCTCGATCATCATTTGTTTCACAAGTGCTGCTGGCATGCTGGGTGTGCGAATAGCTGATCTCACGGGATATCCCACTTTGTGAGAGACAAGAGTGTTGGTTACGAAAGTCTACCTCGCTCACATTCGAGTTCCGTACCTGTCCTGTGAAAGTGCTATCTTGATAGTAAGCAATGGATTCAAAACGGCATCTGCGGTCATTTACTGTGCGTGAGAAAAAATTGTAAATGAAGCTGAAATATACGGAAATTGTGCCGTTGGCAGATAAACTGTGTATTCGTGACTGGCAGAAGAAGAAGAAGAAGGAAATACTTCTAAAAAGTAACAGCGATCGCAGAGCGTTCTGCGGGAGGAGTGCAGTGTTTCCGGAAATTGAAGAACGACTTCACAAATTTGTTATAGAAAAACGTGAGTTAGAATATGGTGTTTCTAGTGAATTGAGTCAATTGAAAGCACTAGAGACCTCAAAAGAACTCAAAACACAGGGTTTTACTGCAAGCCGTTGATGGATCCGAAACTTTTATCGGAGAAAGGGATTGTGCATTCGGAGACTTATGTCTATTTCACAACGTCTCCCTGGGGCGTACAAAGAAAAATTAATGGCCTTTCAGCGTCACATTATTCATTTGAGGAAGCAAAATTGGAAATGCTGACCAGACACCTGTCTATTTTGAGGTGCCGTTGGAAAATACAGTGGATATGAAGGGTACTAAAAGTGTAACCATTAGAACAGGTGGTAAAGAAAAGCAACGATGCACGGTAATGTTGTGCATATTAGCGAATGGAACCAAACTCCCTCTACATGTGGTTCTGAAAAGGAAAACACTTCCGAAAAGAAACTTGACATCTGGTGTTATTGTTAGAACACAGGAGACCAGTTGGATGGACAGTGCATTAGTTGAGGACTGGGTGAAGAGCGTTTGGCAACGTCGCCCAGGACCATTGTTACAAAAACGAAACATGCTTGTGTTGGACAGTTACTGAGGATATACAAGTGACGCCGTAAAGGATATGATGAGGAAAGGTAAAACCGATCTTGCAATAATTTCTGGAGGACTCACTTCTATTCCACAGCCGTTGGATGTGTGCGTGAACCAGCCTTTCAAAACTGCAATGAAACAATTGTACACTGAATGGATGTCTGATGGTGGCCCGTTGACACCAACCGGACAAATGAAGAGGCCTGAAGTAGGAGTAATATGCAGCTGGATCAAGACTGCATGGACGCGCATTCCCAACGATCTAGTGTCCAAAAGCTTTAAGAAATGTGGAATAATAAATTCAGTGGACGGTAGTGAGGACGACTATTTGTGGAAAGATGCCAGTGATGAAAGTTCCTATGGTGACACTTCAGATGACGACGGTGAAGTGTGAATGATCTGAGTATTGGACAGATTTTATTTACAATTTTTGTGATGGTTTTATTAATTGTAAGCTGTTTGAATTTATATTTGTGGTATATTTGCAGAAAATTAAATAGGTATATAAGTTATTCGATGGAGGGTGCTATTCGGAATTATACGGTAACATAGCGACTAAGATTTTAATTAACTGTGATTCAAGTATTACAACACTAAACTACACCAACTTTCTACTTTATATAAAAGGTAGGATCATTTCAACAGATTTCTATATGAAACATATGAATTTCTCTCACAATTACTGTAAAAAAAATCAGCAATGCATCTTGTACAGCAAGAAAATAGGAAAGTCTGCAAAACTGGCGTAGCCAGGGGATAGCCTAATGGGGCTGGCCCACCCCCCTAATTTTCCTGAAACTAGAGTGAGGAAACTAGAGCGAGGATCAGCCGTTGTTTTACGTATGGTACGAACAATTTAAGAACTTACACCAAAATGTTAAATCAACGGAGCGACAACGGATCTACTAGCAAGGCTCAGTAGGGCCATACATAATTCTCCATATCTGTTCTGCTTCAAGGAGCTTGAATGGAAGGAAAGCACTTAACATTGTGTTGCGCGGGGATATTCCCCTGTAGAAGTCTCAGTATTGCGGATAAAACCACGTGTTGACAAATGTCAAAAGATGAGAAGTGCAATTAGCAAGGGATTACTCAGTACAGGGCCAGAACATGACCACCGAGATAACGGGGGCCAAGGACCTGAAACAGTTGCAAGCTTACAATATCGTATCAGCTTTTGTATAAACTCAGTTCCTGGAAACATCACGTGGTCGTGATTATTGGGTTGTACTGTGCTTGAGAGATGTGCTGTATTTAACTTGCAGTGTTGGGAAGACTATGATGGGATTGTGAGCTGCACATTAGTTCATTTTGTGCCATATTAGTGACCGTTTTGTTAGCCAAAACTATGTACGTCCTCGGTAAGTTATGAAAAAGTATTCTATTCTAACAGAAGCACTAGCATGTAGTAGCAAGACATGATCGCAGATGTGTGCGCAAGTTATATACGAAGGCCTGTCTGTTTTGTCAGATGACCGGGGACTGATTGGAACTTCAAATAGCACCATCAAAAGTGCAGGTAACTATTTCGTAATCAGCGGGCGTGATAGCTCAGTTCCAATGGTTCTATGTTCTCTTCAAGACAGCCGAGGTTTGAATCGCAGTCGATGCATGCTAAATTTTTGAAACGGGTAATCATGTTATGCAGATCTGGAGCCTACTTAAAACCGTAGATCCCGTCGCTAATGATTATAAGATTTAAAATCCCATGAGCCCTAAGCTTACTTTCTTTTAGTACTTTTGAATCATTACGGCATCATTTATGGCGGTGTATTTTGAGTGTCCAACTATTCTTCGAGCTTACCTTGTACCTTAAATTGCGAGTCGATTCAGTGGTGTACTCAGTGGGTGGGGTATAAATCCAGGCCAGTAGCAAGGATACAACTTTACCCTGAGAGGGGGATATGAAAAGACATCCGGTCCTGCTGAGGGTGGTGACAGAACTCCAATAAATATTGGTGGTTTTGACTGTTACTTATATCCAACAATCGAAATCATACCTTCTGTACTGTTGACATGAAGTGGCATTATTGCTACTGATCATAAAATTAATATCTTTCTTTTGTGAGGAAGTAAAATCATCATTTAATTATTTGCCTTTTTAAAAAGGAACCACTTTGGTCTACGCCCCATGAAGGTGAAGTGTGTCATAGATATTTCGATTACGGGAGACTCAAGGCCAACTCTACTGTATTGTACCCAAAAACAAGGCTGTATCTTCCCCATCCCATTCCTTTCTTAACTCCGGGAATCGAATGCAGGATGCCTTAAGTCACATCCCTACAAGGCTCTTTAGCTTCCAACTAATTCTTCCATCCGGTCTCGTGCATTTAGGACAGTTGGAAAATGTACATCTTGATAAATGCTCCTCACAAAACCTTTGTAAAAATAATAACTGTACCTATTTATAACAATAATTAGAAACGCCTCCTTTTCATGTGGCTGAGTTGGTTTATGATATAGATGTTGATTCCCATAGGGAATCTGAAATATTTGTCCTGAATGAGCAAATTTATAATACCAATATAAATGGTCCGTTATTGGACATTATAAATTTTCCAGCTAGCTCATTCTTGGTTGCCAGCGTTTCGCCCTCGTGTGCTAGGGTGGGCTCATCAGTTGGTACCTAGCACACCTATCAATACGCTGGCTAGTGCATACCGTGGAGGCCACTGCGTAGACTAACTGGAGCCACCGGCAGTGCCAATGCACTAAGAGACTTTGTCTCATCACGAAAAATTGATGCCTGCTTGGCCATCAGCATCAACATCTATGATGGCCAAGCAGGCATCAATTTTTCGTGATGAGACAAAGTCTCTTAGTGCATTGGCACTGCCGGTGGCTCCAGTTAGCCTACGCAGTGGCCTCCACGGTATGCACTAGCCAGCGTATTGGTAGGTGTGCTAGGTACCAACTGATGAGCCCACCCTAGCACACGAGGGCGAAACGCTGGCAACCAAGAATGAGCTAGCTGGAAAATTTATAATGTCCAATAACGGACCATTTATATTGGTATTATAAATTTGCTCATTCAGGACAAATATTTCAGATTCCCTATGGGAATCAACATCTATATCATCTGATGGCCAAGCAGGCATCAATTTTTCGTGATGAGACAAAGTCTCTTAGTGCATTGGCACTGCCGGTGGCTCCAGTTAGCCTACGCAGTGGCCTCCACGGTATGCACTAGCCAGCGTATTGGTAGGTGTGCTAGGTACCAACTGATGAGCCCACCCTAGCACACGAGGGCGAAACGCTGGCAACCAAGAATGAGCTAGCTGGAAAATTTATAATGTCCAATAACGGACCATTTATATTGGTATTATGAGTTGGTTTAGTCGCTGTCCTTCTGAGTCGGAGTTCGCAGGTTCAAATCCAGGCTTGGGTTGGTGGTGCATAAAAGCGTGTTTGGTTTCTGGCATGTTACTACAAACTAATCTCAATGCAACTCGTACACTGGTGTCTATATATATTTAGCAGTCTAGTTGTTTGAGGAGTGGCCTGACACTAAAAAAGAAAGGAGAGATTTTATAGGTTTGAGCATCCAATCATTCTTCGAGCTTCCCTTGTACCTCAAATTGTGAGTGAATTCAGTGGCGTACTCAGTGGGTGGGGTATAAATCCAGGCCAGTAGCAAGGATACGACTTTAACCCGAGAGGGGAATATGAAAAGAAATCCGGTCCTGCCGAGTGTGGTGACGGATCTTCAATAAATATAGGTGTTTTTGATTGTTACGATGTAATTATATCCAACAATCGAAATCATATCTTCTGTTAACACAAAGTGGCTGCATTATTGATACTGATCATAAAATATACAAATAGTGTAGTTGGTAAAGCAATGCCAAGAAATCATTTTCAGTTACAACTGTACTTTGATTCTTGCACTTTGCTCTCAACAACGCTTTTGCAGGAAAGTTGCACAAGATTCAACCTCTGTTGGATATCATGCATAAGAACTTAGTATCAAAACTCCCGGTGAAAATCTCATAATTGATAAATCAATGATTCCCTGGAGGGACCGCTTATCATTCCAGCAATTTACGCCTGGTAATGTACACAGTTATGGTGTTAAAGAATTTAAACTGTGCAATGACATGGGCTGAACTTACAAAACAAAAGTATACATTGATAAAGGCACATTAAAATTATCAGAATCCACTCAGCATGACTACTCAATTTGTAATGGAACTTATGGAACATATCTGGGCAGTGGTTCTTTTCTCCATACCGAGAATTACTACTCATCAAAAGAGTCAGCCAAGCTGCTACTAGACCGTAAGACACATTTTATTGGCATGGTTAGGAAAAATCAAAGGTTTACCAAAGGATGTTGTAAATGCGAAGCTTAAGAAGGGAGAAAACATTGCAATTGAGAATAAAAATGGATTAACTGTGATGAAGTAGAGTGGTCAGCGGGATGTGTTGATGTCAATGTACTGTTCAAATGATCTAATAGTTACAGGCAAGAAAAACAAAAAAACATGGAGATGTGATTAAACTTAAAATTATAATAATATACAGGTGGTATACTCCACGGGTATCCGACGGCTAATCACACCAAATAATCTGCTGTAAATGACCATCATCCAGATGTAAACTGACCTGTCTATACGTCATTTCAACATTAGCAGCTAGGATGTATTTGCACTAATTAAAATGAAGTGGATAGTTGACCCTACCATCTGAATATCATTGACAGCTATACAAGAAGTAGAAAGATGACTAGCATTAAAAACTACCCTTAACTTAGTAATAGAACTATTCTCATAAAATTCCATGATGAGAAAATAATAAAACAGGCAATATGTTCTGGATTAAACTACTTTAGACACATGTCCCAAAGACATTTCAACTTTTAATGGCAATTTTCATTTCTATTTAGCAGCAGCAGTAGTAGTAGTAATATTAGTAGTAGTAGCAGTATTTTGATGAAGTAGACATCAGGTCATAAAAACCTACCACGAAAGATCTATCTCACATAATACCTGACCCCGTAGATAAACGAGACAAGGGTTGGTGGTAGTAGTAGTAGTAGTGGTAGTAGTAGTAGTAGTAGTAGTGGTGGTGGTGGCAGTAGTAGTAGTAGTAGTAGTAGTAGTAGTAGTAGAAGCAGTAGTAGTAGTAGTAGTAGTAGTAGTAGTAGTAGTAGTAGTAGTAGTAGTAGTAGTAGTAGTAGTAACGGTGGTAAACATACGGCAGATAATTACAGGGCACTCAACTTTAAATGTGTTGCATGTAAATTCTGGGAAAGCATTCCTTCTGATTATATTAGACACATTTGCAAAATTACTAACTGGTTTGATAGAAGACAGTATGGGTTTTGGAAAAGTTATTCCAGGAAGGATCAACTTGTAGGATTCCAGCAAATAACAGATATTTTAGATTGAGGAGGTCAAATGGACCGTATCATTATTGACCTGTCAAAGGCTTTTGACAGGGTAGAACAAGCGAGACTGCTGCAAAAATGAGGCCTTTCAGATTAGACAGAATATTGAATGTTGAATGCATGGCTAAATTTGTAGCTAGGAGAATGAGAGTAGGTGAAGCACTATCTGATCCTGTAACCATTAACGAGGAGGAGGGGGGACGACGACTTCAAGTTTTCTTATGTACACAAATTACATGAGTAAAGAAATGGAATCACAGATAAGGCTTTTTGCAGATGATGTTATATTATAGAGAGTAATATATAAGTTACAGAATTGTGAGTGATTGCAAAAAAAACGTGCTCCCCACTGAATTCCATTTTGTTCGCTAAGTTGTTTCCAAGGAGTCCTTTGCCTGTCAAATGGGAGTGGACTCCGTTACTCCCATAGGTCCGAGGCTTGCTTGAAATGTTCTGAGCTCGGTAAATTCATGAAGCAGGATGCTATCCTACTTACACATAGTCCAAGTGAGGATCTCTCCTCCAACGGGTTATGGACCATCGGTGGATTGTATAGTCCTAGCTGCCTGAGCACAAGTAGGGCCATGACTCAGAATATGTCCGAGATGCCCACTCGCATTCCATAGCAACTGGTATCCCGACTCGCAGGACCACTTACTAGGCCACTCAGCCGTTGCCCATGGTTCACGAACTAGGACGTGACTACAGTCACCAACTGTCAAAATTTAAGGTTAATTTCTTACACAGTTTTCTGTTTGCAATCTATTTTCCCTTGAGCTGCAAAAACAGCTTCTCCAATGGGATTTAAATCTGAGTCAGTGTGACATGCCGGGGGTATTTAAATGAGAGTCCATTGGGAAACTGAGTAACTCTTACAATCAATTACTAGGCCATTAAGCCATTCACCATTCTTATGAACTAGGAGTGTCTACAGAAAACCAAATTACTATATCTTACACAACTGATTATATATCACAATGGAATGGAAGTGAAATTATAAAGGATATGGTAATTTCATATTTGAAATAGTGTGTGTGTTAAGTATTTCTGTTCAGGTCTTATGAATGAAGACATTTGATACTTGTATTTTATTCCAAATTTGCCTTACCTCCAGGATTTCAGTGAATACAGCATCAGAACCTTGCACCATGTTGATGTATAAGCAGCGTATGGCTTGTTTTGCTTGTTTAGGGGTTCCAATCTGAGCAAACTTTTTGCAAACAGGTACTAATTCACGAACAATGTCTGGGAAAAGTTCTCCTGTAAAGAATATATTTTTTATTATCAAACTAACATCTGTAGTTTAAGAGGTATCAATCTTAATTTAACAAATTGGAGACAAATCATTAGTTTTTTGACAATACTATCATCACACTGCCTTCTCCCTCATTCTTTCCTCACACTGCTGTTCTCCACCCAGAACACTGATAACCAATGATTAAGTATATAGTGCATTAACTGCACTGTGAATGAACATTACTGTGAGTAGTTGTAGCCCTCCCCACTCCAACTTGTGACTGGTTAGCTATCTGATTTACTGGAAAACACTGTTAGAGACAAGGTAAGGTTAGAGTTTGGTTATATCATGCAGCAACATCAATACTTATCACTACACCCCGGATTTTTAGGTGGTAATAGGTTAGAATGCAAATTAATTTGCTTATTACAAAGTGTTGCCTACCGCATTTTTCGATAATGTAGCAAGAGTAATATAAATTCTAGGGGTTCTGACGGGCCCTACCCGCAACGTTTATGCAAAACGAAAAGCATGACCACTGTGCAGGCTAGTCTTTTTAAGAAGGAACCACTTTGGTCTATGCCCCGTGAAGGTGAAGTGTCTCATAGATATTTAGATTATGGGAGACTCAAGGCCAACTCTATTGCACTCACAAACAAGGCTGTATCTTCCCCATCCCATTCCATTCTTAACTCTGTCAGTGCTGGGAATCGAATGGAGGATGCCTTAAGTCACATCCCTACAAGGCTCCTTAGCTTCCAGTTAATTCTTCCGTCCGGTCTTGTGCATTTAGGACAGTTGGAAAATGTACATCTTAATAAACACTCTTCATAAAACCTTTATAAAAATAAAAACTGTACCTATTTATAACAATAATTACAAACGCCTCCTTTTCATGTGGCTCAGTTAATTGAGCAGTTGTCCTTCTGAGTCCGAGTTTGCACGTTCAAATACAGGCTTGGGTTGGTGGCGCTTAAAAGGGTGTTGTAATTGCAACAGCCTCGTATCATTGGCTTCTGACACGTTAAAAATTCTCCTACGGGATAAACTTTTGATGCTCTGGTGTCTGTTAAGAACTAGTAATTGGGATGAACTTTACACAAATAAAAGTACTATTCTCCATAAATACGCCTCTGGGACAGACTACTGTATACTAGCACTGGCTCCAGGGTTACAAACCATAGAACGAAACTAATCTTGAGGTTTACACACCTACAGGGGGTTACACACCCACAGGGAATCAGTCTACCAAGCAGACGCTCTAAGGGTTGAAACTTTACTCGGTTTGGAATGTCTACAGTATTGCCAGCTGCCTCTGTGGTGTAGTAGTTAGTGTGATTAGTTGCCACCCCCAGAGGCCCAGGTTCGAATCCCGGCTCTGCCACGAAATTTGAAAAGTGGGAAAAGGGCTGGAACGGGGTCCACTCAGCCTCAGGAGGTCAAATGAGTAGAGGTGGGTTCGATTCCCACCTCAGCCATCCTGGAAGTGGTTTTCCGTGGTTTCGCACTTCTCCTCCAGGTAAATACCAGGATGGTACCTAACATAAGGCCACGGCCTCTTCCTTGTCTATCCCTTCCAAAATACCCATTCCCCCACAAGGCCCCTGTTCAGCATAGCAGGTGAGGCCGCCTAGGTGAGATACTGATCATCCTTCCCAGTTGTATCCTCCAACCCAATGTCTCAAGCTCCAGGACACTGCCCTTGAGGCAGTAGAGGTGGGATTCCTCGCTGAGTCCGAGGGAAAAACCAACCCTGGAGGGTAAACGGAGTAAGAAAGAAAAAAAGAAAGAAAGAAAGAAAGAAAGGTTATTTATTTGTTTATTTCATGTATGATGCAATACAACATAAAAAGAAAATAATACAGTTCCATAAGTACATCAACAGTAATGGTATGTCTCACACAACTGAAAGATTAGATCTGTACATTTAAAATCTTGATTTATTCACCACTTCAGGAATAATCGAGTTCAGGTCCTCCATACTTCCAGGAAAGGCACAGACGGGACAATTGAACACTGTGTGTGCTATTGTACATGGAATGTTAGCACAGTCACACAATGAGTTATCTGTCCAACCCCATTTATGAAGAACAGAAGCGGTCCTTCCCAAGCCACACCCGATATGGTTGAGCCTACTCCAGACACACCTAAGCATATTGAAGCCACTTAGTTTTATACTTAGGTTCTCAACTTTCAGGATGCCCAGTGGTATAGAAAATGTCCACTCATTCCGCCATTTGTCTTCGGGATTGAAGTGATTGTTTATAAATTCCAAGAGAGATTTATACACCGGTTTGCAGAACTTCAGTTCACATGTTCCTAGTTTTTTTGTTTGTTTTGCTATTTGCTTTACGTCGCACCGACACAGATAGGTCTTATGGCGACGATGGGAGAGTAAAGGCCTAGGAATGGGAAGGAAGCGGCGGTGGCCTTTAATTAAGGTACAGCCCCAGCATTTGCCTAGTGTGAAAAATGGGAAACAACGGAAAACCATCTTCAGGACTGCCGACAGTGTAGTTTGAACCCACTATCACCCAGATGCGAGATCACAGGTGCGCACTCCTAACCACACAGCCAACTTGACCGGTCATGGTCCTAGTTGACTCGCATCTTGATGTATTGGTAGTGCTATGTCCTTGTGCATTCTTGACTATAGATCTGTTGAAATTTTCTTTACGTCGCACCAACACAGAAAGGTCTTATGGCCGCGATTGACCATAGGTGAAAAACATTTTTTTGTCTTCTAACCAGGTGTTACTCTGCACTGGAAGCCACTGGATTGGAGTAAGAAGCAATGTACCCAGTTATGATTCGCATGTTGTGGTGGAGCTGAATATCCACAACGTCAGTGTGGCAGCTGTTAAGCCATACCCTGAAGCAATACACAACTGAAGAATAGGTAAGCGCTAGAGTAGTAGTTCCCAGTGTGTTGACACCGGCATCCCAGGATGTTCCAGCTAAGCGCTGGAGGAGGTTATTTTGGCTCTTCAGTTTTGCAGCAATTTATGTAGATATGCACTGTATGTTAGGTTACAGTTTGTGACAAAATTACTGATAGTAATAGTGACTAAAATAACAAAATGCATCAAAGATGTCCACTGATATCACACTATCAATCGATCTCTCATTTCTTACCTCCCATTTGTTTATAAGATTTCTCAGTAATTGTTTATACTTAATCTAATTATATTCTTTTTCCTTTCCATCGATTTGATTATTTACTTCCTTCGTTACTTCCTGGCATGAAACTATGTACTGATAGGTGGAAGAGATACAGCCAGCTTGAGGGGGAGAAGGGGAAACATTCACCTGACTGTGAACCATTCCACTGAATAGTACAGAAGTTTCATATGTCAATGAACAACACATCATAGTGACCATAGAAATGTTCTCTCAAGATTCCCTGACTTTCCCTGACCTGCTAAGAAAAATTCCACTTCCTTTTTTTTCAATTATTTATCGAAAAACAATTACATTGATGGGCACTTTATATATATATATATATATATACACACAAATGGTATAAAGGTAACATGTGGGCCATATTGTGCCATTTTTCTTAACGTCGCACCGACACAGATATGTCTTATAGCGACGATGGGATAGGAACGGTCTAGGAAGTGGAAGGAAGCGGCCGTGGCCTTAATTAATGTACAGCCCCGGCATTTGCCTGGTGTGAAAATGGAAAACCATGGAAAAGCATCTTCAGGGCTGCCGACAGTGGGGCTCGAACCCACTATCTCCCAATTACTGGATACTGGCCGCACTTAAGCGACTGCAGCTATCGAGCTCAGTAAGGTAACATGCAGGCCTAACATAAACCTTTATCTTATCATTTCCAAGGAACAAAGTACAACTAACTTATTAATAGAGTAATGCGAATAAGAAAATAAAATTATTTTGCCACAGCAATTTGATACTATTTCATGTGGATTTAAAGCACTCTTGAGATCAAAAGTAATTCACTTGTGTTTCTAATGTCTGTCTGATAGGTCATCAGCCCAGAGGCTGGTTGGTTTCTAATGTAGACGAATATAAAGAATTCCAATTAGTCTAGGTCTATATTAAAAACAGTTTTCAAATTTGAAGACGAGGTTTCTGGCATCAATAGATTTAAGAGTTTTACGGACAAATTATATGTTATGTATCAAGCCTCTCCAAAGAATGCAAGGCAGCGTGGAAGAATTTTGTCCACAAGGTGGGTTGCATCCAGCTATAGAACTGTTTTGGCTGTTTGGCAGGATTTTGAAGCACTGGTACTTCATTTTGAAAGAGGTACATCAGAAGATGGTTGTGAAGGAAGGAAAAATGCACTTATGAAGGTCTTCACAGGAAAATAACATCTGTGGAATTTATTTTGGATCTGGGATTAATTTGCAATGCTTTGCAAGAACTGTCTGAACTAAGCTTAGATCTGCAGGAGAGAAATGCTGATCTTTACAAAGCCCACAGCAAGACTGGGTGTCTTGTTGATATTTGTGAGAAGAGGAGGTCTGATACAGGGCCTTACTATCAGAAAGCTCTTGAGGCAGCTGCAAATCTACAGTTTAAGGGTGTTCCATTGCATAAGGAATACAGAATTTATGATCCACCAATCTTCCCGAATGCTTTCTATGAACAACTTAAAACTTCTCTACAGAAAATATTACTTTCCGAAGAAGACGCTGAACTGTCAAGATGTGCAAGAGTTCTGGATTCTAAGAATTGGCCAGCAAACTCAAGAGAAAATATTCTGTATGGAGAAGCAGAAATAGGCACACTGGCAAGAAGATTCCAACTGAATGAAAGAGAAGCTATTTGAGCCTTCAGCGATCATCTGAAATTCAGAGAAGAAATGCCCAGGGAACTTTCCCGGGTTCAGAGGACTCTCAACATAATAGCTATATCTTCAAGTGAGTGTGAAAGGGGATTTTCTCAGATGAACTTGATTGTGACTCCAGAAAGATCATCTTTGTCAGTGAAAACCTCATTACTATTTATAAGAATTGTTGGACCTCCTTTGACGGTATTTGATCCAACAAAGTATGTCAAAACTTGGTTGTTACAAGGTTGTCATTCAGCCATGGATACAAAAAGCAAGACCAGAAAATGAACGGAGGAGGATAAGTCAAAAATTTGGAAATTGTTTTGAATTCAGTTTAAGTAGGTTTCGATGAAAATTACATGCTTTCTTAAATGTTCGGTAAATCCCATGTCTTCTTCCTTAATTTCCCTCCTGTGAGTCCCGGCACCTCTTTAAAAAAAGTTCTAGACATAGTGGCACTGCAAGAGTTGAGATGGCCTGGAGAAGAGATGCATAAAGATAAATTCTATAGGTACTTCTATAGTGGAAATGCGGAAGGCAAACACCAATTTGGAGTTGGTTTTGAAGTAGCCAATAGAATGAGAGGGAACATTCTGGACTTCAAGACAAACAACAAAAGAATATGCTGGTTAAGAATGAAAGGAAAGTTTTACAACCTAACAATGATATCATTCCATGCACCTACGGAAGAAAAAGATGAGGTAAAAGACAGCTGCTACAAAGATGTAGAATCAGTATATGAAGGTGCACAATCTTACGATGTAAAAGTATTCCTTGGTTACGCCAATGCCAAAGTAGGAAGAGAGACTCTTTCAAGACCCTATATTGGCCCAAATAGTCTACACAACTCCTCAAACAACAACGGAATGAGACTAATCAATCTGGCAACTTAAAAAAACTTAAGGATTATGAGCATCCATTTCCCTCGCAAAAACATTTATAAAGTAACCCGGAAGTCATGTGACAGAAACATTCAGAGCCGAATAGACCACATACTAGTGGATGCTAGACACAGAAATATTATTGAGAATGTAAAATCTCAAAGAGGTGCAGAAACAGGATCAGATCACAATCTCGTGGTGACAACTGTCCGTGAAAGAATAGAATGCGATAGAAGCAGGAGAAGAGAAGCAGACCGGAAAATTAATCCAATCTAATGAGAGAAGATAATATTAAGGAAAGATACGCTCTTGAAATTAGAAACAGGTTTGCCACATTAGAAGATGAGAAAGATGGTGTGGACGAACTATGGCCCAAACTGAAGACCGGAGTCCAACATGCTGCAGAAGAGGTGCTGAAACCGTTGGAGAATAGGAGAAGCAGAGGATGGTTTAATGATAGGTGCAAAGATGCTATCAAGAAGAGAAGAGCGACCAAAATCTTGTGGCTGACAAACAAAGAAGATGAAGGAATGAGGTTGGAATACATGGATGAAGCCAGAGAAGCAAGAAAAGTGCTCCGAACAGAAAAGCGTGGGTATATATAAACAGAAAGATAACCCTAGCAGAGGAGGACAAAACGTTAGGTAATACAAGAGACTTTTAAAGAACAGTCAGATACTTCAAGAAAGGATATACCGCAAGGATAGATATTATCAGAGATCAAGCAGGACAAATGATAACAGATGAGATGAAATCTATGGAGGAATGGAAAAACTATTTCGAAAATCTCCTGAATGTGGTGGAAAACATCAATAATGCTACAAGCATAGAAGAAGATGCAGAAGAGGAAGAAGAAGAAATGTACAGAGAAAATAGAGCTACAATACAAACAGAGGAGAATGAATTGTCTAGCAGGAAAGAAGTAGGAGAAATCATAAAGATGATGAAGAAAGAGAGGCACCAGGAACAGATGGAATACTTACGGAGATGTTGAAAGAGGAAAGAAATATCTTATAAGACAGAATGCACCACATGATCTGTGTAATTTGGAGGAAAGAAAGGATTCCGGCAAAATGGAAACAGTTTATCATCTGCCCGATATTTAAGAAAGGAGACCCACTGAGTTGCAGCAATTACAGAGGAATCACCTTACTATGTACAGCATATAAAATCTTGAGCATGTTACTACTAAAACAATTAACCATACGTCGAGGAATACTTGGATTCCAACAAACAGAGTTCAGAAAGGGAAAATCAACCATTGACCAACTGCATATAATAAGGCAAGTATTATAAAAGAGCTGGGAATTTTGCAGAGATGCATACTGTCTATTTGTGGACTTCCAGAAAGCATATGATAGTGTGAACAGGCAAGCAATATGGCAGGAACTGGAAAGGGCACAAGTTCCCAGGAAACTAATAAAACTAACACAAGCACATATACAAGAAGCAACATGCTCAGTGCAAGTGAATGGAAAGAGGTCGGAGAAGTTCGAAGTGAGGACTGGAGTGCGACAGGGAGACTGCCTCTCCCCCTTCTGTTTAACCTGGTACTAGAAAGAGCACTGAAGAAAGTAACAAACCTAAAGACAGGAATTCAATTGGGTAGAGGAATCAACACCCTGGCACATGCGGATGATGTAGTCTTGATAGCACAGAATGAGCAAGATCTTGATAAAATGACAAGAGTTTTAAGGGAAGAAGTAATTAGTGTGGGTTTAAAGATGAACATGGAAAAGACCAAATACACTGTAGTGAACAGAGAAAACAATAACAAACCCTTAGATGTGGATGGAGAAAACTTTGAAAGCGTAAAAGCATTTAAATATCTTGGGGCAGTACTCAACGAGAGGAATGAGATAGACCAAGAAACAATGGCTAAAATTCAAGCAGGAAACAGGTCCAGGTTTGCAGTCGGAAAGCTGCTCTAGTCCCAACTTCTATCGAGGCACACGAAGATAAGGATCTACCGACTGTAATACAACCCGTGGTCCTATATGGACCAGGGACCTGGACTCTGCCCCAAAAGACAGAAAGAAAACTCCTTACATTTAAGAATGCTGTGCGGAGACACATTTTTGGACCAGTGAAGGATAGAGGAGAATGGAGGAAAAGCCTAGAACTTCAGGAATTGTACAAATTGCTAGACATTGTAGCAGTGATTAAAGAGAGGATGAAGTGGTATGGACACTCAATGCGTTGAGAAGGTCAGATAACCAGGCAGGTGGTGGAAGAAAACATCAAGAGGCAAAAGACCAAAGGGAAGTTCACGACTGAGATGGATAGATGGGGTCCAAGAGGATATGAGCAGAACGGGGCTAACCGAAGAAGAATACACGGATCGATAAAGGTGGAGGAGGCTAATTCGCGAGGCCAAAAACCGACTGCGGTTTGTGTGGTCAACCTAGTAAGTAAGTAAGTCAGTAAGTATTTGTTCTCTCATGTTTCTCACACCTTTAAATACCCTCTTCTCATAGAGTTTTCACTTTGCCCGCGGATATAAGACTTGAACGCCCTCATGTCGGAAAAATCGTATCTAGTGTTTCCAAATCCAAGTTTGATAGATTTTATTCATGATTTCAGTAGTAAGTTTTCTCGCTTAACATGTTCTTTTTCCTCATCCTCTGCAGAAATATCGTAACGAGATTTTACTGTATATAAAAACATGAGACAAATCTGATGACAAGTCATGAATGCTTTAAAAAGTTCTTAAGAATGCAATTTAGCATGACTACCTTAAAGAGATTTTTTGCACCCTGACCACTAAAGACTGGCCAGGGACTGGGGGCTGAGGTATTTGATATTCAGTCATAATGATGATATCCTGGGGAAAATTAAGTGAGGTGGTTTCCTGTTGCCTTCTTCAATGCCATTTTAGGCTATTCATCCGCTGTCCTCAAGACAGGGAAGTTCCTGTTGTAAGACGCCTTTCTGAGGTACAAACACTACAGTTGATATCTGCTCCCAACTTGGATACAGATACCTCTTGCTCAATTAGCCCGAGCACCGGGCTGCTTCATCTGACACTCACACTGTACTGAAGCCCTTCTTCTCTGAGGTCTTCACTAATAAACCTGAGCTGGGACTGTTACCAGATGCTGCGCGCTGAGTAAGTGTGCTCTGGGGATCACATGGGCACGATTACCACACTCTGAGCAGAGCTGCCTCAAAAGAGAGGTCTAAACCTAACACCCCTTGGTATAATTCCAGTTGGCTAATGTACAACATTAACCACAAAAGAGAAGCAGGATCTCCCAAGAATTATTGTAGCACATAGAGGCATTCTATTATCAAGAAATATATTTTCAGGCATAATATCATTCCTGGAAAAGCAAAGTATCATAAGCGACAAAATATGAATTTTACAGGAGATGATAAACAACAATTAGCGAGTCGAATACTTACAGCTGAGGCAGTTTCAGTTTTCATTCTATTCCAGAAAGGAATTTTTCACCTTACTGTCATATTAGGTTATGTATTTATTCAATCGTAGAGAAAAGGAACTTATTTTTAAAAGTTATGAATGTCGCTTACAATTGTTTGCCGGTCCTCGTCGAATGTACTGTTTAATAAAGGGGTCCTCTTACGATAGCTTTTGTAGTGCTTACAATATTTTGGAGGGAATGGACTGAAGGATGTAAGGCATGAGAACAATAAGAGATTTTCTTAAATTACTGTATTAAGAAATATAGATTTTTTAAAATAGGAAAACTGACTTACTACATTACAATAAGAGAATTAAAGTGGACATTACACCGATTACAGTACAATACTTAGAAAGGAAAATTTTTATCAGCCCTCCTAATCTGCTTGTGGTAATAGATCACTGCATTTGGATACTCGTCTTGTGTCACTTGCTAAATCTCCTTGTTGGATATCACCCATCAGTCGTCAGAAGTACACTCAATTTCCGCAGCAACTCACTCACAAATTTATTCACAAGATAACTGTCGTGTCATAGCGTGTGGCTTCCAGAGAGGCCTGGTGCAGGTCTTTCGCCGTATAGGCATACTGGATTAAAACCCTTCTATTATTCCTAATATTCTTCCAGTTGAAGCTTAACTCTTTTACAATACTCACAGGGCGAGTACACCATGCGGTTAGGGGCGCGCAGCTGTGAGCTTACATCTGGGAGATAGCGGGTTCAAATCGCACTGTCGGTAGCCCTGAAGATGGTTTTCCGTTGTTTCCCATTTTCACACCAGGCAAATGCTGGGGTTGTACCTTAATTAAGGCTAAGGCCGCATCCTTCCAACTCCTAGTCGTCTCTTATCTCATCATCGCCATAAGACCTATCTGTGTCGGTGCGACGTAAAGCCACTAGCAAAAAAGAACACCACCTCACACTGACACAACTTCCTTGCAAATCAATCCTCTCTCCTGACACAGGTCATAATTTATATCTTGATGGAGTTGTTTCCTGAAGAATGTAAAATTCATGGAATGTCCATCAAAATCTTAAAAATCTGTTACACTCACTTTCCACGTTTTCTTGGTGTACCAATAATGAAGTTTCTTCAGTCTCGTGCTGCCTGTTCTATTATTTTTTATTTACTTGTTTAATGTCACAATAATACACTGAAGTTTTTGGCAACTGAGAAATGGGAAAGGGCTAGGATTGGGAAGGAAGCGCTTGTGGCTTAATAAAGGTACAACCCCAGCTCTTGCCTGATGTGAAAAAGGAAAATCATGGACAACCATCTTCAGGATTGCTGACAGTGGGATTTAAACCCACTACCTCCCGAATGCAAGCTCACGTCTGTGCAACTATAACTGCATGACCAACTTGCTTGGTTAAAATTCTCTTGACTGTCCTCTACAGTACTTCAGTTGCATCTGCTATTTTTGTTGTTATTTCAACAATTCCCCTCTATGCTCTTCCGGTGTTTTATTCTTTCTGTCCTCAGCTTCCTTATTATGAACACCAAACAATCTCTCACAATTGTCCTCCTGTTGTTTAGACTTCAGTTTAGAATTTTCAGTGGAATAATTCACTTCATGCATGAACTGTAGGAATATAGTCCTCTCCGTGTAAGGACGTACCCTAAGGGTGCAACCTTACCCTTTCTCCCCTGTAATATTAAGGTATCGATTTATAGTTACTTTTCTTGCTGTTGGGTATTTTGCAGGTCTTTTTCAGTGTCGGTAACCATACAGTTTAGGGACCCTACTTGCCGATACGACGTCTTACATTTACCATTAATCTGGCACGTTGGCAACGTTCAGTCACTGTTCTAGCATGAATTGCGTGTTGCCACCGTATCGCCGTTAAAGTCACTAGTGATACATTTGCGAGAATATTTAAAGCATATTTTCTTTTTCTGTGGGATTGTAAATCTATTTGGCTAATACCAGGTAAGTAGAATTGTGGCATGTTCGGATAATGCATTTATTAACATTGTTTGCGTGAAATGATTAAAGTGCTCAAGTACGTCAGTCTCATGTCTAGATCTACCGGTACACGAAATAACTCTTGCGGGACGAAATTTTGGCAGTAGAACTTATAACATTATTATTTTCAAATCCGCAGTGAACTTGAAACCTGACCTAATTTCCGTTCACGGAGCTTGGCACATTAGTATTCCTATATGTTTCCTGATAAGCTTGAAGATATAACCAGCCTGCAGGCTGAAAATATGCCCAATAATTTCTCTCCTTACTGGTTACCGGTGTTGAAGAGAGAAGGAAATGTTCGCGCAAAAGAAAGGGAAGTCATTGGATGTCTGGAACTTTCTAAAATCACACTGCAAAGACTTATTAAATAAATTGCATCGTTTAACACGCCCCTCTTGTCAAGAATATGGTTATAGTACGCCTAGTGTATATCAAAATAAAGACGGATAATTTGAGTGAGAAAGTGTGTTTATTTCCTTAATTCCTCATTGAGCGTGGAAATCGACGAGATATTCATAATTATCTTGATTTATTTGATCTTATCTTTTATCATTTACTAGGGTAGGGAAACATTGATTATCGGTGTTTCCTACATTGAGGTTAGTTTGTTATGGTTATGTCTGGTGATTTTAATATGTAACCAGGCAGGTTGGCAGCAGTGATCAGCCATTACAAAAAAGAGAAAAGAAGAGCATCGGGTGGCGATATTTACTTTCTGGGGTATTTCCTTACGTGGAAATTACTATATGTACTGACAATGAACCGATTTATTTAGCTAACGACCGTACTTGCTCTGTCAAGTCTGTCGCAAGAAGCTACATCTTCTCTTCCTTTCCCGCCCCTCTTCTGCATTCCACTAGTGTACTGCACTAGCTGTCTATCAACATGCGATAAGTCCGGCAGCAGGCAGTGAACCTAGCTGCTCCTGGATCCTTCACATTTGTTTTCATTGAATAAAAGTCTTTTCACATTTAGTGCGATTGCAAGTGAAGCTTTTCTAACAATGAAAGAAGTGCAATCCATCAAATGAAAACTGAATATGCTTGATACTGGGATAAGTGAAAGTTCTTTCTTCTGCTGTAGATTTTAATTCTTCTCTGCTCCCTACCACTGGCTTGGAGAAATGAAAATTTTTTTAAAAAAGACATAATTTTATTGGATAACTATGGCAAAGAAATATTCTAACACTTTTTTTGTTGTTGACTTGTTGCTGATGTCTGTTCTTCCACTATGTGCTAATGAAAATGTTGAATTGCATAGTGTATATTCTATTTGCCTTCAAACTTCGATTTTCAAATGTACAGAAAATCTTGTTTATCACCGAATGAAAACTTTCTTTCTGGCACATTTATGAAAACATAAAGCCTATTACCCATAAATTCAACCAACAAGCACGTGCTACCAAGAAAATGCACCAAATGGTCACAATCTCTCTATGCACTATCTTCAAAAGCCTGAACCAAAACAGTGAAATTTAAGAAAAAAGCTTTTATCATTGTTCTTTCACATGAACATTAATATCCATCTATTTTGTAATAATTAAGAAGGTATCCCCTTCTCAGAGAAAGTTTGTATCATCCAATACACACTATTATCAGTATGAGCAAGAAATTAAAATTTTTAAACTAAGCCATTTTTGTGTCCTGAGAAGATTTTTCAGGACATTGGGACACAGCATCCAAAACCAAGCCTGTCCCAGTTTTACAAAGATGTCTGGTTACCCTGCACATTGTACATTTCCATCTCAGATGAGTAATGACTCTATACTTACCAATGGGTTTGTACTTGCCAAGGAAAGTGAGCACGGAAAGAACAAGGGGTGCTACAGTCTCATCATCAGTGGCCAGGAAGGACATGAGGTGCCTGATCACATCCTCGTGTAGGAAGTGCGAAGGGAAAACAAATGAAAGCATCTGAAAACAAAACAGCATACATCAGAAATATGTATCTAAACCTCAAACTAGGAGCAAGTAGTTATCAACATAATTATACAGACCACCAACAATTTGAGGCCGCGTTCACCAGCGGTGTTGGGATTCAGACCAATTTCTTCAATAATGTTGCCACCCCTGAGACAATCTTCAACATAGCCCACCAGCACCTACAAGCAAGAGCACAGTATTTCTAAATTCTGTTTGAAGTCAGAGTTTAGTATCATTTTTACAAAGCACACATAAACACTTAAAAAGGGAAGAAGGGAGTTACCAAAGAAACAATTTAGTCTTATCAAGACAGTACATTAATAATACAGTAGAACCTCGATTATGCATTCCCGGAAACTACGTATTCTCAGACTATTCGTTCAAATTACTTGGTCGCACAAGCATCTAGTTAAATCACATTGTAAAAATCGCACATTATCCATTCCTCAAAGAAACTATTTCCCAGATCAACACCATCCAGAAATTTCAGTCCCATCAATGCTAAATCCTCAATTAAGCGTTTTTCAAGAAACTGTATCTCACAAAAGGACGGCTACGGCATACTTATGGATCTTAGTGTTAACGTCCCGTCATTGCAATAATTAGAGCAAGTACTGTACCACACTGAAAAAGCAATCGGCAGTGAACAAGCATAAGGGACCATCTTAGCATCACCTTCGGGGTGATCTTGTTTAGAGCATCCTCAGATATCATAAAGCAGTGTGGCCACAATAATTGGAAGGAGACAGAGCGCATTCTGACAGTTCTACTTGAAGACAGAACAAGTTTAGTCAAATGTGCATACTTGTAAAACATCTGCATTATGTCCTGGGTTAGATTATTTTCTTTTTTTTTTTTTTCTATTGTATCGCCAAACAGGAGTTTGGCACTTCCCTCGGGGCACTGTACGGTCACTGGGCTCTCAGGCAGTAATTGAAACTGCTCCTTCTTAACACTCAGTATTTTAATACTATTGTATACATTTATGTTATCGAGGCCAGAACAGATGTTGCACCTTACATACATAAAGCCATGGGAGGTTTTGGGATTGCCTATTACAGTTTTGGTCCTAATATAAGATTGGGAATTTTACATTTTTGTGTTAAAATATTATAAAAACTGCAGGTGTTTTATTTGCGCGTGTTACATTTAAAAGTTTCTAACATTTATCACTCGCACTGACTAGTACAGCGAGCTCGCTTTCCAGCTGAGTTCAAGGTCATGAATAACCGTAATTTCTGAAGTTTTGATGATATATTTTCTCCTTCCAATTTGATTGTGATTAGTGACAGGCAGGATCAAATATATTGAATTCGAGAACTTTAGGGAATAGATACGTTCGAAACCATATTCTCGAGTTCAACATAACCTTTAAAAGTCATTGGAGGCCCAATTTACGGGGTAAAAAATTTCCAGAAACTGACTACGAATAGTATACCGGTGACCAAATTACAATGAAAGATTTAAAAATTAAAAGGGAATTTGTCATTCTGACGGGCATTTTTATATCTAATGTGCTTTATTTTATTAGATTAGAGAATTAAAAACTACTTGTGGTCGATAATTGTTTGGCTTGGCGTTATTAGATTTTCTGAAGAGTTTGGGCGATCAAAGTTGCTGAACTGAAAGATTTCATGGGAAACTCGCTAAGTTTTCCCGGTAAAACTGAATGTAAAGTTTGGAGATTTTTAACTCGCACAACAGGAATTAATATTTGAAGCCGGCCCCGCAATCTAACTTGCCTGTCTCTCATCCAGAAGGCCAAGGTTTGATTCCCGGACAGGTTAAGCATTTTTACCTGGATATGAGGGCTGGTTCCATGTCCACTCAGCCTACGCGATTACCTTTAATTGAGAGAAGGCGACCCCGGTCTAGGGAACCAGGAATAATGGACGAGAGGATTTGTCACAATGATCATGAGTCACCCTGTAATCTGCAGGCCTTCCAGCTGAGCAGCGGGCGCTTGGTACGCAAAGGCCCATTGGGGCTGTAGTTTGGTTTGGTGTAGGAGTGTTTGTAAGATTATAATTATACATATTTCATTTTTGTGACATTTAGTCAAATCGTTGATGGTTCATTTGTTCCTAGATTTTCAGTTTTCCCATGTTGTACATTTTTTCCCATGGCCTCGCCAAAAACGGAGAATTGAGGTTCCACTGCAATTAATAATAATAATAATAATAATAATAATAATAATAATAATAGTACCGGAAGGTACACCCGCCCTGTTTATTCAAATAAAGCGCCTTGAAGAATGCCATCTTAAAGCTAAAATGTGCAACAACTAATGCAAGAAGTTTGGACATTTCTCTACAGATGTCTCTACTAGAAACTTATGTTATGCCCTCTGGTGTGAAGACTGACTATTAAAATTGTAAAGTAATTTGATATTTTAAGGTTTACTAAACTAAGTTGATTAATCTTTGTTTTTGGTGTGTAAAAGTTTACAACACTTCTATCCCTTCCTGCCAACTTAAGATGTTGGCCAATAGAAAATTTTGTATATTTATTTTTCAGCCAATCACCTGTGTCTTGTATTTATTTAATTACCCAATCAAAATGGGCGGTGTGTCGGGCCTCAGCCCAGAGTTTTCTGAAACTTTCCTCTCGGGTATAAAAGCTGACACATTTTCGGACCAGACTGTCTTATTGATCGTTCCAGTCTCAATGCTGTTCACGGAGAAACACTTCCTGGATAGAACTCTCCAGGTATACCAAGTGGTCAGTGGTCGAGCAGCGGCTTGAAAACAACACTGATACTTGGACAAAAGTCCTTGTTTCTAAAGACATCACACAAGTCGGCTATTTACCATCCTCTCAAATAGCTTACACAGGCAGTTTGTAAGACAAATAGGTCTGTAACTTTCTGCACTTAGGATTTTTGTCAGGCTGTGTATTCCACCGAAACAGTGGAACCAACGTTCGGATGCACAGACTTACGTCTATGACAGGTAGCGATACCCGCACAACTGCTTCCAGTGGTGTTCTTAGAGGAACCTCTTCGCTATAGGTATCAGAACAAACCAAAATACCCGCGGCACCGGACGTCCTGTGAGCATAATACTGCTCCGTCGAGTATAGTCTGAAATTTCTCAACGCCGTATGATGACCCGGTCTGAAGTTTGTCTCCTGAATACAGACTATACTCGCTGCGAACTCACTAATGAGCTGACATAGCTCAGCAAGATGCCTGTCATAACGGTTACAATTCCACTGTAACAGTGCTGTAGTATGGACTATAAAAAGGAGTGTTAGGTTATGACCAACAAGATGCTCTTAAACCTAAACACTATCAATATCAACATCTACATGCATAGATGTAGACGACAGCTCGACGTCCATCCCGTCATCGACAGATGGTGGGACTGACGCCCAGAACTTTGGCGCTTTCCGGGGAACATGCAGGTTTTGGAGCAGGCGTACTTGCTGGCGCAGACTCATACCCTCCAGATGGAGGGCATGATTTCCCATTCGCAGGAGAAAGCACCTGGTAAGGGTGCTCCTCTTCTCCTCCTTTTCGTGTTTAGACAGGCTGGGAGATAATTTCCCAGCCCTGGTCGACGATGCTATCTCCGCCGGCTTGGGCACGGCTTTTGCCAGCGTCTTGGGGGGGGGCTTGGTTTTCCCCCACCTGCTGTGCCGGTTTAGGTCTGCCAGCCGGCACAGACTTCTTGTTGATCAAAGGTTGGGTGGTCCCCTTCTTCGAGCTTTTACTCTTTGCGACTTTGCTCTCAGGAGCAACAGTGGCCTTGGGCGCAGCCATGTGCACGGGTAATGATGTTGTGAATGACGAACCTGGGATACTCTGAGCTATCATACTGTAGTCTAGTGCACTGGCAGGTTTATTCATGGAATTAAACTTATGGCACGCTTCCTGGTAGGAAGGACCATCCAGGGTCTTGATCTCCTGGATCTTCTCACTCAGATATGTCGGATAATTCCGATCTCTAGGAGAATGAAGGCCAGAGCAGTTAGTTCACCTGTACGGAGTTGTGCACTCCTCCGTGCCATGAGCTACTCTTCCACATGTACCACACACATACTGATTTGAACGAGATACCATATGTCCGAATCTCTAGCATTGATAGCATCGCATAGGAGGCAGGATGTACGGCCTCACATCGCAACAATAAGTTGTTACCTTGACTGTGTCTGGTAACATTGACAACTTGAAAGAGACAATGAAGGTACCAGTGGCAACGTCTTCACCATAGACTTTGTGCATAGTGCGCCGGACGTGTCACGCCACTGTTCTTCACATCTTCCATCAACTCGTCAGTGTTCAAAATAAGGTTGCGGTGTAAGATGACTCTGCGAACCAGATTCAAGAATTTGTGCTACTCCACTTTGATGGTGATTTTGCCAAAGTGGTCGCACTTAAGCAACTGATCGGCTTGCAGTGCTGTATGAGTCTTCAAAAGCAAACTACCGCTGCGCATTTTCTTGAGATCCTCAAGTTCGCCATAGACGCCTTCAATGTGCCTACTAAAAAGGATAGATTTTACCAGCTTAAAACCATGCCCATCTATTATGGTAGCAAACAGAAACCCAGGGAAGCTGGATCCCATTCCTTCACACTGCAAATAATAATAATAATAATAATAATAATAATAATAATAATAATAATAATAATAATAATAATAATAATAATAATAATAATAATAATAATAATAATAATAATAATAATAATAATAATAATGTTATTTGCTTTACGTCCCACTGACTACTTTTACGGTCTTCGGAGATGCCGGAATTTAGTCCCGCAGGAGTTCTTTTACGTGCTAGTAAATCTACCAACACGAGGCTGTTGTATCTGAGCAGCTTCAAATACCACCGGACTGAGCCAGGATCGAACCTGCCAAGTTGGGGTTAGAAGGCCAGTGCCTTAACCGTCTGAGCTACTCAGCCCGGCATGCTGTACATATTCTCAACGAGTTGAACGTCTCAAGGAATCAAAAATTAAATAGTTTGTTGGGGGACCACCTTGGGCAGGTCGATGACGTTTCAAAGCCATGCCCAAAATCATCCTCCCCGAATGCCACCCACTCTGATCAGAGGTCTCTGTAGCCAAACCAAGCAGCCAAGGCAATACCCATCTGGTCATAGCCGGTACTGCCCGGGGTCCGATATTGGACGATGCCTAATATGGGATGACTGAGGCAATGAGCACTAGGACTCCCTTCCTCCAGTCACCTGCAATAGCATGTACCCCATAGCGTACACAGAGCACTAAATATAGAGAAAAATAAAAGAAAAAAATAATAATATACCGGGAGGTACACCTCAACCCCACCCATTTAAAAGAAGCGCCTTAAGGAACGCTATCTATCAGACGAATCTTGAGACTGCTAATGCATAAAGTGGGGACACTGTTCAGAAGATGCCACTACGGAATAACTGAGTAATATGTTATTTCAAAGTTTCCTAAAATGACTGGATTTATTTGTTTTGTTTTGTTTTGGTGTACATCAAGAAGTTTGAACTTTTCTCCATAGATGTCTCTACAAAAAAAACTGAGGTCATGCACTCTGGTGAAAGGTGGAATAATTAATGATTTGAAGAAGTTTTGTGTTTATGGGTTTTCTCAACCAAACTGACTTTCATTTATTTTGGTGTTTCAAGGTTTGCAATACTTCCTTCTCATCCCACCAGCTTTGAGTCTAGCCAATTAAAATTTTCTGTAATAATTTTTCTGCCAATCAGAGGCTTCTTGTAGTTTTTATTCTGCCAGTAAAAATGAGAGGGTGTGTCCGGATTTAGTCCAGAGCCTTCTCGAACCCTCCTCTCGGGTATATAAGCTGCGGCTTTTCCAAGCTACCTTGTCTTATTGATCGTCAAAGTTCTGAGTGTGTGTGTTAAGACTGGAGGCGGGGTGCCTCATTCTTTAGCAGGCAGAACATAAGCCCAGATAATGGCCATGAGTTTTATATCTCTGTAGCTACCTTCACAGACTCACCCGAGGGGAAGGTTCTAATTTCTAACTATGTAACCATCCATTTCCTAAGAATGTATACTACTTCTTCTCATGTAAAATTTCATAAAGACAAACTGTAAATCGGGGATAGAGAGTGTGTTAACCTCTCGAGCTCCCCTTCAACTTATCTTGAGGTTACTACGATTTTGTAACTGTTTCTCTTTCTGTAAATCATTAATTAACCTTTCTTTCTTGTCACCTCAGTAGCTTGGGATTAGTTTCTGTATCATCGGGCCGTGAGCCCAAGTAGGGTTTTATTCTTGGTTTTCTTGGAGCGCAAGTGTACACCCCCCTACATTTTGAGTTTGGGGCCAGCAATGTTAACCTGTTCTTCTTTTTCACAAAGACCAGTAACATGGGTACTGGATACCCCTGTATTAACTAAATTGTAAGTGGTAGGTTGTTGCTAGAGAGGTCAGAGATTATAAGATTTTTGTAAAGTTGCCTTGTGCAGGCTGTAAGAAATTGGGAGCCAGTCTCCTTTGTTGAATTCAGAGAGCATGTAAACTCTTTTCTGATTTTAGTGTAATAGTGAGTGATGCCTTTGGAAGGCCGTAAATTGTATCGGTTGGAGCAATGTGCTCTGGAATTTTGTGTCTAATTAAACGCTACTTTGGCGACATTGTAAACTTGTAAATTTGGGGCTTGAAGCCCAAAATTGTCAAATTCCGTATTCTGGAGTTTTCTATTCTGGTATCAAAATTGTCATTTTACCTGATATGTTGGTTTTCCTTCAGGGTACATGACGCTTCCACCTGCCGATCCTTGGGTGGTCTCAAATGCGGGCTTTCGGGCGTGAGCACACACTTTTGAGGCCCATCTCCGAACAATACGCACATCAAAAATTTGGGATCGGTCTACATCTAACCCTCAAAACACAGACTCAATAAAAAATAAAGAGGGGACCATGGCCACATGACCCTTTTAGTCACCTACTACGACGCTGACATTCATATTGTGACCTGCAAGTTTAAAGTGCAGAAAAACACTGTGTACTACGTGAACTCTTCCCCATGTTAAGTGAAAACAGATGAGCACCCATCAAGATGTAACTCTGTATTAGTATTGTAGGTAATCTCACCCTTGCCATACTTTTCCAGTATGTCCCAAGACTCTGCGATGCATCTGTGTGTTGTTAAAAATTTTCCACTACAGGATCTTCTGGATTTCTCTTTTTGAAAGTTGGCAATTATGAAGATATTAGTGATGAAGATGCTGGTGATGAAATGGATGTAGACATAAATAACCTTCCAGGAAGTATTTAACGTGCACCGGCATGTGGGTGGAGTCTGTCGTAGAGACTGAAATATATCTCTGTACCGAGTAGCCATTTGTGGCAAGAAGTGGTACTCCCCAATTACAATGCACTGCATCGACATGGCAGAGTAAAATGAGGGGCATCTTCACAAGCAAAGTGGGCGGAGGCTTGATCACCTGGCACTGTTACTACCTTCTTAGAAACAAATAAGCGGGCAACTAAAAGGGGACCAAGTGAACCATCACGAATGGAGCACATTGATTCTATGTATAACCGGGTAGACCATTTGATCATTCCACAAGAATCTCAAGATGCCGATGTTGTCATCAGAACACGGCAACACTGTGCAGAAAGTTTATCATTGGTTTGCATGCAGTGTTTTACAGCATATCGTACAAAGGAATAGACATAGTGCTCAATAACTTTTATTTGACTGTGTGATTTATGTGATTCCCTGATAATTTGTCAATAATTATACACCCCAGTGTGAGTGGGTAGGGTCTGACACATCCCACTCTGACGAGTCTAGTGTCAAACCTCAGATGGAACGCTGGTTAATAGAGCAAACGCCTGAAAAGCCTTACATCTGATCCATTTCTTTCATATACAATTAATAGTCTTTCCAAAATAATTTTTTCTTAATTTTTTCTTTTAAATTTTTAAATTCCATTTTTTTCAAGAAATTTCATTAACATGTTAATGTAAATTCGTAATTAGGTAGAAAATACTTCTTTCAAAAGCACTACATATTGATTTTTCTGTACATAATTTATGTAAGGAGATATATCGTACTAAAGTTTGTGTAACATGGACGTTCTAAAATTTGGTACTTAAAAAAAAAAAAATTCTGCAATCAAAAATGCGTGTTTGGACACTTCTTTGTCCCCCACCTCCAAATAAAGACGATTCATTTCCGTCCACCTTTCATCATGTGGCAATGGATTTAAAAAAAAAAAAATCTCTTTCTTGCCCCTCCTCAACCTTACTATTACATTCCCGACTTTTCTGATAATGTGCTCTCTTCTACACCTCCATCAAGTCCTCTTCCTAATTTTTTATATTAATCGCCCAATATTTCTTCTAATTTAGCGTAAAATCACACAATGAATTATCATATCCTAAATTAAAAAATGTTTAGATCAAATATCTCAAGTCACTTGTATAAATCCAAAGTGCTTAGTTCTTTGGACGTTTACTTTTCACAAATTTTTGAAAATGAAACTCGCTCCATTTCACCCTTTATTGTCCCTTCTTTATCGGAAAACTAAGGGCATCTTTGCAATTTTTGCCAAAATTATAAGCACAATTATAGTAGCTGGTCTCACTTCCTTTCTGTGACTCTGTTGCTATTTGCTTTACATTGCACCGATGGCAACAATGGGACATGAAAGGCCTAGGACTGGGAAGGAAGAGGCCGTGGCCTTATTTAAGGCACAGCCCCAGTTTTGCCTGGTGTGAAAATGGGAAACCACGGAAAACCATCTTCAGGGCTGTCGACAGTGGGGTTCGAACCCACTATCTCCTGAATGCAAGCTCACAGCTGCGGGACCCTAACCGCACGGCCAACTCGCCCGGTCCTTTTTGTGATTCACAGTCCTTTTCTTCCCTATAAAATTTGATGTCATTTAAGTCAACAGTTCATTCGTTGGTATCAGTGACCTGACAAATCGATTACTTAGGTTCTATTACTATATTTGCTGAAGTTCTGGGAATTTCATATCATCCTTTAGAAATATCAATTCTCCGATTTTATGTCGCACCTGCTTTCCGCCAATTGACAAACTCCTTTAACCCTCCAACTACTATTGCCTATTTATATCAAATACCTCAGTTCAATAGTTTAAATAATTATACAATTTACTATACCACACTAATACTCCCCCATCTATCTCTGCTCGTATGCCTTCTGCCATATCGACTACCATTATTGGTACTATTCATCATAAAAGATCCTCTGTTCTTGTGATTGTCCTACTCTGACTTTGGGAAACTCCCATTCCTGCCCTAAGAAGACAGCTTTTGGCATCCTACGGAAAAACTGTTCCCACCTCCACGACCATTACAATTTGTATATTTTGACACAAATTTCTAATATTCCATCCATCGCTCTTTTGGATTCTGGAGCTTCTGTTTCTCCGATTCTTTTCTAAAGAATTTCTGAACTATATCCTTATATTTCTTTGTCATAATTTTTATCAAATGTAATTCTATTTCTCAGCATCCCATCATCAATATTTGTGGATAGGTTGAATTATCCACCAAAATTAAACACATATTCCTGGCCTTGCTGTTTCTACGCATCTGAAGACGACCTTTCAGTATACAGCACTAAGGTGATTGATAATTCAGCTACTTCAACTATTTCATTCTTGTTTTGATTTTGCCGCTAATATTCCCCTAATTAATCCTTCTGAATACCCAAAGCAATATCAAAGTTCAGTTCTTGGTATATGCTACTATCAACCAAGATGAACAACTTTAACATCCCAGGTTTTCTGAGGTAATAACTGCTTCCTAGGGAACGGCTCAGAATTATCTAGCACATATTGATCTTGTTGACACTACTCTTGTACGTTCAGCCCCCTATCACCTAATCCCTCGGTGAATCTCTCTTCTTAATGAAAATATATTCAAAATGCTTCTCAATTGTACCATTGTTCCTTCTTTCAATTATGCCTCTATTATCGAAAATTATATATTAAATTTCTTTATGATTCATATCCCATACCTAAAATTCAAACTGCATTCCAATATTTCCACACTGCCAAATATTTTCCACTGTCGACTTAAATTCAGCTCAGATTTCTTTAAATGCTGAAAGTAACAAACTGACTGCATTCATCACCCCTAAGTGGCCTTCAATTTGCAAAGGTACCCTTCGGTCTCAATCTTGGATTCCATATTATGCAACATTTGGTGGATTCTACTTATTTCGATATCAAGTACCTATAAGTACATTTTCCTTATATTGATGATTTGTTCATTTTTAGTGTAAATTTTGACTACCACCAGAAGAAGAATTTTCTCAACCGTAAAGCTGGTCTTACAATTAACCCAACCAAGATTTCCCTTGTGAAAACTTCTCTGAAGTTTCTGGCACAAACAATTTTGGAATATGACATCTCTGTGGATCCCAACTGATTTTCGGCAATAGATAAACTCCCTCCTCTAAGAATCTCAAACAACTTTGTGCCTTTCTCAGCATGGTTTCATTTTACTGTTGTTTTATCACTGGATTTCCTCAGACAACGAAGCCATTCAATTACCTTAATTATCAAATACAATTCATTTTGTGGACTTCAGTCCAGAATCAAGCATTTATTGAAAGTGAACGTTACATCTGCCACAGCACTTCATTTTGATTTTCCCAAACAATTTACTTTAGTCGACTATTGAACTCCAACCAATGCAATTGTTCAATCTTTGAGTGTGATGCCTTATGCCTGTTGCTCACAGTAAAATTTTCTGTCAAATATATTTTACAATAATTTAATTTTATAAAATTTCTGTTGCTCATGCCTGTTGGCAACCTGCGCATCGTGATTGCCTACAGGCGTCAAATCAAAAGACCTGCAACTGGTGAGCTGAAGTCCTCGGACACATCCTGGCACTAAAAGCCATACGCTATTTAATTTCATTTAACACAACAATTAATAATTCCCCTCAGATAACTCCGGTATTTTACAATGCTTAGTAAAGCTAAAGGTTCCACCTATTCAATACGTTATCGTAATGGTCTATTTAGAACATCACACATTTATTTAACTTATCATAAAATACATCTTTGGGACCGGTTTCGGCAATCCACTATGCCATCATCAGCCATTGAGTTTTTTATAGCAAGGAACATTCAAAAATTTAAAAATATGCAATAGCAAGCCCTATTCTTACATGAAAAACATTAAAAATATAGCTAAATAGCATAGGTCCATTGGTACTATACAAATAACATGTCTTTTTTGAAAAATACAATATTATTTAGTGCATCTAAATTTATTTTTTACATATAATTGGAAAAGTCTATGATTTGGTGTAGCTTATGTACAATAGAATCATGTAAAATTGATAAAAGAATCTATTTTTGCCATTTAAACCACAGTTTTAAAAACAACAAGTCCTATTTTACATGGAAAATATTAAAAATTGACTAGTTAGTATTAACCTTTTTTTATGTTATACAAGTAACATGTCTTTTTAAAAAAAAATATAGTATTATTTGGTGCATCTAGAATTGTTTTTAGGTGCTTAAAAAGACTATGGTTTGACATAGTTGATACACAGGAAATTTTCTATAAAATTGATGAATGATTCTATAAAAACCTCTGTCATTTTTTAAACACAGTTTTTTAGTTCCTCATAATATGCGACTTGTACTGTTTTAGATAATAAATACAGGTTCTTCTTCCTTAAAACTGATTGACACAACAGTCTGTTTGACTATGTAAGGAGTAGCAGATTCTGATGTGTTTTTTCTTGTTTGAGTATTTGAACCTTGCTTCTAGTATTTTCCAATGTAAATAACTGAGTGGCTGAGGCCGAAACTATGATTAAGATCTTGAATATTATTTTATGTGCCAGATGGAAATGGGCCGTAAATAGTGTTAATCTCGAACCAGTACGGACCTAAAAAAGGAAATAGTGAAATGAGTATGAGTTATTGAGAATGATACGCGGTACTATAGAAAAGAATTGAAGATATGAAACTCACCTCAGGTTGAATGTAACAGCGTGCAGAGAGAGTGAGGAAAAACTGTTGAATGTCAAACGCCAACCAGCCGGCTCAGCTGTAAGGCCGTATTATGTAGGGGAAGGGGACGCAGAAGAGGTTGCGTTCGCGTGTGCCTGTGTGTCAGGGGGGCGTGGGCTTTGCCGGGGATAGTAGGCTAGCGCGCTACATAATATTTTATGTACTGATTGATTTTTAGGAATTTTTAAACTGTTAATCAATGAAATAAGCATGTCAAATAAAATTGTAGGTTTTTCCGAAATATCATTTAGATTGTAGTTGGGATTATAATATTGATCTAAAGTAATGTAACATTGCTCTGTTAGGTCTAGGAGTGGGCCTTTATTTATTGTTTCGATGATGTCCAAGTCCTTGTTGATACCGTAAAAATTGTGTTTGTATTCCTGTATGTGCTGACCTATTGCCGAAAATTTTCTATATTTTATGGCATTGACATGTTCATTGTATCTGATATTAAATGATCTCCCAGTCTGTCCAAGGTAAACACTGGTACAGTCGTTGCAATGAAACCTATATACACCTGATCTATCGAATGGGTTTTGTATATTAACCGATATGGAGTTGTAAAAAATATCTAAAATTCTATTATTGGTTTTGAAGGCAATACTGACATTTCTTTTTTTTTTAATATTGGTTAAACGGAAAATGTCAGAGTTAAAAGTAAAAGTAGCATATGTTTTTGTTTTGGGTGTTTCTTTTTGTAATTTAGTATTGGGTTGATGTTTAAATTTATTTATTTATTTATTATGCGTTCAATAAAACATTTGTTGTAGCCATTATAAGATGCGATTTTGCGTATAGTGTTGAGTTCTTTTTTACGTTCTATATTGGACATGGGTACATTAAATGCTCTCTGTATTAAATTATTGTATGTAGCTCTTTTATGGCTAGGAGGATGTTCAGAATCGTGTTTGATGGTCGTGGCTGTATGTGTCGGTTTTCTGTAGATTTTGTATTCAAAAGAGGATGGGCGCCTGGTAATGGTTAGATCTAAAAAATTTAGGGTTTTATTGCTTTCAGATTCTATTGTGAATTTTATATCATTATCGATGTTGTTGAGATGTATTAAGGTGGAAGGGGCGTCGGTAGTGCGTTGATCCATTATTATAAATGTATCATCTATAAATCTGGCCCAGAAGGCTATATTATTGAATGTCTTATTATTTATGATTTTAGTGTGTTCCAGAAAATCTATATAAATGTTAGCTAAGATACCTGATGCCGGCGAACCCATTGCTAGTCCGTCCTGTTTATAAATTACTTTGTTGAAAATGAAATAATTATTGTTAGTTAGGAACTTCAAGATTAGTGTGAAATCGTCTATTTCAAGTTGACTAAGTTTGCTGTGAGTGCGCAAATTTTTTAGAACGATTGGTATAACTTTTTCAGGTTTGATGTTGGCGTAGATATTGCTGATATCGAATGAATGCATGGTATGATGTGCCTGTAATTTGAAATTTTCTAGTTGCTTAATTAGTTCTGAAGTATTTCTTATTGATTTCTTAGCTTGAAATGTATAATGCTTGCTTAAAAATTGTTGTATAAACTGCGCTGTTTTGTACAGAGGGCTAGGTCTGAAGTTTATTATGGGGCGTATAGGAACACCATTTTTGTGTATTTTAGGTTGTGCTTTTACTGTTGGTAGACTGGGGTTCATATTAATTCATTTGTTCTTTTCGCTGTCAGTAAAGAGGCATGTTGTATTTTTAAGATTTTGTTTAAGTTGTCTTTGAATAGATTGCGTTGGATCTTTACCTATGATTGTGAAGGTTTTGTCTGTAAAGAAATTCTGTGTTTTTGTAATGTAATCTGTTTGGTCTAAAACAACAATGGCGTTACCTTTATCTGCTTTTGTGATGACAACATTTGAATTTTTTTTTTTTTTTTTTTTTTTTTAAAGTTTACAGATCTTTTTTCTATTTTCAAGCTGCGTTGTGTTAAAATCTATAGCTGGTGTGCTAAAGATGTTTTTAATTTGTTTTTTAGCTTCATACCTAACTTCGTTTTGAATGTCTGTAGGCATTTTACTGATGGCTGCTTCTGTTTCGATAATTAGTTGTTTAGCCTTATTGGCGATGTTGTAATTAGGCCAATTATGTTTAGGTCCTTTGGAGAGCATTATTATTTCTTCTAGGTCGAAGTTAACTTTTGATAGGTTCACAAATGGCTGATGAAATTGGGCTAGATTTTGAGGTAGACTTTGAGTTTGTATATTATATAAGGATGTGTTTCTAGATGGCGCTTTGTTCGAGTTGGTTACATTGAGAAGAGTCTGGAACTTTCTATCTAGCGTGTTTTCTTTTTGATAAAGTATTTTATTTAATGCATTTTGTACTGTATTTTGGAAAATATTCCACTGTGCAGCTGGTAATAATTTAGTTATTTCGAGATGAGTTTCATATAATCGGTTATTTAAAAAGGATTTTTTCTTGTGTAGAAATTTCAATTCATTTTGAAGCCAAAGTTTGTTGGTTTTTTCCTGTACCTTTCTTTGATGTGTTGAAACATACTTCCTGTTCTTTAGAAATTTTGGAGTTAATTTACTTGCAATACACTTTTTAATAAAGTTAATATCCTTGCTCAATTTCCCTATTTTAATACATAAGCTCTTATAAAGATAGGCTACTAAATAACTCCGGTATGTTATTCTTGGGTAGAGATTTGCAGACTCCCTGAACCCTACAGTGGAATATTTATGATCTTTTAAATTTCCCTCCTACAACTAACATAAAACACGTCTGGGATCAGGCTCTTCAGAATCTTCAAGAGGCTCAAAGCTACTCATCAAAAGGCCTATAATCATTGCAGACAGTCTCTTAATCTCAATATTCTGATAAGGTCCTCTTACTGGATCACCGCCAGAGTTCAGCTGCAGATATATCTGCTAAATTGTTTCCATGCTGGACTGCTCCCTACAGGATTATGGCTATGGCTTTCCCTGTAACCACCTAACTTTATTCTCCATCAGACTTATATAACGTAAAGCATGTTCATGTCAGTCAACTGAAAAGATTTCTTTCATCTTAGTATTGTCTTGGCCTTCCCTTTATAGTTCGCACTCCCTCTCTTTTGTTTTTTTGGCTCAATATTTTAAGGAACTATAAAATGTATATATTTATATGCAATCCCTTTTCTCCGCAGTAGCTGGTCCATGTAGTGTACCCTCCCATGAATGTTTCAAGGGAGTAACATACAACCAACATTAATATTCGTTCATAACTGTAAATTTTTGCTTATAGATGATGCCCACCAACTTCCTATTTTAACTGTATCCCCTTTGGTTTCTCTCCTTTTAGTGTTAATTTGTGGGTGTGCGTGTGTATATATATTGTAACATTTGTCCTCAAGCATCCACCTGCTGTTCATTATTGTTTTTATTACAGAAACTTCCTTGTTTTCCTGCCTGCTCTCTTCAAGAACCCTTTCCCGGCTGTCTGCCCGTTGAGTTTTCTCATCGGTTGGTGAACCAGTGGGACTTCTCCGCCACCACATCTTAACGGCTAACCTCCACCATAGTGCCTGCGACCTTCTCTGGAATTCTTTAACTTTGGCCGCCTCAACACCCCCACAAAAAATAAACCTTCCGTTTTTTTTCTTCTGGGAGCACCGGATGATGTAACAATCGCTTACTTTGCTACTGGGTAAGCTTGGAATGGATCAGACCTTCGCCTGCTCTGGCCTCCCCAACTATGACTCCAGCAGCAACACAACACAACACAACACAACACAACACAACACAACACAAAAGTTCTTACTATACTACTGTACCGTTTTTATCGTCCTGATATCGGAATAAAGGTTGTCATACGACATTATAAGTTTGCCATGCACGGTAATGAGATCGCGAAGATTACGTAATTGGGCCATACGTCAGAAAAGAATGCATATATTAAGTAAAATAGGCCGTGATTTCGTAATGTATATATTATGTGAACGTATATATTCAAGAAGGCCATGCACGTGACGGCAAAGATATTTATTTTATGAATTAAATATGCCTAGATCACGGACTGAGACGGAAAATTATAAAGGATCCATGCGGCCGTGATAAAATAATAGAAGGTTTTCAAAACTGTTAAAAAAGAAGAAGTAGCTGAATAATAAAAAAATCTGTTACGCAAAAACGACGTAAATTTATCCTCGAGAAGAAAAGTTAATCTTCGTATAAAGAAGAAGGGAGATATTGCAGTAATTACCAGCTGGAGAACCTGCAAAGCGAAGGAATATTTGGAAATCATATATATTCGAACGAATATCATAAAGAGCGAGTTAGAAAATACCCGAACAGTAGTCAGAGTATAGACTCAAGACCGTACGAGGAATCGAGTTGAATATAACGCAGTATAGGTTGATTAGCCGAACAAAAGAAATTTTTAGAGAGCTAACTTGATATATTTTAACTGTTAAATTGCCACAAAGAATTAACCTTGAATTACTGTCCTAAAAACCTGAATCTTAGATACAAACTTGATACTCATTCCTAAGAGTATGGATGTGAAATTAACTCCCGCTTTGGAAATGTTTCTTTCATATATGACTGACTGCTACAACACGAGAGGCTAAATCGAGGATGGAGCCGACTGTCCGACGGAGACCGCCCAGCTGTTTCTACTATCCCGAGTCTCAAAACTACAACCTGATGGTGACGTAACGAAGGATGGAGTCGTTCTACGCAATCCTAAGATGACAACATCGAAGCCAAAGCCAGTCATCTAACGTCAGTGATAGCAAGATAAGTTCCAAAGAGTTATTTTATTTTCTTGAAATTAATATGCAGTAAATATAGTAGTTGTATTTGTAGTGAACATTGGTATGTTGTTTTTTACGTAGTTCTTCGTGATAAAATCACAGTCGTTGCCATCTTTGCAATGAGATTGTCCTTGTTGACTTATTATTATTAATATGGGAATAGGTATTTCTTCCAGAGTTTACAATCAATGCCATAATATAGGAATGTTTATAATTGAACAAGGAGAGAATTAGAATGTAATTTTCAACCATTATGGGACAGAAACATCGTATATAAAGAGACGTAACCCTAATTTTATACTTTTAAAGAAGATAGTTGATTTCTGAATAACCAATATCTGTTTGCTGGTACGACACGATGACATGTGAGTACATATTAACTTGTTTGGTTTATAAATGTGTTTCATTTGCAGATTAACGTGTTTATGTGTGTTATATGTGAAAGCTAACCCAAAAGAGTACCGCTGCAGTACATTAATGAGATGTTAAGATGATTTGCCGTTATGTTGGAAATGATAAATGTTTACGTACGGAAGTTGTGATTTGAGTGGCATGTTAATGTGGAATTATGAATAATTATTCGCTGTGATATGTTTATGAGAATGAATAATGACATATTATGGTAATTAATATTGGTAAATGGAGAGATAGATATGTTTATGGATAATTTTGGCGGTAAATACGGCGTATTATGGGCCGATGGTGATGTTTGCCATATGCGGCAAAATATTAATATGGTAATGCGAGATATATTGGGTTAGTGGTACATGAGTACAATGAAATACATCGCATATTTCGTATATGGGTTACCATAAACTGTCTTCATATTAAATATCCAAGTAGGAAATAAAAGAAGGGAAACTTGTTGTCTTCATAGATAATATATATCAACGTTGAACTGAATATTATTGGAAGTTTGTTGTCAAGAATGAATTTAATTCATAGAACAATCCCATAATTTAAAATCTCTATTACAATTAGATAAAATAGGTTACGAAATGCATTCCTACGGAATTCTTAATACCTGATTAAATATTGGTAATTCATAAAACATGTTAGGTATAATTTCTATTTGAACTACAATTAATTAATTATTCTTTACACGATACCTACATTTAATTTTAAGGTGTTATTTGAATATTTTAACCAAATGACATGGTTGAGGTGACCAATATTTCTCATTTAAAGAACTATATATATTTGAAATAGTCATTTTGAGCTGATATATATTTGGAACTTATTTGCGATTGCTAACGTTATAACATGGGAAGAAACACATGAATTTTTGACAGAATATCAATTTAATAATGATGAAAATAAGCATTTTTATTTTTTTTTAAAAAAAAAGAAAGAAACAAAAACTGATGGACACAGATATGTATATTTAGAATGGAAATTACTTAAGCTTAGGGACTTAGATTTATTTTCAACCTAAAAATATGATACTACGTTTTTCAATAGAAAGAAAATGTTCTTTCAATTTTTATAATCAAGAGAACTTATCCTTTATTTTTGTGATGCGCCTAACTAATGAAGAAGAATAGTTGAATTAGATCGAAGTTGGATTAAATTAAATTTAATTTTTCTTTGTTAGAGAGAAAGAAGATAATTGATGTTGATAATTATTAGTAGATTTTCTTTTATGATTCTGGAATCATGAAATAAATTATAGATTATCCAATTTAGATGTTATTATTTTAGGAGATAGGCTAATATCATTATGATATCAATAATTTTGAATTAATTCATTTAAAAAAAAATATATTCTATTTATTTTCTTTCTTTTCTTTGAATGATTTGGACTTGAAAAATTGGAATTGATTCTGGATGATGAATGGTATCGATAGTAATTTACTGAAAGGGAAAAGTGGTGTCTCAGTTGATCTCGCGTAAAAATAGTATGGTTCGTAGATGCAATTTAATTATCCCTGAGGTGTGTCGCGTGGCAATTAAAGGATTACCATACCAAATATTGTGATAGGAAAACTGAAGGTTACGACATCGCTAAAATTCTATGATGTGATAACTGTTTATACGATGAGTATTTAAAGCGAACATAGCTACCGACACTTAGCATCAATTTTATTATGCATTCATCCATTTAATAATCTGTAGGAGTGATGGATGATTGAGGGGAAAATAGCCGGAGCAATTGTTAGGTCACCCAATGGGACGCACATATTAGAAATGGTTGCCCAATATGGTGCAAGACAGAAACCCCCCCCTCAGGATGGTGCACTACATTCGAGCAAAATTCCATCCCATCTCATCGCTTCACTTCACACTGAAGATCTCTCATCACATGACTTTTATGTCATATCTAGGGTGGTCTCTACTTCCTCCGAGAACTATTACTGCCTTGGACTCAACATAAAGGAGCTTACCCCATCTGTTTGGTTACCTACAAGTAAAGTAAAAACAAAGTACAAATAAGATAGGCCAAGTTATCTTTGAGAGCATTCTAGTACTTTCTATTTGAACAAAAAAATTAGATGCCAAAGCAATTAGAACATGAAAAAATAATTTACCTTCTTCCCTCTCCAACAGGAAGGATCCACAACGCTCCCCTCGCTCCTCTCATGCTTCCCCTTCCAATATTCGCAGAACAGTATTCCATTGCAAGTGATAAAGATCATTATGGATCTGTATTGAAGATACTATACTGTAGGATGCTAAATATTTTAATAATATCACCTATTCAGTACATTAAATGTCACATTTAATGTATTGAATAAGTGATATTATGAGTCACATGTCACATTTAATGTATTGAATAAGTGATATTATGAGTAAAATAATTAGCATCCTACAGTACATGATATAGATGTTGATTCCCATAGTACAGTATGCCATGCCCCAAAAACTTTCCATTAGCCTCTCCACGACCACAGTCCCGAAACAGTGTTTGGAGACAATGGACTGCGGTTCGGCACATTAAATAAGTACAGTGATGCTTCATTTAAGTTAATGCGGTGATGGGAGAATACTAATACAATAATTATTTGTTCATAGTTGTTCACATTATCACCAAACTGTCTATCATTGACAAGTTTACGCAACGTAAACAATACTTTACATATATATACATGATTTAAGTGATTTGAGAGAATCTGAGGATGTTCTTGTAGAACAAAACATGTCATTCTTTGTATAATGGTGTGTGTTCTTTTACAGGATGTTATAGAGTTATAATTTATATTGAGATTGTGTGTCTGATAGACTGGAAAAATGTTATGTTACATTTAATTAATTTGACACTGGAAAGTATGGCTTCCTTCTTAACAAACAGAGCTGGAGACATATGTAAGAAATGTGACATAATGTGATCTGCAATAACCAGAGGAAAATTATATCTCCATTAATGGAGATTCCTGGGACTGAGGGCAAGTTCTGCACTCCGACACACTTGTGATGATGGAGTATGTGCCATCATGGAAAAAAGTATACTTTTTCCACGTACGTTTCTTACTTTTCAAAGAAAAAGAAAAAATTGCATAATGTTTAAAAGCCTGTTGGTCACGTATGGCTACTGTAATTTCATCAGTCCACCATGGGACCTGTTTTTGGTGAGAGATACTGGAACGGGAAGGAATTGTTTCCTCTGCAGTAGTCACAATTCCAGTTATAATGGAAGAAACATGGTTGCCAACAGATTCCAGCATATAATCGGTCAATATTGCATGTTTGGAAAATTCTGGCTAATTTGCCTGCCGAAGTAACCAGCACTTACATACTTAGGACTGCCTTTGATTCAACAGCATGAGAAGTATTGGGAAGTGGTCAATACCACAGAGGTCATAGTGAGTATGCCACCATAACAGGAGAACTAGTGCATGGCTGCACAAGGTGATATCCTCACCAATCCCTATTTCATCATCATCATTCCACATCCAGGTACGTAGGTCATCCATAGATGTCAAATAGAAAGATCTGCATCAAGTGATCCAAACATGACCTTGGACACTCCTGACACTAAATGCCATAAGCTAAATAAAAAAGTAAATAAAGAGATAAATAAGTGGAAAAATAAATATCAAGCATGCAACAACCTTCCAGTTGCTGTGATTAAAAAGTTGCCGGTGCGCGTGTTGCTATTCATTTCCATATTTCTGTCTGGCAACTATATTGCTACATATTCTATAATCCTCAACCAAGCAATTATTTAATCAATACTGCACACCAGGCGTTGTTCCCTGATTTATGACCATAGCATGAGGGGTTGTGTAGATCTCCAAATTTGCTTTCTCTACCGATATCCTGAAATTCAGATTTTTTGTTTTTATTTTTTGCTAGTGGCTTAATGTCGCCTTAATATAAGGTTTTCAGTGACACAAGAATGGGAAAGGGGTAGGATAAGGAAAGCAGCCGTGGCCTGAAATAAGGACTGGCAACACTGGGATTTGAATCCATCATTTCCCAAATGCAAGCTCACAGCTACACGACCCTAACTGCATGGCCAACTTGCTGGGTAGTCTTTTGATAGATGTTGGAAACCTTTCCATTTCTCCACCTTCTATAAAACTAGATGTTATCACTACCCTGCCTCAGTGTTGTAACACGTAAGAGCAATTTCTAATTTGTAGATCTCACATATACCAACCTTTATTGCCTGGTGATCAACCATGACAGATGATATCCGTTCCAGCAACATTTTTACAGTGTTATAATACAAATTCGTCATCACTGGCTGACCTAGTTTCTTCAATACCAAACTCTGAAAGAGAAATAAAACATTGAATGAAGAAAATACATCATGTAACTTAGTCATTGAAACAAAACCTTACATATTTCCAATATTTATGTTCCTAAATGCAAATTTATACTTTTCCAGTTGTCAGCAGACTTATGCCAGTGGTGTTCACGAAGACAGCTTAGTGCCATCACAGCAGTGTGCAGTGCGCTTACATGTCAGACAACAAGAGGGAGGTGGGGACAATAACCGACATAGCCTTGGACAAGCAGTAGTACTAAGCGTACATTAATGAATTAAGTCCACAGTATGTACAAGTAATCAGTATGAATAGTTGGACAATTAATGGTGTTGCATTGTATTTCCTTTTTCTACTGCTTTTTCCCACACTTCTGGGGTCGCGGGTGTGAACTGTGTCACATATGTGGATCTGGCCCTGTTTTAAACCGGATGCCCTTCCTGACACCAACCCTATATGAAGGGATGTAATCCCTATGCGTGTTTTCTGTAGTGGTCGGTAGTGTAGTATGTTGTATGGGTATGAAGAGGAAAGTGTTGGGATAAACACACACACCCAGTCCCAGAGCAAAAAGAATTAAGACGCGATTAAAATCCCTGTCTCAGCCAGGAATCGAACCCAGGACCCTCGAAACGAAGGGCCTCAATATTGACCATTCAGCCAAGGAGCGAGACAGGTGTTGCATTGTATCTGTAAGACACTAAATGACTCTAGGACGGAAATAGCTAAAATCAATACAATTTCCTAAAATAATGAGATGAAATAGTCATACTGAGTATAATTTTCTAAATGGTTAAAAATAACGATACAATTCTAGCGTAATACATGCATTAATGCAATCTAACATCTCATTTTCGTGGGCTTATATGAGGTGAACCAACAACGCATGCAACCATCACCAAACAGACCGATAGGTAGGAAAAAATATTCTGGACTAGGTGCTGGTAAAACCAGATGAGCTATATAAAGAAACTGAAGTAATAGATAGTGCAAGCGATCACAAAGCTGTTAGCATAGTAATTAAAAGTTATTACATGTTACAAATTTCATATTTGGACCGTATTGAAATGTACATCAATTTAAGATATTACCAAAATTTATTAGGATCAACCTATTCAATACAATAGAATTTACTAAGTTAGGACTTACATCCTATTAAACTAAAATTTGAAGGGACATGTTTCGCCCTTTAAAAGGGCATTGTATAATTTCACTCTAATCTTATATTCTCATCTTATATTTTTTACCATGACAATCAGGATCCTGATTTTTATCTTTGAGTATGAGTGTAAAAAGGCTGATGATGCCCTTTTAAAGGGCGAAACATGTCCCTTCAAATTTTAGTTTAATAGGATGAAAGTCCTAACTTAGTAAATTCTATTGTATTGAATAGGTTGATCCTAATAAATTTTGGTAATATCTTAAATTGATTAAAAGTTATATAAATGAAGGTTGTAAAAGTAGAAATATTAGACAGTACCAAATGGCTGATAAGATTGCATGAGGGAGTTTAAAAAAATTAATTATAATTGGTGGAAAACAGTAAATAAAAATGTAAACAGATGTGTTTAAAGCAATTGTTGAGGAAAGTGAAAACAGATACTGTTAAACGGTTTCTCGTATATTTTTAAAGCTTAAATGTGAAATATTCCCCCTAATTTTCTGAAAAATTAAATATACATTCTGCCATGTTTGTTCTTCATTTTTAAAGATGAACATAATTCTAATTGTTATTCATTAATGAATTATGATTATCGAAAGAGTGGTCGGAGTGACCCCATGTTTTGGGGTAACTTCAGCCGCCAAAAAAATAACTCAAGAAACAAAGTTTTCTTCGATGTAGTGTTACTTCGCTACCATGAATGTTTTTTTAAAAACCTGCAGAATGCTCAGTATCAACAATCACAAATAAATAAAATCGATTTGTGGTAAAACAGATGCATAGTCATCAAATTCACATTTTCCCCAATGAAGAAAATATTTTATTTAGTCTGAGCGTACAAGCATTGTATGATATTACAAATTACATGTTTAATTGCATAAATACTTGTAATGGTACAAAAGATAATTAATAAAAGGTACATAATTCATACAGCCCAATTGTATGGAAAGAGAAGGAGGTGGGAAAAGAAGCAATCTTGTAGACTGTCGTCATAATTCATTGTATTCTAAATTAGAAAATATCTGGACCATCAATCAAGTTCATAAATGTGTATCGTCCATGTCAACTGATATCTGTCTATTTTTCATTGAAAAAGGGAACCGTCTTTCCTCTCCCTGTCGGGATAAACTTCCCCGTTTATTGTTATTGTGCCTTTATTATTCTTTTCTAAAGCATTCTTGAAGTAAACAGGATTGTAATTACAATACCTGTGGCTGCGTGTTGTTCTCCTGTATGGCCGAAGTTACCCCGGAAGAGGACAACTTTTATCAACAACTATTCCCTGAAAAAGCTATTTGAATAAAATGTATCAACTTGTGCTGATCAGTTACCAGCCGTACTTACATTTTGACCCCATGAACCACTGGAATGGAGATTCGAATGCTGGGGCTTGAGAACAGTTTGTTTTCTGCTGTTGCCAGACAAGACAATAGTCAGGGCTGCGAAAAACATTGACTCAACAATGAGCCCACAAATGTTCTTTTGACTACCAAGTTTTGATAGAGCATTCTATTGTATGTGCATTTTAGTTGTTGCAAGTGCTTCATCTTTTTCAGTATAGGAGGCAGGAGAAAATAAGTGTTGCTATTCATCAGTGGCCGAAGTTACCCTGTATAGCCAAAAGTTATCCCACTTTACGGTACATACTTTTAAAGGTGGTAAGAAATGCTAAACACCCGCTATACTATAAAAGAGAAGTAAAGAGCCTCAGAATGAGGTGCAGGTTGGAAAGAAAGTGAGTTAGGAGTTATAAATGCTTGTGGAAGTAAGGAGAAATTGAAGAATCTTACTAGGAAATTGAATCTATCAAAAAAGTAAGCTAAGGATTACATGATGGCAAGCATTATAATAAGCAGTCATTCAACCTGTAGTGCAAAATGGAAGGTTATGTATAGGTACTGTAAGGCAGAAACAAGTTCCAAAAAGACATTCTAGGAATCATAAATAAACAAGGGGAGTGTGTATGTGAGGATCTACAGAAGGCAGAAGAATTCAGTCAGCAGTCTGTATTGTTGGTTACACGAATAATGTCCAGATAAAGATGGTGACTAATATTAACGAAGTATTGAAATTTACCTACTATAACAAAGACATTTACAGTAAGATACAAAAGTTGGAAACTAGAAAAGCAGCTGGAATTGTTAAGATTTCTGGGGATATACTACAGACAATGTTTGCAAAATTAATAACTGATTCAATAGATGGCAGTCAGCAGTCAGTTCAGCAACTTTGATCAGCCAAACTGCTCGAAAAATCTAATAACCCTTTCCGACCGTGTACGCACAATCGTGCGGGTTCGTATTTTATTTATGTCTGAGCTTATTTGACGTTTTCTTGGCGCTAGACTGGACTGCAGTGCTTGTGCGGGACACGTAGTATGTACTTCAGCTGTTTTTATTTAGTACTTGACCACCAGGGGGCAGGAAGAAGAATTTAAAAATACAGTTCATTAGCAAGATGGCAGGAAGCAGTAATGCCTAAAGTAAGTATTTATTTACTGTATTCATATTAATCTAGAAGCTTTACTGAATATCATAATATAATCAATGAAGTGTGTAAATTGTGTAGCAAACGTAAATTGTGAACTTACAACATCGTGCGTAATACCACGAGGTTTTGAATGTTGATATGCACATATGTGCGGGCTAGGTTTCCTTACAGGCAATACATGCAGGAGTGCTGGGTACTGTCACAAAAAGGACTGTGAAAGCAAAACACGTGCTCTACATGAGAAATGTAATGTATAAGATTTTAATTGTTTAAAATCGTTTCGCACTGTAAAATAGAACATCTGATCATGTACATGTGCATATTCACATGTACCGAGTTGAAATTTTTAATTTTTAATTTTTTGCAAGTAGTGAATGAAGTCCTGACACACACAATTGTGTGGGTACTTTTTCTCAGATGTTAATTTTTATTTTGTAGAATAAACTAAAAATATATGTATTTAAGACCATTTTAGTCAGTTTTTGACGTACAAACAAAAATTCACACCGCCAGTTTTCTTTCAGGTCTGAAAGGGATAACGCCAAGCCAAACTGCAATCGACCACAAGCTGTAGGATCTATTAACAGAACAGTTTATTCACCACCTCAAAATGTATTCCAGCAACGAGTATGTGGATATGTTACTGATCTATGGAGAAGCTGGACAGAATGCATACGAGGCACAATGCCTGTAACAAGAACGCTATCTGGATAGACGACAACCGACAGGCATGACATTTAGGAGTGTGGAAAGATGCCTGCGGGATACTGCATCGCTAGGAAGGACAAGGCCAGATCGAGATCATCCTATGACGTTGCTGACAATGAAGAGGTCGTGTTTTGACGCTATCCGGCGTAACCCTCATGCTAGCACACGGGTCATTGCACAGGAGACGAACATCAGCCGAGCGTCTGTTATGCGGATATTGCATGCCCACCAGTTTCATCCATACCATCTGCACTTACACAGTCATGATTTCGATGTCCGGGTGGTGTTCTGTCAATAGATCCTACAGCATGTGGACACTGATCCTGCTTTCCTAGCAACTCTCGTATTTACGAACAAAGCACGAATCCACAACAATGGAACCGTTAATCACCATAATGTGCATTACTGGAGTGTGGAAAAATCCCTATTTCGAGAGAGAGAGAGAGAGAGAGAGAGAGAGAGAGAGAGAGAGACATACACTACGACTGTGAGGTGCAAAAATGGCAAAATTTATGGAGATTGTTCCTAACAGATCTTGCAGCACACTTAAATCAATTTAATGTTTCCTTCCAAGATGAAGGGACAAAAATTATCTCTTGACTGTACGATAAAGTGAGGGCATTAAAACTGAAATTCTTGCTGTGGGAATGCCAGTTATATGCTATGATTACCACCTATTTCATGCAGTCTCTTCAGCCCATTGATTGTGAATGATATGTTCAAGTATTGCAAGACCTCCACGGTGAATTTCCATCGTGATTTCATGATCTTCAGAACATGGATTCATATTTTGACATATTTGCACCATTGCTTCCTGTTAACTACAACAAATTCAAGAATGGTATCAATTGGAACTAGTTGACCTGGAATGCAGCAGACAAATGAACAAGTTCCACACATACATTTATTTATTAAATTAAAATATGCCACACTGTTGGGTGCCATTTGTAATACATTTAATAAAATGATCTCCTTACATTTGGGTGTTGATTGAAATATTAACACAATCGAACATAATACAATTAAATGTTTGTAATTTAGGCACCAGAATTCATTAAAATAATTCCCTCGAATTTTGATGAAGTATGATAACTCTCAGCCAGAGCATGTTGTAACAGTTGTTAATACCAAATAGTGTTATTGGTCTTGAGTGAGACTATATTTTGACATAATATTGGATGTATATATATAGATATGTATTTGTTAAGGTATTGAGCATAATCAGTAGGATTTCAACTTTCTAAGAAAAAATATATATATATATTTTTCAAAGTATCATATACTTGCTTACTCTTACTTGATAAAGATTGTTATCCATGATAAGTTAGGACTTCTTGAAATGATAGTATTTGATGTCAAAGAAAAAAGGATATTAGGTTTAAACTAATGTTAGACATATTGAGACTATTTTCTGAATGTTGAAAGAAATGAGTTCAACTCATGTTAATCATGTTCTTAAAGAAATATATATAAACTGTTAAGCTACGAGAACGTGAATTCACCTCCTGGTGTTCACTACCGCAAAAAGGACACGGAGTACAACTTTACAAAGAGTATACACCAGCAAACTCTTGGGTGCGAGATCATACCGGACTGTCTTGTAACGAGTGGAGAGAGGCTATAAAGATGACTGCTAATGTTTCTGCAGTGCGCTCGGTGCCAGGCAGATCCCTGGACAACAACCTCTGTCGGCACTGCCACGGAGAGAAAGAAACTCTTGGTCATGTCCTGGGATTCTGCACACGTGGAGAGCTCCAAAGAAACACGCGACACCACCAGATCAGATCCTTCATTGCCGAAGAACTGAGAAAGAAGGGATTCAATGTATATGAGGAGGTACATGGACTGGTCATAAATGGAAGTTCTCAGAGAACTGACATCACAGCCTTTAAAGACAACAGCTCTTAAGGATTCATATTAGATCCGACTGTCAAGTTCCGAGCACCATAGCAGTCAGCCAGAGGAGGTTAATCTAGAAAAGATTAACAAATACAAACCCACTATCGCTTACTATAAATCTAAATACCACCTTCAGGAAATTGAAATAATAGGGATAATGGTCGGAGCTCGCGGTACCAGACCTTGTCACTTCGTCGCCACATGGAAGCACTTCCAACTCCCAATGAAGCTCATCCCCGAAATCGCGACCCTTGTCCTCCGAGGCTCCATCAAGATCCTGAGGCACCAACTCTACATCTAATTTTGAAATTTCTTTAATTAATAGATATTTACAGAAAATTGATATGTTTTACCTTGTTCTTAGCGGCAGCCTGTAAATACAGGAGGTCTTTCCAAAATAAATGGAAATTATATATTCAATCTTTCTGCACTTGTGAATATATATAAAATAAAACATTTTGTCTGTACAGTGCTCAGAATTTAAAAAGAATTACATTTCTGTATCAATCATGTCCCCAGTAACAAGGAAATGCACTTATTCATTTTCTGTCATCTCTGTCTGTATGTATGTGCATCACACGAAAATGGCTGAAGATAATTTAATGAAAATCAGTATCTAAAGTCAGGGAATGAGGCACTACAATGTAGGCTAAAAATAATTGTATTCACATTGAGTAACATGGTAGTTAATTAGTGAATATTCAAGATAAATTTAAATCTTATAACTAAGTGGTCCGCCTATTCAATACAATATATAATTTATTATATTTAGTACATGTTTCGTCCCCTAAGGGACGTCATCAGCTAATAATAAATTAACATTAATATATCAGAAATACAAAATAGATATTCTTAAAAATGGAAAGACACATTAAAATATTGATGTATGATTACGACATTTAAAATAAGATCTTCGAAATTTTGTTAAAATTGTAAGTCATATGATAGATAAAACAGTTAAATTGTCCATTTTACTCTTGATGATATTAGTGGAAAATACCAGTTTTGCTTTATAAAATCTAAAATGATCAATTGTTGTAAATAGCACACTTGATTTGTATCTCTTGATGAAAGATTTGTTAAAATTTTGATATGCATTCTTTAGACAGTATAATATATTGAATGCTTCAGATTTAAAGTCAACTCCGAACCGTAGTGGCAAAGTTCTTTGTAGTATTGGATATAATTTTATCTGAAATAAAGTAAAAAAACTAAGTGTAAGTAATGTGAAATGGAAGATGAAATGAATATAATGTAATAAAATCGTATTACTTACTCATTATTGGCCCTGATGTGCGGAGAAGGACTCGCTTCTACCGAGGTAAGTGTGCATCTGCTTTAAAACAAGTACTGGTAGTTACTACGCTGATCGGGGAGTGTGAAGGAGAAGTAGGAGAGTGTGTCCTATGGTGAACGACCTGAGTGTCACCAAGCATGTGACGTGTTAAGAGTCTGACGTTTCTTCCTAACTCTCGCTTTTATTAGTTCTCCATATAAAATGTTATATTTCCCAGAAAGCTCATTGATATTATTTGTTGGATTGTTCCTTTGGTCTAGATAAATGTAAATTTCCTCATATATGTTTAATAAATGGCTTTTATTTACGATTTTCAGTATTTTAAGGTCGTTATCTACGTTTGTAAACATGTGATTGGAATGTGTCATGTGTTCGCTCATGGCCAAGTATCTGTTGTATTTCTTGGCTCTGGTGTGTTCCTGATACGTTATAATGAAGTTTCTACCTGTTTGTCCAATATAACTTTTTAAACAACTAGCACATTTCAGTTTGTAAACACCCGAATTTTGGAATTTATTATTATTATTATTATTATTATTATTATTATTATTATTATTATTAACAACGATGAGTGTTATAAAATAATGCCGAGTTTGTGTTGTTAGTCATAAAAGCGATTCTTATATTACATCTTTTGAATAGATTCGTAATACTATATATTTTACTGCTATTACAGTAGAGTCTCGTTGATCCGAACTAATTGGGACCGGAGTCTGTTCGGATTAATTTTGTCGGATTAACCGGAAAATATTTTCTAATAATAATGTTATTGTTTTTACGTCTCGCTAACTACTTTTAAGGTTTCTGGAGACGCCTAGGTGCCAGGATTTTCTCCCGCAGGAGTTCATTTATGTGCCAGTAAATCTACTTACATGACGCTGACATATTTGAGCACCTTCAAATACCACCGGACTGAGCCAGGATCAAACCTGCCAAGTTGGGGTAAAAAGGCCAACGCCTCAATCGTCTGAGGAAAACAGTTTCTACAATACAGTACAGTAAATACTGTAATTTGAAATGTCCATTCTTTAGCAGTTACATTAATAAAATACTGTATAAAATTACAGTAGGGTAATAAAGAACCTATAGAGGAGAAAACAATGAAAATGACATTAGCGAATGGAGGAAAGCTGACTGTCATCAATTACAAACAGACCAAGAAATTGTAGCTATGGTGGAGAAAGAACCTGGAATTGATGAGGAACAGAGTGACAACGAAGAAGACCACAATGAACAACTCGTGTCACATTCAGATGCCGTGGCCGCCTTAGAACTTGCCGTACGCTACGTCGAGCAACACTCCACTGCTACACCCATCGATGTGATGTTTATGAGACACTGGTTTAACACTGTATCTTCGAGAAGGTTCCAATTACTATGGCAGCAAAACAAAATAATAGACTTTGTAGAGATAAACGACCAGTGATTGATGGTTCATGATGTGTAATTATGTTTACATTAAGTTATTCTAGTAAAATATGACTAATAAAATGCAAGTAAATCTTCATTCGATAATATGTTCTTTCATTTCAGTAAGGATAATTTAAAAAAAGAATTGAGTATATCAGTTCGGATTAACCGGACTTTTGGATTAACAGGGTTCGGATTAATGGGACTCTAGTGTATATGTAAATACAGCAAATTTCTTATTCTCTTTCTTTTTGTTCTCGTTCTAACGTAGTCATAGGCTTATGTTTTTTACTTTATTTATAATCCTGTTTACAAAATCTTTATTATAGTCATTCTTATAGGCTAAATAGTATATAGTATTAATTTCTTTTTATAAATCCTGGGTTGAAAGTGGAATATTAAAAGCTCTGTAAATCATACTAAAGAAGCCAGCTCTTTTATGAGCTCCCGGGTGTAAAGAATCATTTTTGATCATGTTGACGGTCTGCGTTGGTTTTCTAAAAATATTAAATTAAAGGTTTTGATTATTTCTAGTAATTTTCAAGTCTAAATAATTTAGTGTTATTTACTTCAGAGTAAAGTGTAAATTTGATATATGGATCAAGAGACTTAAGTTGGTTTAAAAAGGTCTGGCCATTAGTAATTCTTTCATCTAGTATTACAAAGGTGACCTTTACAAATCTAGACCAATTGTACAAACCTTTCAGTTTATCGATAATTTTAGATTTTTTCATGTGATAAATATAAATTTCAGCTACGATGCCTGATGCTGGGGCGCCCTTCGGAAGACCTTTTGTTGGTAGATTTTGTTGTTAAATATAAAATAGTTACTGTTTAAGACAAAGTCTAGGACGATTAAAAATTCATTTATTTCTTGTAGGCTCAAGTGGCTAAATTGGATCAAATTCTCTTTAATAATGTTGATGGTTTCTTTTATTGGAATACTAGGATACATATTTTTAATTTCATATGAGTGTATTGTGTGATTGGAATTTAATCCTAAATTTTTGGTAGCGTTACAGAATTCGACAGAGTTCTTTATAGATTTCTTGATGTGAAATTTGAAATGTGTTTGAAGCAATTTATGTACATATTGTGAAATTTTATATGTTGGACTAGTCCTGTAATTAATAATAGGTCTGATGGGTACGCCAGGTTTATGTATTTTTGGCATCACTCTAGCAGTAGGAAGTCTCGGATTCATATTAAGCAGCTTTTAAGTTTCCTGTTCATTCATAAGAAATATTTTGTTTTTCAAAATTTGTTTTAACTTTTTTTTGGAGTCCATTAGTGGGATCTTTTTTAACTATTGTAATATTGCTTTCTGTGAATTGTTCAGTTTTTTCAACATATTGAGTTTTGTCCATAATGACTGTAACATTACCTTTATCGGCTTTTGTAATTATATGATTATTATCTTGAATCTTTCGTTCAAGTTCTTTTAATTGTCTATTATTAGTATGTTTAGGTTCAATTTTGCTATCAGGATTAGCTAAAATATACTTTGGTTTCTTTTCGATTTCATATCGTGTTTCTTCTTGTTGATCTAAGGGTAATTTTTGTATTGAGTGTTCTATTTCTGCAACTGTATCTATTGTATCTTAATTTATTAGAGTGGGGCCAATTATGTTTGGGTCCGTTACTAAGGACAGTTTCTTCTGTTGTACTGAAGGATATATCTGATAAATTCTTGATGGGTGGATGGAATTGCGTTTCTATTATTATGTCCTCCCTTGGTTTGGGGGAAATATTGGGAGAGACTTCACGTTGTTTAAATAATTCTCTTAATTTCTTATCCAAATTACTTTGTTTTAAATTTAATATGTGGTTGAGTTTAAATGTTTAAATGTTTTTGGTAAGAGTCCTATTCAATCAGGCCCAATGATAATGGGGCTTTGAGGTGTGCCTCATAAAGCTTTGAGTTTAAATGAGCTTTTTTCTTGTAGAGAAATTTGATTTCACTTTAAATCCAAATTTCATTAGTTTTCTTTTGAGTTATGAGAATTCTTTCAGGTTTTTTAAATTTCATCTTCCTATGTCTCAAAAAGTTGGGAGTGAGATTGTGAGTTAGACATTGTTTTAAAAAGGTTATGTCTTTACCAATTTTGCCAATCTTGATCTTTAAATTGTGATATATGAGAGCGTATTTATATGCTTGGCTAGCATCTACATTGCAAGTGATAAGCTTTAACAGCTTCGTTTCAAGGAATACTAATCTCGTATTGACTATAATCAATTGTGAATATTCAAGATAAACTTAAATATTATAACTAAGTTTCTAGTCAATACGGGTTTAGTATTATTTGAAATGAAGCTGTTAAAGCTTATCAATTGTAACATGGTAGTTTATGGGAAGGCCTAAAATGTAATTTTAACATATCTATGTTATTAGTGTTCCTATCAATAAATACCACATAACTAAAGTTACATAGAATTAAATTTCCAACCATTAATGTCTTATACACTTTTACAGTATCAGCTATGATAACGGAGATATTCATGAATTTTTATTTTTGTTGCCAAGTCTATATCAAATGGTTCATGTCTGTGGGTTACTGTAGTCACGTTCTAGTTCGTGAACCATGGGCAAAGACTGAGTGGCCTAGTAAGTGGTCCTGAGAGTCGGGATACCAGTTGCTATGGGGAGCTATCAATATTAATGGGGCTTATGGAAGAAAGAAGGTAGAACTGGATGAGTCAGCAAAGAGGATGCATCTGATGTGCTAGGAGTAAGTGATATTCGGGTAAGGGGAGATAATGAGGAAGAGATAGGAGATTATAAAGTGTACCTGACGGGTGTTAGAAAGGGAAGGGCAGAGTCTGGGGTAGGGCTCTTTATCAGGAATACCATTGCACGCAACATAGTTTCTGTTAGGCACGTAAATGAGCGAATGATGTGGGTAGATTTGTCAGTTGGAGGAATTGGGACAAGAATTGTGTCCATGTATTCACCATGTGAGGGTGCAGATGAGGATGAAGTTGACAAGTTTTATGAAGCATTGAGTGACATCGTGGTCAGGGTCAACAGCAAGGATAGAATAGTGCTAATGGGCGATTCAATGCGAGAGTTCGGAATAGAACTGAAGGATACGAAAGGGTGATTGGTAAATGTGGGGAAGATTATGGAAGCTAATGGGAAGCGTTTGCTTGACTTATGTGCTAGTATGGGTTTAGCTGTTACGAATACATTCTTCAAGCATAAGGCTATTCACCACTATACATGGGAGGCTAGGGGTACCAGATCCATAATAGACTATATCTTAACCAATTCCGAATTCAGGAAATCTGTTAGGAATGTACGTGTTTTCCGGGGATTTTTCGATGATACAGACCACTATCTGATCTGTAGTGAACTAAGTATCTCTAGGCCTAGGGTAGAGAAAGTGAAATCTGTCTGCAAACGAATAAGGGTAGAAAATCTCCAGGACGAGGAAATTAGACAGAAGTACATGGATATGATTAGTGAGAAGTTTCGAACAGTAGACAGTAAGCAAGTTCAGGATATAGAAAGTGAATGGGTGGCATACAGGGATGCTGTAGTAGAAACAGTAAGGGAATGCCTAGGAACAACTGTGTGTAAAGATGGGAAAAGGTGAACATCATGGTGGAATGATGAAGTGAGAGCAGCCTGTAAACGTAAAAAGAAGGCTTATCAGAAGTGGCTCCAAACAAGGGCCGAGGCAGACAGGGATTTGTACGTAGATGAAACAGAGCGAAACAAATAGTTGTAGAATCCAGAAAGAAGTCATGGGAAGATTTTGGTAATAACCTGGAAAGGCTAGGTCAAGCAGCAGGGAAACCTTTCTGGACAGTAATAAAGAATCTTAGGAATGGAGGGAAAAAGGAAATGAACAGTGTTTTGAGTAATTCATGTGAACTCATAATTGATCCCAGGGAATCACTGGAGGGGTGGAGGGAATATTTTGAACATCTTCTCAATGTAAAAGGAAATCATCCTGGTGGTGTAGCAAACAGCCAAGCTCATGGGGAGGAAGAAAATGATGTTGGTGAAATTATGCTTGAGGAAGTGGAAAGGATGGTAAATAAACTCCATTGTCATAAGGCAGCAGGAATAGATGAAATTAGACCTGAAATGGTGAAGTATAGTGGGAAGGCAGGGATGAAATGGCTTCATAGAGTAGTAAAATTAGCGTGGAGTGTTGAAAGGTACCTTCAGATTGGACAAAAGCAGTAATTGCACCTATTTATAAGCGAGGGAACAGGAAGAATTGCTACAACTATCGAGGTATCTCATTGATTAGTATACCAGGCAAAGTATTTACTGCCATCTTGGAAGGGAGGGTGCGATCAGTCGTTGAGAGGAAGTTGGATGAAAACCAGTGTGGTTTCAGACCACAGAGAGACTATCAGGATCAGATTTTCAGTATGCGCCAGGTAATTGAAAAATGCTACGAGAGGAATAGGCAGTTGTGTTTATGATTCGTAGATCTAGAGAAAGCATATGACAGGGTACCGAGGGAAAAGATGTCCACTATAATGGGGGACTATGGAATTAAAGGTAGATTATTAAAATCAATCAAAGGCATTTATGTTGACAATTGGGCTTCATTGAGAATTGATGGTAGAATGAGTTCTTGGTTCAGGGTACTTACAGGGGTTAGACAAGGCTGTAATCTTTCACCTTTGCTGTTCGTAGTTTACATGGATCATCTGCTGAAAGGTATAAAATGGCAGGGAGGGATTCAGTTAGGTGGAAATGTAGTAAGCAGTTTGGCCTATGCTGACGACTTGGTCTTAATAGCAGACTGTGCCGAAAGCCTGTAGTCTAATATCTTGGAACTTGAAAATAGGTGCAATGAGTAAGGTATGAAAATTAGCCTCTCGAAGACTAAATTGATGTCAGTAGGTAAGAAATTCAACAGAATTGAATGTCAGATTGGTGATACAAAGCTAGAACAGGTCGATAATTTCAAGTATTTAGGTTGTGTGTTCTCCCAAGATGGTAATATAGTAAGTGAGATTGAATCAAGTTGTAGTAAAGCTAATGCAGTGAGCTCGCAGTTGCCATCAGCAGTATTCTGTAAGAAGGAAGTCAGCTCCCAGACGAAACTATCTTTACATCAGTCTGTTTTCAGACCAACTTTGCTTTACGGGAGCGAAAGCTGGGTGGACTCAGGATATCTTATTCATAAGTTAGAAGTAACAGACATGAAAGTTGGGAGAATGATTGCTGGTACAAACAGTTGGGAACAATGGCAGGAAGGTACTCGGGATGAGGAGATAAAGGCTAATTTAGCAATGAACTTGATGGATGAAGCTGTACGCATAAACCGGCTTCGGTGGTGGGGTCATGTGAGGCGAATGGAGGAGGATAGGTTACCTAGGAGAATAATGGACTCTGCTATGGAGGGTAAGAGAAGTAGAGGGAGACCAAGACGACGATGGTTAGACTCCGTTTCTAACTATTTATAGATAAGAGGTATACAACTAAATGAGGCCACAACACTAGTTGCAAATCGAGGATTGTGGCGACGTCTAGTAAATTCTCAGGCTTGCAGAGTGAACGCTGAAAGGCATAACAGTCTATAATGATAATGTATGTATGTATGTATGTATGTATGTATGTATGTATGTCTATATCAACGCCAAACCACGAGAAAATGGGTGAACAGAATTTAATGAAAACTGGTATGTAAAATCAGGAAATACGGCACTACAGTCCAGGCCACAAATAATTTTATTGATGTTGGATGAAGTGTTAGTTTAGGGGAAGGAACATAAAATTAAATTTTTAAATGCCTATGTTATTGGTCCTATCGAAAAGTACTACATAACAAAAGGTATAGGAAATACAATTTGCGATCATTTTTGTCTTATGCAGTTTTACCATACCGACTATGATAACAGAATTGATGAATTTAGACTTTTGTTGCTTCGTCCATAACACCGAGCATTGCTCGGAAATATTGTTCAATCGTGTTAACTAGCAATGGTTTCTGTCATGATTGCCTTAAGGTGTAAAACCACATGGTCATCGGTCATATCACCAAGGAACGTGATTATAAAAAAGGAACGATTACATGAAGAATAAGAGAAGAAAGCATTAGATTAGATGCCCCAGTATTATGAAGTCGGAAGAAAACTAAATATGAAGCCGCGTTATATTGAGAGCTCATAAATCTGATAAACAATAACAAAAAAATTACCACTGCTGTGATGTGCTTTCTCTCTTCTGCTGCCACTCATTTCCAATAGAGGGATTACTGCTGCATCTCGAGTAAAACAGTCTGCCTGAATACTGGTGGAAAGTAGCTGGGGAGATAAGATAACTTTGACCACGCTATGTGATATACCCATCGACGACAGGTACTGTAGCTAGTGTTATTCTATTTGTTTCCTGAACTGGTTACCTAGCCCCCATTCAATTATTGGCAAACTCTCAAATTACAGCTCAGTCATTTCCTGTGCACTTGCCTATTGTTTGTTTATTTTCTTGTACCAAAGTGAAGAGTGAAACTACCTTTGAGATGAATAGTGATTTAGTATTGCAAGGGAACTTTGGATCGATGTTCAAGATGTTATGCCTCCCTAGTGGTACCTTTATCACATTCAGTCCCATACTGGAACACCACCTTGGGCCGATAAGTCACTAAGAATATGAAGCATGGCATCCAGTTTTCCAAGACCACCAGAGGCACCAAACATCTTCCGTTTTATGAGACCAATGCCTCTAATTGATTGGGCCATCATGACCTGATATCACACCTGATTCTGATAGAAGCTCTGTGCTCTTCAGCATTTCCCCTATTTTCAGTCCTAAAGGACAATGACCAGGCTTGGGTCATTTATGATCTGAGCCCCTAGATCTTTCACTTCTTTCTCAGGAGGACATTTCGACACATTGGTGAACATAGCAATGTGCCGTAGTTGTATTGACCAGATGGCCCGCCTACTCAACTTCCCCAAGAGAACGTCAAAGCAGAGCTCCCGCAAAACACTCAAGCGAAGTGAAGAAGCCTGACTCAAGCCATCAACAGAGATGAAAAATTTCTCTCTTAATCATGTAGTTCAAAATCAAGTATGGTGAGAGTGAAACTCTGCAGTATACATTTTTGGATTGAAATGCCAACATGTTGATGTCACAGGCAGTATTATAGCTTCAAGATAGATGCCAAAAAGACAAAAATGTTGATCATGAGAAGAAAATCTTTCACAGACACACATAATAAAGGTTAATTCTGAAAATCTGAAAGTAACACCAAGTAGCAAATATCATGAAACCAGTCAAGAATGGTTGTTGATGATGATGATGATAATGATGATTATGATGATGATGCTTGTTGTTTAAAGAGGCCTAACACCGAGGTCATCATTCCCTAATGGTACGAAATGAGACTAAATGGAATGACAAATTAAAAGTCCAAAATCCTCCACTGACCAGAATTCAAAACGTAGGGACGAAGAATGAATGAATAAATATGAATTTAAAACAATCAGTGGATCCGACCCGTAATGTCTCGCATTCACAGAAACTGACGTGAAACAATAGTATTACTGACCATTAGGGACTGATGACCTTGGTGTTAGGCCTCTTTAAACAACAAGCATCATCATCATCATCATCATCATCATCATCATCATCAACAACCATAGCATAATACTGAATCGATGATGCTTTTAGTCTAAAGGGGTCCAAAATCTAAGTCATCGGCCCCTCATAATTGTACTTATCGCTAGGAAAGTCAAACCATGGTATTTGTTATGTTGTGGTACTAATTAAAAGCAGCGTAGACTCACGGCATTCCACATAGTATGGGTACTATTCACAAGTAATGAAATTCACACATGGAATACAGACCTATGGTGTTTCGCACATTGCGACGCCATTTACAGGCAACGCAAACCTATGGTGTTCATCACATAAGTGTACTAACCTCAGGGACCCGCACTATCCCGTGGTGTTCCTCGTATAGTGGGTACTAATCATAGGTAAGCCAGAACCATGGTGTCCCTCCTAAAGTGGTACTAATCACTGATACTGTAGAAGCCGGCAACTAGAGGTGTACAAACTCCGCATTTAACTTGCCCATGCTTGCCTGCTTTCCAGGCAAGCAAGCTAGCCGCACGTAAACAACAGTACAGGCAGGCTGCTGCACTCCTGGCCAGGTCAAGCTCAGCCCAACCTGGGCAGGCTACAGGTTAGCTTGCTTGCTTGCTTTCTTCTTCCTGCTGCATTAATCGATGTTTGCTCGTTCATTGTGCTGATATGAGACTAGCGTGAATGCAGGCAGGAAAGGGGTTGTTACATGCCAGAATTTATATAGGATTCGTCAACACAAATATTATTTTGTATGGTTATTTAGTATTATGTTAATCATTACAAAGTTATGTTTAAATTTATTTCGTAAGTCAGACGTCTTATGTAACTAATTAACAAATAATATTTCTCTATGTCAAACATAGTTACTTAATAAAAAGTAGTTTCTCTGAACAAAATATTTGAATATTTAAATAAACATAATGACAGCTGATGGAAGTATGACCATAAATATAATGCATTATTTACTATTCGAGAAAATTTGAAACAAAGATATACGTAATGTAGCTACAGGTCATAAATATCTTTAAAAGAATAATTTCATAGGTAACTTTTTTGAAATACATTTAATAATTTAGGAACCCCTTCCCCACAAAACCAAAAGAAATAACTATAAAACTAATCAGTTTAGAAGTGAATTTTACCATTTGCTCTCTTAGTTTGTGGTCGCCTCATACTATGCATACTGCATACCAATATTTAATGCATGGACACATTATCGCTTGTGTGTATTACTATGATGCCATTAAGTCTTTATAAAGACGGGAACGTTTTCGCTGTTAAAATTTCCCGAGCAGCTGAAGACCCTCTCGCTGGAGAGACTCGTAGCGGGTATGTTAAGCACCCTTTTCGCTACGGTACAAGGCAAGTCGGAGCAGCCTGTGCGAATTATTTTTCCACCACCGCAGTATATTTTCGTTACTAATAAACCCTTCTTGCAAGTACCTACTGACCTCACCATGTATCATTGGCGAATTTTCTGCCCAATCATCAAATTTCGTTTTCCTATGTTGCACTGAATTTTCTTCATATGAAGATGGGACTTCTTGTCTATTTTGATTGGGTAGCTGCTCTGAAAATATATCTGCCCAAGTTATTGATATTTTATGCTAATAACAGAATGTTAAAGATATCTCATTTGCATAGGTATAATAATAATAATAATAATAATAATAATAATAATAATAATAATAATAATAATAATAATAATAATAATAATAATAATAATAATAATAATAACCAGAGAACCTTACCTTCAGCACACATTTGTCGAGCTGCCTCGAAAACAGACATTCGTTCTCCTGCATTTAGTTTCTTTAATGTGCGATATTTAGGCACCAAAAGTGTTGCAGTTTTGTGTAACATAGTGACTTCCATTTTCTGCTCCAGGAAGACACCACCGGTTTGTTTCAAAAGCGTCAAGTAATGAAAATTCATTTAGTATGAAAACATTAAAATTTAAAAGAAATGAAATATTAGCTGTTCATCGTCATTCTGTGGAGTACAATGGGCTTTTAAAGCATAAAACCACGGAAAGACCAGATGTAAAGTCGGGTCCTCATCATCCTCAAGATCAATTGTGGCTTCCTTAAATAGCTTAAGAAATGTTATAAGCAGGCCAGTAATGTCCTGATCATAACCGAACATCTTATCAGAGGCACCCTCCTTCTCTAAAATAGTTCTCACAGCATCTATCTGGGAGTGAACTGATTGCAGCATGTCAAAATAACTGTTCCACCGAGTGGAAACATAGGGTTTCAGAGATGATTGTAACCTCACACATATGCCTCTTCTTTTAAAGTACGAAACCAGAGATTTCACTGAATGGATAACAGCTAACACATTAGGAACTGTTTCTTTCAAAAAGGGTTCACTCAGAACATGCTTCAAGACCGTATTAATAATATGAGCCATGCATGGAAGATGCTTGTATATGCTGAGGGCCTTAACAATATTTCTTCCCTGGCCTGTTACAAATGGAATTTTGCAATTATCTTCATGAGCAACGCCATGTCCTTTCAAACGATCTTCCAATTCACTGCGAATATTTTCACCAGTTTTTGGACAGTCAGGGAAGGCCGAACACATTAATACATACCGTACTTATTGAGAGACCAATCTCTATTTATATATTGCATTGTGACAGACATATAGTGCACACCCTTGTACTTATCTGTCCACAGGTCAGTGGTACTCGCACAGATACCTGATTTAATAGCACGTACTACATCAGGAAGCGTTTTACTGCGCACTTTGTCCGCGAAAGTTGTACCTTCCTAGCAACTGTGACTCGAGATAACATTTTAAATATCCACAAGCCATACTTTTTGCGCATTTCTATCAGCATTTGCCCTAAATTTAAAAATCCTTCACCCTCAATAGTTGTAAACGGTCTCAAGTCCTTGGCGCACATTTCCACGCACTTGTCAGTCACCAAGTCCTTGTCCTCTTTCAAAATATTTTTAGACTGTGAAAAATTTGGGTCAAATTTGCAGACATGTCACAACATACTGGAGGTCCCTGAATGGGTGTTGATTAGCTTTTTGCAAAAATTGCATTGCGAGTAACGTACTGGCTTATTTGATACCTGTACATAAACACCTGAAAATTTTTCCCATGCTAGACTTGAGCCCTGTTTTATTGCAGGAATAAATCCACCATTTTTTATTTTTTCTTCGATTTCCTTTACAGTTGATTTGTTCATTTCTCTGCTGGTTGCACCTCTAACTACAACAGAGCTGCACTCGACGCAATACGTAGCTACACTAACATATAACGGCACAATCACGTCGCATCGATAGCAAACTTCACGTTCTCTCTTGTCAAGCCCGGCAGTCCGAACGGGTCCCAGGCAACCTGTCAGGCTTAGGGAAACCGAGGTTTTGGTTTGCTATGACTAGCGCGCTCAGTACGCGTGCACTCTTGCTTCGCTGATGCTCAAGCTAAGCTGCTTTGCTTGTTGCAGAGCAGCTTGGGGCAGGCAAGCCTGAAGTACAATTTGTACACCTTTACCGGCAACACACACTGTTGCTACTAATCACAAACCTATATGGTACCTAACATAGTGGTACTACGTGTAAGTAAAAGTGACCCACGGTGTTCCCCGCGTGGTAGTACTAATCACAATTAGTTTCAAGGTTCTAATACAATCATCCCTTGGTCGCCCCTTTTAGTAACCTCTTACAACAGGCAGGAGATACCGTGGATGTATTCTTCGTCTGCGTCCCCCACCCACAGCAGGTAGTCAAGAATGAAGCACATCCTGAATATTTAATTTTTTATCTTAAAAGGGTTCATTGCATATTCTTATCCCTTTGCTGTCTACAGTAAAACCTTGCTAATTCGAAGTCGTTGGGACGCGGGATACGGAATTCGAATTACGTGTCCACTTGTAATTCAGAAATGCCAACCCTTGCGACATCACAAAATATTCTAAGACCCATTACTGCATGCAATTAACCTTGATTCACAGTTTAAACCTTTCAAATGCCATGGAAGAAAAAATTTCCAAAATTTATCATCCAACAAGGCGTATTTACAGTATTCAAATAATGCACTTGGATAACTCACTGGCAAACAAACTCACGCAATGAAATTAAAACAAGAAAAAAATATTCAAAGACGAGGAGAAATCTATACTGGCTCCCCTGTGCAAGTGCTTTATTCATTGTATAACTGTACTGTATGCATTTTAGATGCCTTGTACTTGCACGGTAAGTACCTGATGCCCTTAAAACATTGTGGCTTATCTAACTTCCCTATGATGAGGGGAGAAAGTAATTCGCTTCTGTCTGCTAGTACAGTGACTATCCTTGTATGATTTCCCGCCATGGCACTTCTCTCGTAATTCAGAAATGCCAACTCTTGGCATGCTAAAAAGTATTCTAAGACCCATTAATGCATGCAATCACCTTGATTCTTAGTTTAAACCTTTCAAATGCCATGGAAAACATTATTTCTGAAATTTATCCAACAAGGTGCATTTACATTATTCAAGTAATGCGCTTGGATAAAACACTGGCAAACATAAAAACATAACCTCATGCAACGAAAGGAGAAAAAACACAATTCAAAGATGAGGACAAATAATGCTGGTTCTCCTGTGCAAATGCTTTCTCTCTTGGATTACTGTACCGTTTGCATTTTTTGATGCCTTGTACTTGCACAGAAAGTGCCTGAGGCCCTTAAAATATCGTGGCTTATCGAAAATTAATATGCTGAGGGAAGAAAGTCTCTCGCTTTCACGTGCATTGCAACACAGTACAGTGATCCCTACTCTTCTATGATTTCCCGGCTGACACTTCTCTCCTTTAAAACCTTAAGTCCGTTTGGGCTAGACATTAAAAAGAAAAAAACAGTTTCATCGGCACTGACATTATTGTTCGGTGCATACGAATTTATTACATGAGCCACGCTTTTTCGCCAACTGTCGACATCGCCAGTGTTCGCGGATTCTATTTCTCCGTGCACTGTCTGCTATGTGATATTGTGGCATTCCTTAAAATGCTGAATATTAAAGAATTATGATTTCACTCAAACTTAGCTACTATGAAACACACTGTAGATACACCGAAGCGAGTGAAAGTGCAGGAAGCTACCCCTGCACGTTCTGGAAGATGCGTTCTTTCATGATGCGGAGAAATTTTGAATTTAAATTACTCTGTAAAGTACAATTTTTTAAAAAATATAATGGCACTTTTGAATTTAAAGTCTGAATTTCGGTGATGGGACCAACATTCTTCGAATTACAAATTATCCTTTTTTGAATTAAACAATTTAAATAATATGCAAAACCATAACTCACTCCGGGAATGAGAGCTTCTTCAAATTAGGCAAGATTTTGAATTAACTGATTTTGAATTATCGAGGTTCTACTGTATTCTAGTATGTCTTTGTCATGACCAAAGACTTAATTTTTACAGCACTTAACTTTGGACTAAAATTTTCTATTTTATACTGAACAAATGGATATGTGATACATGATATGTAGCTTTAAGCTTTTATTTGAGAGACGATGAGTTTGACCCCACCATCAACAGTCCTGTCCGCCTCCGTAGCATAACGGTTCGTGTAATTAGCTGCCGTCCTTGGGGGTCTGAGTTTGATTCCCGGTACTGCCAGAAATTTAAGAATGGCAGGAGGGCTGGTATGTGGTTGAAATGGTACATGCAGCTCACCTCCGATGGGGGTGTGCCTCGCCACCTCGGGATGAGGACACGAGTTCACTTTTTTTTAAATTTTTTATCAGCAGTCCTGAAAATAGTTTTCAGTGGTTTCACCATTTTCACACCCAGACTAACTAACTTAATTATGGGAATAGTCGATATCTGCCTAGCCCTTCCTTCTGAAAAATCTGTCTCTCTCTTTGTCTCTCTCTACATATATATATATGTTAGTGCAGTGTTTAAGAGAGAGCAGAAAAACAGTGTCCTAAATCCGTTCTTGCTTAACTTCCACAGTTTTAGTAGAAAGTAAATACCACCTCCATGGTTTCATGAAGATGCTTTTCACAATATTTTCCTCACCAAGTTTCTTGGTAGACTCATGATTTTTCTACGTCTAGAAAAGTCATACCATGTTCTTTCCACATTTCAAATGTTCGTCCATAATTTGTCTCAATGTAAACATTGAATCAAAGGTACACCCATCTTTCCTGAAGCTATATTGTTGCTCAACAATTCTTCCTTCCATCCATTATCTTATTCTTTTATTCAAAATTGTTTCTAGGATCTTAGCTGTGTGGAGGACAAATATAATTCAGAGTGTGTTTCCTAAACTGCCCTTGTATCCTTTTTTAATAACTAGTATAATGATATCTTTTGCCCAATCCTTTGATACAGATTTTTTTTTTTTCCATTTCACTCAAAGAGTCTGTACAGTCAGGGCAAATTTGATACTCCTGGTGTCTTAATACCACTCATTTTCACTACCCAGATCCATAGCAGGTAAGAGATACGGCTATTAAAGCACTAAAGTGTGAAGAAAAACTTGTTTTGTAAACTGAAGATGTGTTAGAGGGGTACAAATACAAGTATTATGAGCTAGGACCATACGTCTGCGGTGATTAGTTTCAGCACTACACACACTTGAAAATTTAAGTTTGGCTGCTGACTTTCCAGGCACTCGAGCATAAGCATGCCACCTGTTTGCTTTTCGTTTACATTTTAGCTGCAGGCAATGAAAAAGGGTAATATACTGTACAGTACTATACATCAGAGCAGATGTTCAAAATGTCTCCCTCAAACTTTGCAGCAGATTTCACATCGATGCAACACTGATTCCTTGGCAAATTCCCGGTTCTTCTTGGACATGATGTGCTGCCTCAATGATCCGCGTGATTAGATCCTCCTCACTCTGAACTGGGGTTTCATACAAAAAGTCTTTAATGCGACCATACAGAAAAAAGTCAAGAGGAGTTAAGTCGGGTGAACAAGGGGGCCAAGGAACAAGACCACCCCCACTTACCCACCTGTGGCCAAACAATGCTGTAATGTGGCACCATGGTGCTATAACAAAAAGGTCTGGGGCACCATCATGCTGGACCCACATTATGCGTTGCTCAGCCCGTGGCAAATCTTCTAAATGTTCTGGTGACACCTCTCACAAAAAAATTAAGTGCTTCCATCCATTTAGACTGGGTGGATGGATGTAAGAACCAATCAAATTATCGCCTATTTTCCTGTCCACAATATTACTGCAAAATGTTCCTGGTGCCCGCAAATGAAAGTGGCATGTGGATTTTCATGATTATTGTGGGCATTGAACAAACCCTCCCGCATATACAATGCGTCAAGAAGTCCGGAGAAAGCAGGAGATTGATTCATTTGTACCAAAAACCACTCATAACATGCAACTCGCAATGGGTAATCATCCAGAGACAGTGCCTGCACTCTTTGTTTTTGGTACGGATGGAGACCATTGTGTTTTAATATGTTCCAGACAAGACTGTGTTCAACTCCCATTTGATGGGTTACTTTCCACGTGTTGGGTGAATGGGACTCTTCAAATGCATTTAAAACTTCATCGAACTTCGGGGTCAGCAAATGTGTGGGTTGACCCATGTCACATGTTGGCATACCGTGAATCCAAATTGTGCAGGCATTGGTCAAAGTTTACAAACGTAATACAGCTCTGAGATGCAGTACATCTGGATACCTCGGCATGATTTGTTTGATCTATGTAATCAATGTTTTGTACTCTTATTCTAGATGTGTCCTAAAGAAACAATTTAGGATCTGCTTTACAACGGACCGACACAGACAGGTCTTATGGCAACGATAGATTAGGAAATGGCTAGGAGAGGGAAGGAAGCAGCCATGGCCTTGATTAAGGTAGAGCCCTAACAATTGCCTGGTGTGAAAATGGGAAACCACAGAAAATCATCTTCAGAGCTGCCGACAGTGGAGTTCGAATACACTATCTCCCGAATGACAGCTCACAGCTGCACGACCCCAACCGCACAACCAACTCTCTCAGTCCTAAAGAAACACTGCAGGAGTCAATACCTCAATACAGTGGAACCTCGATTATCCGTTCCCGGAAACTATGTATTCCCGGAATATGCGTTCAAATTACGTGGTCCCGCGAGCATCGTAATTAAATCATGTTGTAAAATTCCTGCATTATCCGTTCCTCGAAGAAACAATTTCCCGGATCAACCGTCCAGAAATTCCAGTCCCATCAATGCTAAATCCTCAATCAATCGTTTCTTCTTAAACTGTATCTCACGAAAGGACAGCTATGGCATACGTATGGATCTTGGCGTTATCGCCCTGTTGTTGCGATAATTAGAGTAAGTTTACTTTACATAAAAACAATATATATACAATTCTCCACCTTATCAATACGAATTTATTTTACATTACAAATATTCAAGACTAGTTTCGACCCCTATGGGGTCATCCTCAGTTGACATGCATTGTAAATTGTTCATAAAAACATCACGTATAGTGGTAAAAGTTAGACTAGTTTAGGCTGATCATTAATGTTTGGTATGTCTAGTACATGACTAGTGTGCATTGTTCATAAAGACATATATTACCTTACTGCTACTACTATCCAATTTTAAGTTATATAGTATGGAACACAGATATGTTTGTGTAACTCAACAGTGACAAGTTCAAATATTTACAGAATTGGCTGTTGATTAGTCACATGATATTACAGAACACAGGCTTGAACATTTTTGATTTAAGTGTCAGTGCAAAATCTTGCTTTTATACATACTAGAAGCTAAATTCATTTTGTAAAGTCATTACATTCTGATTGGAACTTAGTGTGAGGTTAAAGTTGAATAAAATATATGCTAATGTGGACATTAAAATATTGTTAAAATGGGCATATAATCAAAAACAATGGTATGTATGCCACACATGTCTAGTATAAAAACTCATTACATTGATGCTGTTAGTGTGCAGTACAGCATATACACTGATTTGGCATAAATGGATTTGTATATATATTGTTCCAACAAAGTGGATCCATAAAAATATAAGACGTATAGGTAATTAGTATTATAATGATCCACTGCAAATTAGGTAATGCTGTTGTTTATCTGAAGATCTATTGGCAGCTACAGATATTGAAGTTATTAAAAATGTTAATGGAACATGTTTTCTTCCGTAGACGCGATGTTTAAGATTGGTGGCATTAGTCAAATATGATGAAAGTTATGCGTCATGGTGCACGTTGGTTAGTTCTGGAAGCTTGTATGTAATGAGAAACCAAGGTGGAGTGTGTAAAGTGCTGAAGCCGTGCGTTCTTAGTAGCTGCCTGTTGGGATCCCAACAGGCAGCTACTCAGGCAGCTACTAAGAACGCACGGCTTCAGCACTTTACACACTCCACCTTGGTTTCTCATTACATACAAGCTTCCAGAACTAACCAACGTGCACCATGACGCATAACTTTCATCATATTTGACTAATGCCACCAATCTTAAACATCGCGTCTACGGAAGAAAACATGTTCCATTAACATTTTTAATAACTTCAATATCTGTAGCTGCCAATAGATCTTCAGATAAACAACAGCATTACCTAATTTGCAGTGGATCATTATAATACTAATTACCTATACGTCTTATATTTTTATGGATCCACTTTGTTGGAACAATATATATACAAATCCATTTATGCCAAATCAGTGTATATGCTGTACTGCACACTAACAGCATCAATGTAATGAGTTTTTATACTAGACATGTGTGGCATACATACCATTGTTTTTGATTATATGCCCATTTTAACAATATTTTAATGTCCACATTAGCATATATTTTATTCAACTTTAACCTCACACTAAGTTCCAATCAGAATGTAATGACTTTACAAAATGAATTTAGCTTCTAGTATGTATAAAAGCAAGATTTTGCACTGACACTTAAATCAAAAATGTTCAAGCCTGTGTTCTGTAATATCATGTGACTAATCAACAGCCAATTCTGTAAATATTTGAACTTGTCACTGTTGAGTTACACAAACATATCTGTGTTCCATACTATATAACTTAAAATTGGATAGTAGTAGCAGTAAGGTAATATATGTCTTTATGAACAATGCACACTAGTCATGTACTAGACATACCAAACATTAATGATCAGCCTAAACTAGTCTAACTTTTACCACTATACGTGATGTTTTTATGAACAATTTACAATGCATGTCAACTGAGGATGACCCCATAGGGGTCGAAACTAGTCTTGAATATTTGTAATGTAAAATAAATTCGTATTGATAAGGTGGAGAATTGTATATATATTGTTTTTATGTAAAGTAATATCCATCAATACGGAAATGAAACTTATAAACAATAATTAGAGTAAGTACCGTACCAGTACTGGAAAAGCGATCAGCGGTGAACTTGCATAAGGAACCATCTCAGCATCGCGTTCGGTGGAGAATCTTGGAAAATCATAAAGCAGAGAGTGGCCACAACAATTGTAAGCAGACACGCCGCATTTCGACAGCTCTGCTTGAAGACAGAACGAGTTTCATCAAATGTTTGCACTTATAAAACGTCCACAATATGTCCAGGGTTAGATATTTATATGTATACATTTTTTCGATAGTACTGCCGAACAGGTTTCGGCACTTACCTCAGGGCACTGTAGAGTATTACCGTTTTACATAACAGTAGAGAAGAATAAACAAAACAAAACAAAACTGGGCTTTCAAGCAGGAATCGAAACTGCCCCTTCTTAACACAAATTTAGTACTGGTACCATATTTTAGTATTATCGTACAGGATTATGTTAGCGAGACCAGAACAGATGTTGCACCTTACATTAAAAAAGAAAGCCACGGGAGGTCTTGGGATTGCCTATTACTGTTTAGGTCCTAATGTAAGACTGGGAATTTTACGTTTTCGTGTTAAAATACCAAAAACCGCAGACATTTTATTTGTGCACGTTACATTTAAATGGTTTGTATCATTTCCAACTCGTAATGACATATGCAGCGTGCGCGCTTTCCATATGATCTCAAGGTTATGAATAACCATAATTTCTGAAGTTTTGATGATATTTCTTTTATCTTTCCAATTTGATTGGATTAGTGACGGGCAGAATTAAATATAATGCATTTGAGAACTTTTGAGAATCGATACTTACATTCGAAACCATGTTTTCGAGTTCAACATAACCTTTAAAAGTCGATGTAGGCCTAATGTACACGGCGGCAGTACAGGTACAAGATTTCCAGAAACTGCCTACAAACAGTATACCGGAGACCAAATTACAATTAAAGATTAAGAAAAGAAGAGATTTCGCCATAATGTTGGGCGCTTTTGTATCTAATGTGCTTTATTTTATTAGATGAGAGAATGTCTTTGAAGGAATACTCCACCGGCTGAACCAAGAGTTCGGAGAAGGCAGCATTCGGATACGGTAGGCTGTCACCTGAAAGATATCGTGAAGTCGGAGGCACGGAAATAGCCCAGTACCACATACACGAACGAGACAAAATCAAGAATCAAACCAAAGCAGATAACATACTTCTCTACACACAATATTAACTCACTCATGCAAACCGGTAAACTAAAAGTGATCACCAACAACATAATGGACCAACACAAAATTCTTATCACGGGATTACAGGAAATTAGAAACACTGACCAGGATGCCTTGGAATCTCAAGAGTACAGACTTTATGGAATACCCGGGAAGAGAGTGATGAAGAATGTCCCACAATTTGAACAGGATTCTTGGTCAGCCTTAAAATAATAAACTCAGTTCAAGAATTCAAATCACAGTCTCCACGACTCTCAACGCTCACCTTAAAGGCATCTAATAAAATCTATACTATAATAAATGCCCATGCTCCCACTAATGATAAAAACAAATCCTCAGAAGACCATGAGGAAACAAGAATTTTGGGACCTATTGGACCAGACCATAGATAACATCTCCAAACACCATGTAAAATTATTAATAGGCGACTTCAACGCTCAAATAGGCAGAGAAAGAAAATACCGTGACATCACTGGAAAATGGCCAGCACACAAGAAAACAAATAAAAATGGAGAGAGACTAGTTGACCTGTGTAGAAACCATAATTTAATCTCAAAATCTTCATGTTTTAAGAGGAAACCTCAAAAACTCAAAACATGGAAACACCCTGGCTACACTAAAGGAGAATGGCAACTAGATCACATCTGCATGGACAAATGCCACCACAAAGAGATCTATAACGTCAAAGTCCTCCGAGGAATAGACACAGGTTCAGATCACAACGTACAGTAGAAGTCCGCTATAGCCAGTACGGTATATAACGAGAACCCCGTTATAACGGTAACTTTTGTTTGTCCCTTCAAAATTCCTATACTAAACTGTGTATTATCCTTCGGTTACAGCGAGAGCCCAATCACTGACGCATCCATTATTACGAGCGATTTTGCGCGCTCGATATTTTCGGTTGCCGATATTTATGCACCCAGTCATTGTACTGCATGCAAATGATCATCTTCGGTACCGAATCGTTTTCTCGCTATGCCCACCAGCGAGTTCTCTCATCAACATTCGAAGGCAATGTTGGAGTCTATTAGTAATACCCATCGACTGCTCTTACGCAAGGAAAGTGAAAGAAGAGAACATGTTTTCGTAATAAATGCGTAAATAATGTGTCCGATAACCGCTGTTAACTCGTTAAAGATAAACGCTGTATAAACGATCGCTTAATTTTAATGCAAAATACCGCAATTACGCAAGAATGAAATAGGCCTACACCTCAAGATATGGCAGAGTGCGTCGTTGATTACGAGGTTAGTTTATATTTTCTCGCGTCCTGTAAATTACGGAAAGGCTATCATCATGTCAATTTATAGCGAGAAGGTTATAGTTTCTCTACTGGTCCTTGAAGTATGTTTTCATCATACATACAGTACAGATAAGTTAGGATAGGTGACACTATTTAAATAACAAAACTGAAAAGTTTGCCACAAAATGCGATCGATCGTTTTCGGTACGGTATAATTTTCGATCGATGTGCATTTGCGAGCTCTCTCGTCAACATTCGAAGGCGATATTGGAGTCGATTAGTAATACCCGTCGACTGCTGTTCTCTAAAGAAAATTCGAAATGAAAGAGGATAACACGTTTTCGTAATAAATGCATAAATAACGCGGCCAATAACAGTTGTTAACTTGTTAAAAATAAAGTCTGAAGTAAACGATCGCTTAATTTTAATGGTATACCGTATACTGAAATTAAGTAAGAATGTGATACACCTCAAGATATGGCAGGGTACATAACTGATTTCAGAGGATAATTTATATTTCTTCGCGTCTAGTTAAATTTCGGAAAGCTATTCCCATGTCAATTTTTAGCGAGGAGGTTATTTCTCTATATGCGTTTCTAATAGGTTTTCATGATACATATACGTTTAAGTTAGGTGATGCCGTTTGAAGAAGTAAACTGAAATGTTTGCCACAGAAGCCTCTGGAGTGATACCGTATTTCTCCGAATCCAAAACGACTTTTATTCTCAGAATCTCATGTGAAAAATCAAGCAAGGTTCGCTTTGCATTTGCAGCCTGCTAGTAATGAACACCACTGGCAACTACGGTACCGCAGTAACTACGCTGTTTTTTCTTCACACCCCCCCCGCGCGCACCAAAAACTCGTTGACAATAAACGACCGCCTCTTTATCCTACATCGCTAGTCGCGGCGACCGGTTGTACAATGCCTTTGTGTAACGAAATAGTGAAGAGAGAATGACATTCTGTTATCCTCCATTATTTAAAAAAAAAAGAGTTTCTCAAATCTGCAGAATGGCATCAAAACATGCGAGACTTCGAATTATTAGAAAGGAGACTGCTACTCAGTAGCAGAGTTATAACGCGTCTGCTGTACCTGACGCTTAGTAAAATTAAGTTTTATAGACAGCAGGAATATTTTCGTGATGAATCGTCGTATTGTAAAGATACGTGGAACAGGTATTGCCGGCAAATTTTCACGGGTTCTCGTCGATGTTATGATGCCAATTTTAAGTTAATGGCTATTAAACACTCGGAAATGTACACTAATTGTGCAGCCGCAAGAAAATACGGCATAGGCCTAACTAAAGCCAATATTCGGCGTTGCCGTGAAGACAAAGATAGCTTAAAAATGCGTACTGCATAAAAAATGTATTCAGTGGCCCGCAACAAGGATGCTTTAAAGAAGTCGAAGATGAAATTGTGAGGAATGTGCACAAAAATGTAAGCGCAGAATTGTCATACCGCGGCGCAATAAACTCGTTCGTTGACTTTCAATGTCCATGATAAAGACCTATTTGTACATCGTTAGCCGCTGAAGTTGGCCAAATCCGGCAAGCAAGACATGCGTGTAGCGCCTGAGTGAAAGTAACAGTTTTATAGTAAGCAAGATTCTCCTGATGGATCGTCGTATTGTAGAAACCCGTAGAATGTGTATTGCCGGCAAACTTTCAATGGATTCCCTTTGATATTATGATGCCAATTTTAAGTTAATGGTTATTAAAACCGCTGAAATAAAGCATAATTGTACGGCCGCAAAAAAATACAGCATAACTAAAGCCAATGCTCGGCGTCTACAAATAGATTTTACAAAACACTTTTTAAGCCTGATTAAAAGTTTTTTAAGGAAAAAGTGGGGGTCGTCTTGGATTTGGAGAAATGCGGTTATTTATTTATTTATTTATTATTTAGCGTATGATGAATACAATATTATTTACAATATATACAACTACCATCTCAAGCTCGTAACTAAAGTTCCATGTCAAAATTTAATAGCCAGAGAAGAGCTTCGTTTGAGACACAGTTTAAGTCCTCAATAGAGCCTCTGTAACTATGCAAAGGACACTCAAATGCAAGGTGTTCCACTGTCTGTTCCCCTTGTCCGCAGTCACATTGCGGTGATGTCTTCCATCCCCATTTGAAGAGAGTGGCTCCACATCTACCTTGGCCGGTCCTAATTCGATTTAGCATCCTCCACTGCCGTCTGGGAAGAGAAAAACCATCTGGGCACTTGCATGGGTTCTCAATGATGTGGTGATGTGGTAATGCGGATTGCTGTTGCCATTGTTCTTTCCAGGCGTCTGATACATTAAAGGAGGTGTCCTGTAAATTCATTGCAGTACGCCAAGAAGGGTGTCTGGATTTCAGTCGTTTAGCTGGGGAAGCTGCTATGTCAGAATGAATAGGAAGGTGAGGGTTGTTTTCAATTTTCTTCCACAAGTTAAGCAGTGACTGTGATCTTCTTAGGGATGGAGGTGGTATGTGGCTTAGGGTGGGAAGCCAGTGTGTGTTAGTTGGTCGGTAATATATATTTTTCAGAATGAAATTAAACACATGCTTTCACGTAGTATCGGATTTCGAAAAACACACAAGTAAGCCGTAGTGTGGATATTATCCGTGAAAATGCAAGTTTTGAACAAACTGATTGCTATTCATACTGATTTTAATGTGCATGGGGGTTTTCCCGACTTTTACAAAAAATCGGATATAACGACAATCTGCTACAGCGAGTAAATTTTTCGCCGTTATGAATTCTCGCTATAACGGACTTCTACGGTAGTTAAAAATAAAATTAAACTCACTCCCCAGAGGAGACAACAAAAGCAAGCCCTTAAAACTAAAAGAAAAATAGATCCTACCGAGCTAATCAACAAAAATTACCAGAAAGCAACTGAAAAAATAAAAATCACAGATAAACTTGAAGGTTTAATACACAACCTTAAACAAATTGCAGAAGACCTGGCTCCAATTAAACCATGTAAAAAACACCAATGGTGGAACAGTGAATGTGATGAAACAGAGGAGAGAAGACATCAGTCCCAAAAAACAGAAATATCCTATCAAAGTCTAGTAAAACAGAGAAAAGAAACTACCCAAGTCTTATTACGAAGAATAAAAAGACAATATCATAAGGACACACTGCAGTTAATTGAAGAACAATTCAATAAAAATCAAGGGACTACTACAAAACCTTCAGAAAGCAGCTCCAAAAATATGAACCCCCGACCCTACTGATGAAGGATGAAAACGGTAAGCTGACTCATAACAATAAAGACAATGCAGAAATTCTGGCTAAATATTTCAGCCAGCTTTTAAATTGTGAGGAACCTATAGAACTCCTTCATTTGGACACCAACACCCCGACAAAAACACCACCAGAGAACATCAATCCCCCCATAATAAACATAAAAGTGTTTTACATTGAAGTGCCTGATAAAAAGGATTACTGTGATAGAGTAAATCATGTAATTATTTACCTCCATTATATCTAATAGATTTAAACTATTTCCTAAAGTATCAAAAACTTTCGTGCTTCATACAACTAGATATATCCATTATTCTAACAAAAAGGCAAGCTAAATATAAGCTAGGAAGTCTATCAAGCTCTGAATAAATTTAAAAACTACAAAGCGCCAGAAGAAGATCAGACCTTTGCGGAAATCTGGAAATATGCAGGAACATCAGAAAAGTTGCCCTCCATCAGCAACTTGTCTCTATCTAGATTAAAGAAAGACTACCAGAACACTGGGCAACAGCCCTCATTCACCCATTGCACAAAAAAGGAGACAAAACCAACCATAACAACTACAGGGGAATCTCGCTCCTAGACATAACATACAGAATATTTTCAATAATCATCCTTAATAGGATAAGTTTACAACTTGAGAAAGAACTAGGAGAATATCAAGGAGGTTTCGGATCCTGGAGGAGTTGTCCTGATCAGATCATGAGTCTTAAGTTCATAATGGACTATAACAGGAAAGAAACAGAGATATGGTGATAACATTTGTAGATTTCAAGAAGGCTTATGATTGCATTCATAAAGACTCTCTGTTTAAAATTTTAAGACACCTTGGACTACACCCCAAATTAATAAACATGATAAAATTGACTCTCACCAACACCAAATCAAAAGTGAAGTTTAGGGGTGAAACATCAGAGACATTCAAAATTAAAACTGGACTACGGCAGGGAGATGGGCTCTCACCACTATTATTTAATTGTGCTCCAGAAATGGTAATGAGGGAATGGTTTAGGAAATGTCCCCCTAAAATGAAGATTGGCCGAAAAATCAAAGCAAATTGCCTGGGTTTCGCTGACGATTTAGCATTACTAGCAGTGGACATAAAAGAAGCAAAAACCCAGATATCAGAACTTCAAAACATTGCAAATAAAATTGGCCTCAAAATATCGTTTGAAAAAAAACAGTAATTATGCCCCAAAAACCAACACAACTAAAAGAAGTTACCATAAATGGTAATAAAATCAAAATAGTAACTCAATTTAAATATCGGAGAAGTAATAACACATAACCTAAATGAAAAAATCTCAATCCAAACAAGAACAAATAGTTAGCTAAAGCACAGAAATTAACATGGGATATCCACAAAAAGAAATGTCTTATCAATAAATACAAAAATTAAACACTACAACACAATTATAAAACCAGAAGCTACATATGCAGCAGAAACAATTACCTGAATAACAATCAAAGACTGACAGACTTCAGAAAATTGAAAGGCGGATTGGAAGAACCTGCATCAACAAAAAATACCAGAAAGATGGACAGTGGCGGTTAATACCTAACGAAGTCGTGTACAAAGAGCTAGAACCCATTACAGATACTATGCGTAAGAGGAGACTGGGATTCTTTGGACATATCATGAGGATGCAGGATTCGAGACTTCTGAAACAACTAGTACAACACAATCTCGTCTCAAAAAATACCACAACAGGATGTAAACGGATCAGAGAAGTAAGAGAGGATGTGAAGGAAATAGGCCTTACAGCAGAAGACACCACAAATAAGATAAAATTGAATACAAAACTCAAGAATACAAACCTCCGCTTTACCCTTACACAAAACAAACCAACAACACGCATATTTTCAACTGAGAAAAGGGCACGAAGATCGGAGCGTCTGAAAAAGTACTGGGAGGACCGCTAAGCCCAAACAATCCCTTCAAAGAGACCTGAACGACGGACTGACTAAAGTGATCCCATGTGATCATAAAAGAAGAAGATGATGACGAGAGAATTAAAAACTACTTGCGGTAGATTGTCATTTGGCTTGGCGTTATTCGATTTTTCGAAGAGTTTGGCTAATAAAAGTTGCTGAACTGAAATAAGTTTTCACTGGAAAACTGACGAAGATTCCCCTGTAAAATTAAATATAAATTATCAAGATTTTGAACTCGCGTACCGGTAATTAATGCAGTTTCGTGATCTAACATGCCTGCCTCTTATCCAGAGGGCCCGGGTACGATTCCGACCAGGTCAGCAGTTTTGCCTGGATATAAGTCTGATTCCAGTCCACTCAGCCTATGAAATTACCTTTAATTGAGGAGCTATCTAATGGTGAGATGGCGACCCCGATCTAGAGAGCCAGGAATATCAGCCGAAAGGATTCGTCACACTGACCATGCGTCACCTCGTAATCTGCAGGCCTTCGGGCTGAGCAGCGGTCGCTTGGCAGGCAAAGTCCCACTGGGGCTATAGTTTGGTTTGGTTTACGAGATTTGTAGGATTATAATTATACATATTTCATTCTTGTGGTGTTTAGCCAAATTGTTAATGATTTTCATTCATTCCCGGATTTTCCATTTTCCCGTGTTGTACGTTTTATTTTCATGGTCCCTCGAAAAACGGAGAATCAAGGTTCCACTGTATTATCTTTATCTTCTGATGCGTAAGATGACAGCCAAGAATGAATAAATGCTTTAGTAAGAAGTAAATGTAAGCATTACTTTCCTAAGTAGAACATTATACAGTAGAAACACACAATGCATGTAAATTTTCAAATTTTGTTTCTATAAATATGTTACATAAATTTAGCGAGTTATTGTAAGTTTCCTCCATTTCCTAAACTTAACACTACTATTTTCTCAATACTACATTTTGAAACTAATTTTGTCTCCAATTCCATCAACTTGCGTCAAACAATTTCTCTTATTCCAAGAAATGGATGACCAGCTATCTACTTCACGGTTCATTCTAAATAATGCGGGTGGTTCAAATTAAAATGTCATACATTTAGCTTCCCTAGTAGTTACATTAGTTAAGGAATTGTTGAAATATCTTCATATTTTAAAATTAATCTGCCTGAAATTACAGTTACGAATAAATGAAATGAAATATCAATCGCTACTTGCCATATCATCACACCAAATTTCATTCAATAACAGTAGTCTTAAGCTCCATCAACATCGAAACTTATCACCTAAATCTAAAAAACATTCAATACCACTACAATAGTGCTGACAGTCATGGATGGCACCATCACTTCAAACCAATCTGTGTAAAACCAAGGTGTGTGATCAAGTATTCGTTGAGACGAGGGTAAGATGTACTGTAACTTAAAAAGCATCTTCATTTCTAACTTCTGAAACTGACAGTTTATTATCTAAGGCTACTCCTAAAGCTAGCTATACAGAAGATGTAACACAAGACTTACAGTTGTATCAGCACAGTCTTTACAGCTAATATCTGGCCTCACTATGTTCTCCATACCACTCAACAGAACTGGATCTTTCAAAAGATCTGTGGAAAATTTTGTTAGGAACTCTTGAGCTTTCACAGGTTCTGGAAGAAACCGAGACAACACCTGGACCTTGGCTGCAATTTCTCGGTCTCGTTCCACATAAGCAGGCTTTCGATGAAGTTCTAACCATTCTGCTACACTACGTCTAACACTGTAACAAGAAATGAAGGAAAACTATTAGGCTATTACACAATACAAAAACCCACAAGAATTGATAGTGCTGGTGGATAAAGTATCATGACTGATTACCTTAAAAATAAGATTCTTGATCAAGGTTGGCCAGTTTAAACGACCCTATTTTTTTAAACCACTGTGGTATTAACTTTTTATTCCTGCCTTTTTAATTACTTTCCAATTCTATTAATGGAAAAACAATGACTGAATTTAAACAATTTTAACTCTGGAGAGGGCGCGTCACAGTCTTTTCGATCGGGTTCAGTGAAAAATGTTTACAGTTCTTAACGTAGCAGGCCAATTGCTTCCATCCCCTCAGTACCTTACATTGGACCCATTCACTATCGGTGTGTGTAAACAATTCACCCCTCATGCTCCTCAGTATTCAGCCTAAGTGCATTGCTTGACGGACCCGATCTAAAACTCCTGTTGCATCCCATGGCGTATGCATGTTTATGAGTTAAGTTTCACTTTACTTTTTCAGTTATGTACCAAGAATGTGTCGGTTTTGTTTCATTTTCGTGTGAAATAGTGCCTTCGTATAAAGTGGAAGTCCAACACATCATGGATACAAACAGAAAAGGTGAAATTGAAATACTTATAAAGAGCGATACTCCGTTTCACGCACAAGCAATCGGTGGCCAATGATTTTACTTTTTACTATCTTGAACATTACTTGAATTAATTCGTATATAATTTACAAGCATGCGGTAGGTAACTTTAACATTCAAACATTCAAAGGCTAATTAATTGAAAGAACTAAACCAACAGCTTTGTGTGAGATACTGGAGGGAACGGTATTCAAATTCTCCCAACGGGGCTCAAAAAGGAACATTTGCTAAAAAAAGAAGAGCAGCCTTCTGCAACTCTACAAGAATTATAAGGGCTAATTCTATTAATGGAAAAACAATGACTGAATTTAAACAATTTTAACCTTGGAGAGGGCGTGTCACAGTCTTTTCGACCAGGTTCAACCAACAGAGAAACCTAGACTAGATTCCGTATATGCCAGTGACATATCTACAAAGAAAACTTGGCAGTGACATATGCTCGGTGCAGTACGCAAAGTCAAGAATTTAGTGATGACGCAGAATGAACATCAATTGTTTAACACCCGATTTTCGTATTGTCAAAATACATTTGAACATTATTTACAAGTTCTGTAACATTAAAAATAGTTTTTGCTTAATTTGTGTTATTTTTTTCATGACCCAGTCTAAAACAATGCGCACGCATCCTCGCGGGATTATTTATTGTCAGACCAGTATCTAGACATCAGTAGTAGTAGCTCATATTTTCATTACTTGGGTTGTGGACTTGTCCCAAAGCAACGCAGTAAGATGTGTGGTAGGAAAAAAAAAAAAAAAAAAAAAAAGGATACTTATCAGATGTGATACGAAGTAAAAGCAGAAAAGGCTGTATAGCCAAATGCAAGAAATGTGGATATGAGTAAGAAGGCCAATTTCAGAGAAGAATCATGCAGAAATGTGCAAAGAAGCCAAGAGAGATGATTAAGCAATGATATTAATTTAATTTTTATCAGTTATTTTAGCACTAATAGTTCTTTGTTAGGTTTTCTTATAATAAAACTTAAGAAAACATATATTTCATACCATCTTGAATAACATTATTCCATTATTTGCATCATGCTTTTTTAACTTCCAATAGAAAAATAATAGCTGCCAGAAAAGCAAAGTGCTAAATATAATTACTACAAATGTATTTATTTATTTATTTATTTACTAGCTGCAGTACCCGTCTTTGACGGGACAATCATACAAAATGTGCAAAGTTATCTAACTCCCTAGCAACTTCCCGCCAATATTCAGGGATTCTGTTTTACTCGGGATGCAGCAGCAATCCCATCTATCGGAGATGAGTGGCAGCAGAAGAGATAAATCACATCACAACAATGGTCAATATAATGTTCTTGTTGATCAGATTTATGAGCTTTCGATATTGTTGGACTTCACATTTAGTTCTTTTCAGACTCTGGAATATTAGAGCATATGATGTAACGCAGTCCTCCTTTCACGACTCCCTCTTATCTTAATCTTCAAGTCATCACTCTTTTTTGATTTTTTCTCAATTTTGATAATCTTTACATTTTCCTTGTCCATACGGACTGACGACCACACGGTTTTACACCTTAAGACAATCATGAAAAAACCCCATCACTAGTTACCACGATTAAACAATATTTCCACGTTAACCATGCTTGGCGTTGATATGGACTAAGTAACAAAACTTTAAATTCATTATCATATTCGATACAGTAAAACTCTGAGATATAAATGATTGGAACTTGTATTTTCTACAACTTTTGTTGTGTAAATAATACCTTTTGATACGAACAATAACATAGATATTTTTAAAATTTAATTTTAGGCACCTTCCCCTAAACTACAATTTCACTTAGCGAGAATAAAATTATTTATAGCTTAGATTGTACTTCATCATTCCCGACTTTACATACTGAATTTCATTAAATTTTCTTCAGCCATTTTCTAGTGATGACCATACACACACACAAACAGAAATGACGGAAAATTAAAAACTGCATTTCCTTGTTACTGTGGACACGAACGATAAAGAAATCAGATTCTTTTAAAATTCTGAGCAATGTACAGACAAAACTCATTTTATATATACAGATGTATTTAAATTCCTTTTTATATGCTATATTTTGCCACTCTGGGCCTTTTATTCAAATCCAAGCAACGGGCCTATTATTTTTGGACAGCAAATTTTAACAAAAATTTTATCAACCTTTAAAAAATACCCTAGGAGAAATAACCACTTTTTTTTTTTTTTTTTTTTTTTTTTTAACTCCACAGATACCATTCCCTCCTTAGAAGCAGCATATCAACAAGCACTGGAATATTACCAGAGCACCCCTCAAGCAAAAAGAAAGTGCAGTAAACCTTCTGTTTCCCGTGGGCAAAAATTAGGTTAGAGATTCAACACGCCGCAGCTTGAATGATCTCACAAGATACTTGGCAGGCTTGTGAACATTAGTGTACAACCAAAAGTGGGTCTGTGGGGCTTACACGTGGGCCATGAAGTAGAGTACAGGCCTCTAGTATCCCCTGACCAAACCATTGTCTGGATTGGTTAGACCATTGGTCAGGACTCAAGTTGCTAAGCTGGGTGCCTGTTGCAGCTAGTCCACTGCAGCAGGGCTTGCTTATCTGGAACGCAGACAGTTTGTGTACCAAGCGTACATCACAGTCAAGTGACAGAGTGATGTTGGAGTACAATATAAATAAAAGGACACTATAATCACAAGAAAAAGCAATTTTTTAAAAATATTTGGTTAATAACAGACATGGTTTTATTAACCTACACTTACATATTCAAATAAAAACAAAATGTTACGTGTTACAATGTAAAGAGCTGAAGAGTACAATATACAATTCAAAATTTCTTGGATATGAATGACAGAATTTCTAATAAGAAAGTAAAATTTCTGTTACTTCATACAGTAAAACTTAATACAATTCCATAATTCAACAAGTTTAATGCTTGATTTTGTACAGTGTTGTAATGCTAAGTGACTTTACTAGTTCAATCGGTTTCTAATGTTTACAGATTCACTAGCCAAATACAATAACACTGTAAACACATTAACAAGTAGATATACAGTATGTCTTCAAATACATACTCTAACTAATGCCATTCCCAGTAAGCATGATGGGACTGTTGACAAGTTTATCAAACCATTTAAACTCGAGCAAGAAAATTCACAGCTCTGATTGACGCAAGTGTGATAAACTGATATAACATGAAAACAAAATTCTCTCACCCATGGATAAATAATGCAGGTATCGAACTCGAATTATTATTATTATTATTATTATTATTATTATTATTATTATTATTATTATTACTACTACTACTACTACTACTACTACTACTACTACTTGTAATGTACAATTAGTTTATGATCGCATTATTTGTGAGGTTATGTCATGAAACATTTGTTGTAATAAATATTTATATGAGTTCAATTAATGTAAGAACCTGTATATAATTTATTATTACCTGGATATATGATTTGTAACCCACTACAAAATTGTGAAACATACTGTAACATCCAGAATGGTACTGGGTAGACGTGAACTCCGTCAAACATTCTGTATATTAAATCTGGGTCTTAAGCGCTCTAGAATTTTCGAGAAAATTTATCTTGTTAGAAGCCTGGCCAGGCACATATATAAAGAGGTGGTCTTGATGGTAGAGACGAGATATTGCTTAGTTAGAGTCATGGTTTAACAGGAATTGTACTTGTAAGCAGTCAATTTTTTTATGGCTGCGATCTCCTTGTGGCTTTGTGACAGGCATTTGTTAAAAATGGTGGTTTGTTGTTGTATTTTGTTAAACGGCAGTTGATTAGGTTATGCGTATGTTTATGTGAAGATAAGGTGAAATAAATAAGTGTACCAACTGACAGCATTTTGGGTGCATCTTTGTGGATACATTTTTGGCGACCGTGACAGGATGTAAGAATCTAGGAGTGAATACGAGGGTAGTGCAAAATGCAAGTGATAACAGAGAATATGTCTGTGAAGCAACACAAACTCACCAAGAGGAATCACCCGACGAATGGGAAGAAGAAATTGCTAGAGACGCGGTTACGGGAAGATCTCGCTGAAAAAGGAGAAGATCACAAAAAATTGTCATCGAAGCCGACGAAGATTCGGAGACAGAAGAAGAGGTAAATATAAGTGTTCTAACCTAATGACCATCATGCAGGCACTCAATGACAAACTTTCAGACACAATTTCAGATGTAAATTCCTGCCTAACACAACAGATTGCAGATCAAATTTCGAAAGTAAATGACAAAATTTCTCGAGCTAAGCCAGTTTTAACTGGACAAATATCACAAGTGTACACGCAGGTTTACAAAGTCGCACAGGGCCTAGAATCGAAAATTTTGACCGTAGATGACAAAATTTATTTGCAAATTACCGACATCACCAATCGATTAACGCAGCAGATATCAGACATCAGCTCAAAACTGGGACAGGTTGAACAGATCGATAGTAGGGTAAGCCAGCTGGAAGGGAATATATTGAACTTCAAGGAGGAGGTGGAAATCCAGGTTTCCGGCATAAAGCAAAAGGTGGAAAGCCATATGTCTGCCGTCGAGGGAAATTTCGGGAACCGTATTTCTGCTGTTGAAGAAAGGTTAGAAAACTGAATTTCGACAATCAAGGGAGATGTGAGAATATAAGGGAAATCAACCTCCACACGGTGGAAGAAAGATCAAACAACACGTACCACCACACCTCTAACCCCCTCAAACCTAACCGGCAACACAGGATACCTACACCCGAAGGTAATTATAGAGGGCCTTCCGAAATTCCATGGGCGACTGGAAGAGAACCCGACTAGCTTCATCGAGGGATCGGTCAGTCTGTTAGGAAGGACTAATCTACCACAGGACATCTTCGTGCAACTCGTCACACCACGATTAAAGGGGCAAGCCGCTACTTGGTGGAATAACTTGAAGGGTCTAAATTTAAACTGGATGGACTTCAAGAGGGAATTCCTTGCTAGGTTTAATTCCGAAGAGGTGAACAGCTCTGTGGAAAGGAAGCTACTGACTGAGCCACAACCCACTGACATGAGACCTAGCGCCTTCGTCCTACAGAAGTACCAACTCTTCAAGCGCTAGCACCCGGAAGGAAGTGAAAACGAGATCTTACCAGACATAACAGAGCTACTCCACGATAATAATCGACCTCTAGTGAAAGTATCACAGCCGAGATCCTTTGACGATCTACGCAGAATCATCGCCCAGCTGGAGGAACACGAAAGCAAAGCTACGGATGAGGCCAGTGCAGTTAAGACGTGCTACCGGTGTGGAAGAACGGGACACCTAAAGAACAAGTGCCCAACCTTGACGTTGGAGAAACTAGTTCTGGCCCATCCTGGATTAAGCGGGAATGGGACCGAGAACAGGAAGGTGCCTCAAGACCTGACAGACGAGCAACTCTGGCAAGTAGGAGAGGGATTGGTCAGATAGTGAGTAGAATAGGCCAACCCCACACAGTTATCATCTTAAGGATTGGCAATGAGAATTTTTCAGCCATAATCGACAGCCAAGCAAGTCATTCATTTGTCAATTGGATGGTTGCCCGATTACTACCGCCTACGAAGTCTCACCACTCCAGAAGGGCAGCAGGAGCAGCGGACGGGGTAACCTATTCCATCCAAGGACAGGCTAACCTAACCGCTAAATGTATGAGCATGCCTATTGTAATTGACAATGCAGTGATCCAGAACCTGATACCAACAACATCATATTAGGTCATGACTTTCTGGTGGAATACAAGGTGATCCTAGACCATGCAGCTCATGAAGCCTTTCTGGGAAAAGACAGACATCTAAGGGTCACCTGGCATGATGGAAATCTCCAGACTCGCAAGGATATGCAAGTCGACGTAGACCTGGGAGGTATCCAGTTAACACATCTTCGACTGAGTAAAGAAGAGGACCTGAGACACACCTTCAAGGACTTTCTGGAAGTCATCACGAATAAAATACGACGGACTACCACTGTAATGCACACCACTGAATGCAGCGCTTCCTTACCCATCAAGCAACGTCCATATCCAATCAACCCGGATAAGCGCAACTTCGTCATCCAGAAGATTCAAGAGATGGAAGGGCAAGGTCTCATCGAACCATCTACATCCTGTTGAGCTTCACCTATTGTCCTACTACTGAAGAAGAAGAAGAAGAAGAAGAAGAAGAAGAAGAAGAAGAAGAAGAAGAAGAAGAAGAAGAAGAAGAAGAAGAAGAAGAAGAAGAAGAAGAAGAAGAAAGGGGAGTATCGACTAAGCGTGGATTTAAAGTCAAATAATAATACTAGATTATAGATTCCACCTGTTCAATACATAAGTTTTTTTATTTAAATTTAAGAAATAGTTCTTAACATATTACATATAGGGACATGTTTCACCCATAATGAGGGCATCATCAGCCTAAAAATCTCATATCTGAAAGAAAGATAGATCAGGATCCTGATGGTTCTTATACCTAAATAAGAGGATACTGTACTCTTATGATAAAGTCTTATAATCAATCCTTATTGTAGATCTCTGCGAATGTCTCGTTTTTAAAAAATGTGGTAACAAGTGGTTAGTTAAAAGTTCAAAAATAATATGTAAATTGTTGCGCTGAAATAAAATTTGGTAAATGTGGTGCCTTATTCTGGAGATAGCGTAAGGAGCTTATAATAGCTTAATAATTTAGGATAAAAGTCACTCTTGGTGGTTAATAGAGCAAATGCCTGAAAAGCCTTACATCTGATATGTTTTTGACATGCTCTATTGGTGAAAAATATCTAACTCCCTTTATGGGAATTTAGAATTTTCCATTTGGAATTGCTAGACGGACAATAATTCCATTGTGGAGATTTATCTCCCGTTATGCAGTTATCAGACTGTGCCTCATAAATAGGCTTCTGATAAGCTAACCTGCATACACCCAGCGTCAGTTGGTAGGGTCAGACACATCCCACTCTGACGAGTCTAGTGTCAGACCTAAGACAAAACGCTGGTTAATAGAGCAAAAGCCTGAAAAGCCTTACATCTGATATGTTTTTGACATGCTCTATTGGTGAAAAATATCTAATTCCCTTTATGGTAATTTGGAATTTTCCATTTGGAATCGCTAGGCGGGCAATAATTCCGTTGTGGAGATTTATCTCCCGTATCCAGTTATCAGACTGTGCCTCATAAATAGGCTTCTGATAAGCTCACCTGCGTACACCCAGCGTCAGTGGGTAGGGTCTGACACATCCCACTCAGACGAGTCTAGTGTCAGACCTAAGACGAAACGCTGGTTAATAGAGCAAACGCTTGAAAAGCCTTACATCTGATATGTTAGTGGTAGTAAGTTGTTAATTTTATATGGAAAGATAATACGACAAACTTCTTGAAGCACTTAGAGCGAGGACAAGTACTCATCAGAAAACATTTTTATAATTAGCTGGTAGACCTGGTTGTAGCTTCTTGTATTAAAAGTCGAAAAGAAAATGTGCAAGGCTGAGTAGAGCTTGTGGAGTTATGTCTCTTCGACAGTTATGTTAATTTGGTTAAAGATGAGGTAAAATCCAAAGTTGTTTGTCTGTTGAAGTTGTTAATCCTATATGAAAAGATAAGACGACAAATTTCTTGAAGCACTTAGGAGCGATGACAGGTGTTCGTCAGAAAATGTAGCTATATTTATAATAAAATTAGCTGGTAGACGTGGTTGTAGCTTCTTGTATTAAAAGTCGAAAGGAAAATGTACGAGGTTGAGTAGAGTTTGTAGTGTTTTGTTCTTCGACAGTTATGTTAATAACGATAAGACGACAAATTTCTTGAAGCACTTAGGAACGATGACAGGTGTTCGTCGGAAAACGTTGCTATATTTATAATAAAATTAGCTGGTAGACGTGGTATCCTCTTATTTAGGTATAAGAACAATCAGGATCCTGATCTATCTTTCTTTCAGATATGAGATTTTTCGGCTGATGATGCCCTCATTATGGGTGAAACATGTCCCTATATGTAATATGTTAAGAACTATTTCTTAAATTTAAATAAAAAAACTCTTATGTATTGAACAGGTGGAATCTATAATCTAGTATTATTATTTGACTTTAAGTACATTTCAATACGGACCATAACATGAGATTTGTAACATGTAATAAGTGTGGACTTCAGCAGGTTGAGCGAGAAGACTATTAGTGATGCCTACCCCATGCCTGACCTGAAAGACTCACTGAAACAAGTACATTGGTCTAGGGTTTTCAGCACACTGGATCTCAACTCCGGATACTGGCAAGTGGAGGTCGAGGAAAGTTCTAAACCACTGACCACCTTCATGACACTAAAAGGATTGTACTAGTTTGCAGTAATGCATTTCTGATTGAAGAATCCTCTTGCCACTTTCATGTGACTGATGGATACGGTATTATTAGGATATGCTGGAGATTTTTTCCAAGTGTATCTTGACAACATTTTAATTTACAACAAGAATTTTCAAGAACACCTTATACATTTGAGGAAAGTACTGGAATGACTGAAGATTCATGGACTGACTTGCCAACTGGAGAAGAGTCACTACGCCCAGTCTCGCGTAGAATTTCTTTGCCATGTCCTAACATTTGAAGGCTTAGAAAGGCAACCGGAGAAGAAACGAGCTATTGAAGAAGTTGAACACCTACGGTTCAAGCGACAAGTACGTCAGTTCCTTGGCTTGTGTGGATGGTATAGCAGCTTCGTGCCATTCTTTGAAGAGAAGGCAATACTACTCACCGATTTACTCCATAACAACCGACCATTCCAATGGACCAGCAAGGAAGAGGCAACATTCCAAGGCATTAAGGCTGTGATATGCAACGCTCCCAGTCTGGCCCATCCTGATACTCAACAGAAGATGTGCCTCGAGACGGAAGACGGACGCCAGCGACTCTGGCTTAGGAGCAGTGTTATTCCAGGAGAGGAGTGATGGCAGAAAGGACATCATCGAGTATGCCAGCAGAAAGCTATCTCCCACTGAACAACGCTACTGCACTGCGGAGAAGGAAGCCTTAGCCGTGGTGTGGGCCATGGGCAAATTGACAGGCTACTTGGAGGGAAGGAAGTTCCAGCTCTACACTGATAACGCCGCTCTCAAATGGTTAAACTCTGTCTCTGGCTCAAAATCTAAATTGATGCAATGGACTCTATTAATTGCAAAATTTGATTTCGATGTGTGTCACGTCCCAAGACCGACGAACGTAGGAGCAGACAGCTTATCTAGGCACCCGGTGATGGAACCCCAAGCTAGGAGTACCATTGCCGAGAGGGAGTTCCCATGAAAACACCAGAGTGAGTCCAAGGAACCTGTCCTTATGACCATCAAGAAGGAACTAGATCTGGGAGCAATCGAACAGTGGCAAGAACAAGACAAGCTCTGTAGGACCATGACGCAGTGGATTAGGAGACAGAACACTGATAGTCGACTCGTCCTGAGGGAATTCAAGATGTGCTACAAGAACTTCTGTGTTGACGGAGGACTCTTGATGTACAGATCTCACCTCTCCGACAAGCCTGCAGGAGTGGTGATCCCCAGAGAGCATACGACGGACATCCACGAGAAGTTCCACGACAGCACTGAAGCCGGACATCCAGGAGGTGAAGAGACATATCAGTCTATCCGACGAAGAATCTTCTGGGTCAACATGCGGAAAGACATCCTGGACTATGTGAAGGGATGCTACATCTGTGCCTGCACCAATGCGAGGAACAGGAAAGCAGATTCCAGTCAGCGAGGAAGACAGCCGCAACGCCCTTGAGAGGTCATAACCCATGGACTTGATGGGTCCTTACCCTAGAACACCACGGGGTGAAAAAGGACTCCTAGTAATCATTGACCTCTTCACAAGATGGATTGAGGCCTTTCCGATACCAGAAGCCACAACGGGATGCATCACCAGCCTTCTACAAGATGAGGTATTCAGCCACTACGGTTACCCACAGTGCATTCTGTCAGACAACGGGAGTCGCTTCACGTCAAGGAAATGGCAGCAAATTATGAATGAATGAGGTGTGGAGCACTGGACCACCCCTATCTACAACCCAAGGGCCAATCCAACAGAATGACAAAACCAGGAGCTAAAAAGGATGCTACAAGTCTACCTCATAGACAAAGAACATCGACTGTGGGAACATCCGATAACGCAGTCACTCTTTGCCCTGCAACGACGCATCAACCGTGTCGCCGTCTATTCCCCAGCGGAGCTGTTACTTGGTCAACAGCTAAACGGAACCGAGGGTTGGTAGACTCATCCACCATCCACTCCTGGTCAAGATGAAGCAGCTGTTTCCCTGGCAGAGTGGCAGCAGCAGCAGCAGCAGCAGGACATCAAGGAAAAGCAAGCTTTGGCCGAGAAGAGATCCCTTACCCAGGCCAAGGCTCAAGATGTCAAAGAGACCCAGATCTTCCTACCAGGCCAACAAGTACTGCGACATAACTACCCAGGAATTTTGTCTGTACATTGCTCAGAATTTGAAAGGAATGGTATTTCTGAATCGGCCATGCCCATAGTAACAAGGAAATGCACTTTACATTTCTGTAATTTCTGTCTGTCTGTCTGTCTGTCTGTCTGTCTGTCTGTCTGTCTGTCTGTCTGTCTGTCTGTCTGTCTGTCTGTCTGTCTGTCTGTCTGTCTGTCTGTCTGTCTGTCTTGTACCATTTCATTGCCCTGATTATATTGGAACGAGATATTACGACACCAATGTTTGCCATGCGTTGTAATAAAATGACAAAGATTATATAGTAGAGAAATACATTAGAAGAAAGTACAGACATACAGAATTAAATAGGCCATGATTATGTTATAATAAAAGTACAGACATATAGAATTAAAGAAACCATGAATATGTCGAAAAGAATACAGACTTAATGAATCAAGTAAGCCATGGTCAGGAAGTAAGACGTTCAGACCTATAGGATCCACGGGGCCGTGATTTAAAAAAAATGCAGAAGTTATTAAATTGTTAAAATGGCAAAGTGAACAATCACATTTCACGTTGAGCATCAGAACAAAGTTTTCACGCGAGATTCAACAGAGGAAGCTGTTTTACGAAAGAACATTTTATGAATAATTGGAAGAACGAGTAATATTATAAAGATATTATGCAGATTCTCAAATAAATATCAAGGTTATCGAGGGTAAAAACTAAAAGGAGAAGAAGAATTAAGTTATCGGAGACCAAAGCTCGGATCGAAAAATTAACACGAGTTACTTCGAGGAAAATAAAATATCGCCAACTCAAAATACATATACGTCAAACTAGAAATTCTCTAAAGTACTTTACAAATCTTATAACCGGAGATTTTTATTGAATTTTGATGGAATAATTTGCTTAAAAATAGAAATTAGACACGGGAATTCGTTGTATAATTGAATTGTGGAACTAATGACGATGTTAAATATGTTTTTATCGCATGTATATCATGGCATCGAGATGAGCAACTAAGCCGAAGATGGGGTTGACAACTAATGGACACCGACCAGCTGTTTCTGCAAGCCCGAAACTGGTAACCACTGCCCAAATATGACGCAGCCATCACCTTGAGCCATGGGACCAAAGAAGATCGAGTTGGAATCCAGCCCAGTCCTGTAGCGCGAGCAGATATAAGCTAAGTTCCATGTAGTTTTATCTATTGAAGGTAACCATATATATTTAACTTTAAGAAGTAGCACATTGTGGTTAGTAATGTGATTTTAAAAGGTCGACATTTATATCTTCGAGAATTGATTTCAATGTGCAGTGTCCTCGCAAAGAAATTATTATAATTGTTTTAAAACCATGGATGTAGGTAGTCTTCGATTACGTAAATCAAAATTCATATGTAGGGATGCTTATAGTCAATTGTGGTGAGATTTGAAAATGACACTTCATCTATTGCCAAAGAAAAGTGCTATACATAATGTAATTTAATCCGGCTGTAATGCGGAGTGGAAATAGATGGTTTCGTAGGATATTACGACTTGGTTATCACCAGATCGTCATCACATGTAAGTAAATACGAGCCTGATACATTTATACATGTATTTCTTTTACAGGAAAGGAGTGATTATTTGTATTTGAATAGAAATTTAACCCATTAATGCACCATTGTCATATGATAATGGTATATTGAAACGATACACTGCTAAAGGAGAAATAATTGATATTTATATGTGTAATTAAGAGTACATACGTCGTAATGATGAGATTATAAGTATGAATATTCTGAGGATATATTTGTTGATATGATTAATGTGGAGTTATAATGTTTACGATTGGGATATGATGAGAGATATGTATTTACGATTTATTGGTAGTAATTTATTGGTAGTAATTACACGACATAATACTAATCATAGGTTATAGTTGTAGTGATTCCGGCATGATTGTAGTGGCATAGGATGTTTTGGGTTGATAGGTTATTCATATGGTAAAATACGTTACAGAATCCGTAGGCTGATAACCACATACAGTCATCAAAATAAAATTTCCAAATAATAAATATTAAGGTGTAAACCTGGTATCTTCTAGGAGAATTTCACATGTTGTACAAAGTCCGGTTTGATTTGTGTTGAAGCCACGTTTTGATGGGAGAAAGCATCTTCATAATTTAAGTTACTGCCATTGACTAGTAGATAATTATCATCAATGATATTCTCTAAGATTCCGTGATTTAGTGATTGAATTTAAATGCGATTGTGAAACTTGATAAATGTAAGACCTGTTAGGATGATTAGAATTTATTAGACGATTCCTACATGCTTTTCAGGAAATAATATGGATATATTTATCCAGTAACAGGTGAAACTTGTTGATTTTTTTTTATAAGAATATTATAAAAATAGCCATATGAAGCTAGGACATTTGGAACTTTGCTTTTTCTGCTAGCGTTATAATTGAAATCAAGCAAGGATATAAGAGAAGATTAATAACTTGATGAGAGGATAAATAAGCACTTTTGAATTTATTCACACTCTTGACTGTATTCATATTTCTTTAATTTTCTTGACACTTTGACTTCATTAATATTCGCCAAGATTGTTACTTAATGAGATTGATAATTATGATAAATGATACTTCGTAAAAATTTTCTTTACATTTATGTTTATTAAGAACCACATTTCTTTAATGAGATAATGATTTGTTTTCAGTCAAGGATTTTATTGATTAATTCTTTGAATGAGGATACGACGAATGTATTTAGATATTTTAATAATTGAATAATTCATCCCAAGGCAATTCATGATCATGAATAAAACAAGAATTTAAGAATTTAAATTATTGTTATTGCAATTTCATTATTACAGCGGATTAGTTTAAATTGAATTCTTGCAGGATTATTGGACGAGTTTGAGTGATGATTTTATTTATAATTAAGGAAGAATGGATTTGCTGGTGAACTATAAGAGAGGATACGCGGGTTCCCAGTTGATCTCACGTTAAAAATTTTTTTTTTTTTAAAATGTATATTAGTTACCCCTGAGAGGTATCGTGTAGCAAATCAGAGAATAATTTGACGCCTACTGTGAAACATGAAAAGGAGATTATTACCCTAATCGATGTAGCTGCAGATACATAGCATCATATTTAATGCACGATACATAAATTGACCCCGATACATGGAGTAGTCTGAAGAGGAGAAGTAGCCGGTGCAGTATGTATGTACATATATACACGCATCACGAGAAAACGGCTGAAGAGAATTTAATGAAAATCGGTATGTGAAGTCGGGGGATGAGCCACTACAATTTAGGCTATAAATATCTTACTCACGCTGAGTGAAATGGTAGTTTAGGGGAAGGCCTAATAGGAATTCTCCAATATTTATATCGTTAGTAGTCCTATCGATAAATACTACATAACTAAAGTTATATAGAATTAAATTTCCGATCATTTATTTCATACATTGTTACCGTACCGGCTTTGAAAACAGAGATATTCATGAATTTGTATTTTTGTTGCCAAGTCCATACCAACGCGGAGTCACGAGAAAATAGGTTAACAGAATTTAATGAAAGTCGGTATGTAGAGTCGGAGAATAAGAACCTACAGACTAAGTTATAAACAATTGTATTCGCCCTATATGAAATTGTAGCTTAGGGGAAGGTGCCTAAAATTTAATTATTAAATATGGTACCTATGTTATTGGTCCTATCGAAAAGTACTACATACAAAAATTTATAGAGAATACAATTTACGAACATTTATGTTTCATTCAATTTTACCATACCGACTATAATAAGAGTATTGCAAGTTGTCCACTTCATGATCGTATCGATGAGTATAATGAGTATAATGAGTATAATCAACAAGTATAATTAAAGAACCACCTAATTGATACTTTATTTTTTGCGTTAGGCAAAATTAAATATACATTATCACTCACAGAACATGTTTCGACCACTTAGTGGTCATCATCAGCTATATAAGGATAACTTAGATGAAAAATATTGGACAATAAGCACAAGCGTTAATCTTTAGGTTATGGAAAAAATACTTGCTGTGTTGATTGTTTTGATTGGTAAAAGTTCTTTCGTATCTTCTCTGTTATAAAATGGTGGCCATCTGCCTCACGTTATCATATCTTGGAAAGATGTTTATTCCCCAAGGCAGCGCGGAATAAACATCTTTCCAAGATATGATAACGTGAGGCAAGCTGCCCTAACCAGATGACTTCAAAATTAGCAGTGAAGAGGGGGTTTCTCTTCTGGTTTGGAGGAAAAAATTGCCTCCATGTCAGATTTTTCCACCACCAGTGTAGTGAAATGAGAATTTCTGACTCATCGGGTACTCCTAGGAAACAGATGAGTAAAAGGGCATAGATTTTGCCCTGAGACTCTCCTCTATTCAAACCCCCTGCCCCCCCCAAAAAAAGACAAAGTGTTGACGGATCACGGCTGTCTGCGGGCTGGTCATTCCAGCTCTGGAACTTTGGACTGTTAGATCGGCAGCCTAGTACTGTTCGTTAAAAGTGAGAAAATGTGTGGTTTTTCATTTGATAGAGTATTTCTTGTGAAATCATTGCTTTTACTCGCGCCATTCCTACCGACGTCATTGTAACGACCTATGCTCATTTCAGTTGGGAAAAACCACCTAAGACAGTCTTTCTTTGGGTGTAAAAAGGCAGGTGGAGAGCGAGTGTCTGCCATTATAATGCAATTCCCCAACCTGATTGTGACCGATGGTAGCCAAGCGGGCCTACCACTACAATGAAAATTCCACAATGCAGTCTTCATGTGAGTGGTGATTTCTCCGTCGTGTTTCTAGGGTAACGTTAAGAGCTATGCAATTTAATACAATCTTGCTCACAACGTGTACTCTATCTAACCTACAATTCTGTACACAATGTATAATTTCGTAGCGAAGCACGGGTACATCAGCTAGTCACTAATAAGATTGGAGGGTTTCACGCAGGTCTTGCACCTGAGTGGGTTAGTCCCATCGAGGTGGATAAGCAGCTGGGCCATGGGGTCTAAAGACCAACCCTCCTGTCAACGTCCATGCATTGGAGTTCTGGCGAGTCACCCAACCGCAGCACATACAGAATAAGCCTGGTACTACCACGGGTCCACCTGGAGGAGAGGCTACTGACAACGCAGCTCATTCTGGTCATCAATAGAGTGCATCAACTATCATCGAGGAAGAGGCTGGCAGCGAGGCAACCCCAGCCCCTGACATGGCACGATCCAGTCAAGAGTAGGAGAGCACATCCAACGATGTCGAGGAAGAGAGAAGAGAAGTCGACGAGTGTGACAGACTGTGAAAATTGTTTCAAAATGTACGGGGATATTGATGCAAGAGTGATAAACTGATTTAACTCGAAAACAATATTCTCTCATCCATGGGTAAATAATGCAAGTATTGAGCTTGAATATTGTTATTAGGTTTTTTTCTTTACGTCACACCAACACAGATAGGTCTTATGGCGACGATGGGACGGGAAAGGCCTACGAATGGGAAGGAAACAGCCGTGAACTTAAGGTAAAGCCCCAGCATTAGCTTGGTGTGAAAATGGGAAACCACGGAAAACCATGTTCAGGGCTGCCGACAGAGGGATTCGAACCCACTATCTCCCAGATGCGGGCTCACAGCTGCGTGCTCCTAATATTATTAGTTTACGATTGCATTATTTGTGAGGTTATGTCTTGAAACATTTGTAGTATATAAATATTTATATGAGTTCAATTAATGTAAGAACCTGTTTATAATTTATTATTACCTGGATATATGATTTGTAATACACTACAAAATTGTGAAACACACTGTCATATCCAGAATGGTACTGGGTAGACAAGAACTCTGTAGAATATTCTGTATATTACATCTGGGTCTTAAGCACTCTCAAATTTACAAGAAAATGTATCTTTCTAGAAGCCTGGTCAGGCACATATAAAGTTGTGGTCTTGATGGTAGAGATGAGTTATTGCTTAGTTAGAGCTATGGTTTAACAGGAATTGTACTTGTGACCACGTGTTGTGGATGACATGCTCGTAAGCAGTCAATTGTTTTAAGGTTGCGATCTCCATGTGGCTTGGCGACAGGCATTTGTTAAAAATGGCGGTTTGTTGATGTGGGTATTTTGTTTGTGAGAGCAGTTATGTGCATGTTTATGTGAAGTTAAGGTGAAATAAATAATTGTACCAACTGACAGCATTTTATGTGTGTCTTTGGGGATACATCAGCTGACCTTCAAGATCAGTTCTTTTATTCAAAATTACTTATATATGCAGATATTATGGTGACAACCTGTATTTTCGTATAGATTCTGGTGATGTACTAAGTTTCAAGAAGATCGGCAGTAAGATAGCCGAGTAATTAAAAGTTAGAGTTGTATGAATTTAGAAGCTTGTGGTCCGACCTTCACGTATAAAAGAGGGCCACGACGTCGGTATCTTTGTGTCGTCACAGCCGATTCGTGCGCTGACCAGCTTTGGGACTTTAATACTACACCGTTACTCCGCCCGGCGAAAGGCCGATGTTCTATGCGTAAATAAAGTACGAATGCTCAGTAAATTTTCTAAGTCAGAGGTGCAAACCTCGAACTATAAATTTCAAGTGTGAGTGTTTAAAATACTACTAGTCATTTAGTGATTGACTAACATTTAACTGTGACACGAGTGTGATACGATTTATCTTGTAAAGTAACACTCATTCTACGAACAAATATTCGTGAAGTGACTCGTGAGAACTTGGTTCTTTTTCTGAAAGACTGTGCTTCGTAGGAAAACTTAGTTGTTCTCTTAAAGACTGTGCATTCAAATTATTTCGTTTGAATAACTCTCCGAATGTGCATTTACAAAACTGTGCTTTATTTTTTGAAATCTGTGCCTTATCATATATGAACTGATTGTGCCTCAGTGTTGGAACTTTGCCTCTTGCGTTAGACTATGCCTTAACTTATCTTCATGACTGTGTTCAGTGAAAGAATGTTTATTTCCGTAGGAACTGTGCTCTTTCAGACTGTTTTTCCATACAGGAACTTAATTTATTTTCGTATTTCTAAAGGCTGTGCTAAACAAAAGAACTGTGTTAATTTTATGACATTGTGCTTTGAAAGACTGTGTGCTTTAGGAAACTTTGAAAGACAGTGTATCGAGAGAGGACTTTGCTTTCTTTCATTCGATCTTGTATTAGCGATCATTCTCATTTCACGAATAGTACTGTAGTGCGTTAATGGGACTGTATTTCATTACGCTTGTCATACTTTCAAGAGTTCTATAAAACTACGTCTCAATGACATTCTTTGATTTTTATTAGACTGTGCTTAGAAAAATAAACAATGTTAAATTCATTGCATTAACCTTAGTGATGGAGAAGGTTACGAACTGTGTTTTTCACACTACTCCATTAATTTCTATTTTTTTCGATGAATGAATCAGATGGTTATTATTTCACTTCTGAACTATGTTCATTTACCTTTCGTCGTAGATGGTAAAACTGATTTAATCTCTTTGATATAAGCATCACTTGAAACTTATTTAAGTGTGCTAAAGTTTACCAACAGTGGAACTCGTAACTCGCATGAACAGTGTTACGCAATTATCTCCAGTGCAGTGCTGTAAGGAAGAGTCATTCAGATTTTATTGACATTCTGTTCGGTGTTACACACTTCTTTACTCCCTTCATGGGACTTAAATGGAATACAATCATTAACTGTACATTCCACGCTGCACTTCACCTGTCATCAGACTCCTTGGTTCGAGCCTCTCTACCAGAACTTCCAGAGCCGTCGACCACCGAGAGATTACGCGGTTCCATGGTGCAGAGAAGTGTTCAATGGTAAGGGGAAGGACATCCTCGACACCGACACTGTGGGTTTGGTGTCCTTTTCCAACATGGACTCGGTAAATTCAGCTGTTCCTCTTCAACAAGGTGATATGATTTGCTCGTTTCTTTTGAATAAACAAAAGTTCCAAATTATAAGAGCTTATTGTACTACCCTCCCACTGATGTTTCCTAAGCACGGACTGTACATGCCCTGGCGTCAAACCCATACTCTCCGCTGAATAAAGTAGGGCGTCGTCAATGAGGTTACAATATAATGTAAATATAGTCAGTTTAAGTTACTCATATCATGTCATCCACTTCATCTCATTAATTCCTCTGATGAGGAAGGGTATACAGTCGTTGAAACTCTCTACAGAGATTCATCTCGCTGCGTACTCGATCCCGTACAGAAAAGGGGATAAGGGTATCGTATAACCGTATTATGCAATATTGATACAAAATAACTTAATGGCCAGTCATTCGTCTCTGTTAGTTGAGCAGTAGAACTTCTTCTTTAAGTAAATCTGTCCTCAGACAGGTATCAACTGGATGTTCTCCATGTCTCTCTGTCCTGAGCATCTTTCTTCATTTGCTTGTAACTTTGTAACTTCTTCCTCTCTTCATATCTGTCAGCATTCCAAACTTTCTTCTTCCTCTCCCCCCTTTTCCTTCCTTGATTCTCTGTAGTAGACAATTTCTTCATAATATGTGACCAATCCAAGATATTTTCCTCTTGGGTATCATCATCCTGAAGTTTCTCTCCTCTCCTATCCTGCTCAGCACCTCCTCATTTCACACTTTATCGGTCCATTTCACTTTCTCCATAACCGTATTTCAAAAGATTCGAAATATTTTTTGTTCTTTCAGTCTGACTGACCATGTTTCAGAACCATATGACACCGAACTCCACACAAAACATTTGGCAAACCCCTTCCTAAGCTGTCAGCAAACCTTTCACTCTCCCAAAAGCCCTCTTTCCCATGGATATTCTGCATCTCACATCCTCTGTACAACTTCCGCTGGAAGTTATGAAGCTTCCCAAATACTGGAATGATTGAACCTGCTCTAATCCTCTTCCATCTACTGATACATTGTGTCATCTCCTTTTCCTATTTTCACCACTTTGGTCTTGCCAATGTTCAGTTTCATTCCAAATTCTTTACCCACACTTACAATAGTCTCCACCATTACCTGGAGCTCTTTTTCAGTTTCTGCTAGCACAGGCATGTCATCAGCATATTTGATGGTTTTTTTATCCTTTCTCCTCTCATAACAAGTCCTTTTGATTTTTCCAAGCCCTTATTGATTAGCTATTCAGCATATTATTGAAAAGTGTTGGTGTCATACAACAACCTTGTCTCATACCTCTTCCTATACTTATCTCTTCAGTGTGATTGTCTTCTAATTGAACTACCACTTTGTGGCCCATATACAATAGGGAACATGCATGATCCGGGGTTTTAATTAAAAATATGCTAATCTGATTCAAAATTTCATGCAGAATTCAAAAATGTGATCAGAATGTACAAATAATAACTCCAAACATGATTAAAATCTACGAAAATGTCACGTCACGCAAGTACGCGATCTCATTGGTCTGACGTCATCGTACAGGTTGACTGAATTAGCAGACGAAATAACACAGTGTGCTGTGAGAAGCAGGATACACTTCGCGTATTTCTACTTTATGTTAGTGTCTGGTATGGTTAAATTCGAGGTCTATACATTGGATAATAATCTGAGTGGTATATTTTAGACTTAAAATGAATCCTGCGCAGACAGTGAGGCAGAAAACTTATAAATGGTGTAGAGTTCCGATGTGCAATAGCACATCGCATACCATACCAAACAAATTGTTTATAAATGTTCCAAAGACGCTAAAACTAGGCAGAATGGATTTTGGCGAGCCGGAGAAATGCTGGTGATATATCGGAAAAGTCTACAGTTTATTTTTTTGAAGATTTTAACGTAAGATGAATTTGTTTGAATTTTCAAATCACTTTTCCATGTCAGCTGTTCTAGTGGTAAAACTTTAAATTTTAATGTATTATGCTTTATTTAAATGCTTCAATTACATCTTGGAATATGAAAGTAATAAACAGTGCATTAAATAATGCTGATTATTAAAGTATTCTCCAAACCTAACCTATGTTTTGGGTGATCCATGTCAAGATAATAAATCAAAGGGGTTATGAACCATTTTGACAGCTCTAATTCTAACAATATATCTTGGCATGGGACAGTTATGTATGTCTTTATTGAAGAGCTTAATTGGTAAAGAAATTTAGGCTATATCTAAATACTCTATAATGTAACAAAGAATAGGCGTAAACATCATGAAAGGAAACAACGTGAATTTAACAAACGTATAACTCTACACAAAACCAATGCTTGTCTGTTGGGGGTCTTATAAGTTAACAATGCTCAATTATAATAATTATCATAATATTAATGAAATAAATAACATAATTGCACACAGGTGAAAATAGTGATGTAGGTGTTTAAAATATTAACCTACTTAGCCAAAGTTTTAGGTTATACAAGCCAAGTCAATAAACCGAAGGGTAAAAATACCGCGCGAGTTGGCCGTGCGGTTAGGAGCGCGCAGCTGTGAGCTCGCATCCGGGAGATAGTGGGTTTTGAACCCCACTGCCGGCAGCCCTGAAGATGGTTTTGCGTGGTTTCCCATTTTCACACCAGGCAAATGCTGAGGCTGTACCTAAGGCCACGGCCGCTTTGTTCCCATTCCTAGGCCTTTCCTGTCCCATCGTCGCCATGAGACCTATATGTGACGGTGTGACGTAAAGCAAAAAAAAAAAAAAAAAGTAAAAGTCACAGCACCCAATGACATTCCTGTATTGAGCGACTAAAATGTCACCAGGACACTTTGCTTTCCTGATATGCTCAGCTTGTTAAAAGCAAAATGTAATTAATGTTATTGTCTTCACGCCTCGCTAACTACTTCTACGATTTTTGGGAGACGCCGATGTGCAGGAATTTAGTCCTGCAGGAGTTCTTTTACGTGCCAGTAAATCTACCGACACGAGGCTGACGTATTTGAGCACCTTCAGCTACCACCGGACTGAACCAGGATCGAACCTGCCAAGTTGGGGTCAGAAGGCCAGCACCTCAACCGTCTGAACCACTCAGCCCGACTTGTGAAAACTAGATGAAGTCATATTTATCTTTATCATGTTTAATTTTTTCCCTCCACAAAGATATTTAATTCTCTTTCATGGGCCCCGGAAGTGGGTAGGCCAGTTGTCCCAACCATAAATATATATTTTTTTTGGGGGGGGGGGGAATGATAGATTATAGCCCTATAGTACTATGATCTTTCTTTCTTTCCTTCTTTCTTTCTTTCTTAATCAGTTTATCCTTCAGGGTTGGTTTTCTCTCGGACTCAGCGAGGGATTTCACCTCTACCACTTCAAGGACAGTGTCCTGGAACGTGAGACTTTGAGTATGGTGATGAAACTGATGAGGAGGGCCATTACCTCGCCCAGGCGGCCTCACCTGTTATGCTCAACAGGGGCCTTGTTGGAGGATGGGAGGATCGGAAGGGATAGACAAGGAAGAGGGAAGGAAACGGCCGTGGCCTTAGGTGCCTGGAGGAGAAGTAGGAAAATACGAAAAACCACTTCGAGGATGGCTGAGGTGGGATTCGAAACCGTTCTACTCAGTTGACCTCCCGAGGCTGAATAGACCCCGTTCCAGCCCTCGTACTATTTGTTTTCAACTTTCGTGGCAGAGCCGGGAATCGAAACCGGGCCTCCGGGAGTGACACACATTAACCACTACACCACAGAAGCGGACTAGTACTATAATGCTACCTATATGTTTATGTTAGTGCTGAAATCCGATTTCTTACTTTACTAATGCTGAAAGCCCGAAAATGTAATGTTATTCTTTAATAGGGGAATCAGTCTAGAAGGAAATGTTGAAAGTGATGTGATATCTATCCAGGTTCGTTGTTATCCTAATACTATGGGTTACAGTACATTGCACGTATATAAAAGACGCCACTTACAAACTTGCTTGTTATCCGCGAATTTCTGCGGCCACAAAAGTCACATTTTTCAAGAATGATGACATCTACACATGGTAGATTGTCTGACTGTGCTGTTTTGAACGTTTCTTCTGTCATTTCGAAGTTATTCGCGATCATGAATAATAAACAATCGGCTTTTAGCAACGGCTGATGCACAACGGCTGGTAGAGCTCCATGCGGTACTGGATCGTGACGTCACAGCGCGCCGCTTACGTCAGAGGCCCTTTCACTCGCCTTGCGGAAAGGCACTATTAAATATTTTTTTAATGGTAGAAAACAAGGCAACATACCACAATGTAATACGTTTACGTACTATTTCATTGGTGTGCTTTTCAAAAAAAATATTTTTGAAAATGATGCATGTTCCCAATTGCTTTATTAACCTTCTATCTTTCCAGGCTATAGCTGTATCGTTCAGAATCTTCATCACCATACAAAAGTCAATTCTGTCAAATGCTTTTTCCCAGTCGACAAAACAAATATATTGAAACGGGAACGCCCTACGAGCATTCACGTTTCATTCATTTATTAAGAGGAACTCGCTAACACCCGGCCGTAAGCATTTGAAACTTGCGCCGAGCGCACAGGCATTGTGGGAACTGCAAGCAAGCTCGCGCTGTTGTAGAACACCGGCCAAGGTGAAGCGACGTCACGCAGAAGGTTCTTTCATGTTCCATAGCATTGCAGCATGAACGAAATGTGATATCAATTTTTCAATAACGTCACCTTGCAGGCAGGAATAATGAACGCTGCTAGCCGAAATTTCATGTCAATCGGTGTAAAGATGGCCAAGATATAAAATTTTCTTGGGGCCCACATGTGTAGCCACGCCCACCGACCTTCGGCAATATAAGCGAATCGCCAGCCTGGGGTAAAGCAGAGAGTGTGCAGTGTGGACAGTGTGCAGCTGAAGTGTGCCGTAGGCAGAGAGAGTGAGGGGAGTCGGCAGTAAGCCGTGAGTTCAGTGTGTGTGCAAGTAAGCACGTCGCGATATAATTCGTCACTCGGTCCGGCTGTATACTTGAGTTCAGAAACGTTAGTGTTGGAAGCTTTCTCCGTGGGCTTGAACTTTGTGCATGAACAAAAACGTAATTTCGTTTTTATCAGTCTGTACGACTGGGCGATTATATTTCGTTTGTGGACTATGAATGTTTCTAGCATAAACTGTGCCAGCCTTGATTTCTTTTAAAGACTGTGTTTCTAGCATAAACTGTGCCAACCTTGATTTCATTTAAAGACTGTGTGAAAACAGCGATAGTGTTTCTAGCATAAACTGTGCCAACCTTGATTTCATTTAAAGACTGTGTGAAAACAGCGATGGTGTTTCTAGCATAAACTGTGCCAGCCTGCATTTCATTTAAAGACTGTGTCTATCCATTGAACTGTGTTCGTAATAAAACTGTGCCAGCCTGCATTTCATTTAAAGACTGTGTCTATCCATTGAACTGTGTTCGTAATAAAACTGTGCCGACCTTCATTTCATTTAAAGACTGTGTTTATCCATTTTTCGGAACTGTGTTCGTAATAAAACTGTGCTGACCTTCATTTCATTTAAAGACTGTGTCTATCTGTTGAACTGTGTTCGTAATAAACTGTGCCAACATTCCCTCTTAAAGACAGTATTAACTTGTGGAATACGGTATCGTAATTTCTTTCCGAGGGACCATGCCAATTCCCATCATAACCTGTTCAGAATCACGTATGATCTTAAGTACCAGTGATAATCTTCTAAAAATTACGACGTAACAGAACTTGGACTGTCGTTTATTTCAACAAGTGTGTGAATATTGTGTTCATGGTGTACAGTGCAGAGACTGTACCCGGTGAATTTAATTTTCTTTGTGAAGTGCTTAATCATTGATGGTTATGAATTTCATGTTTTTGGTCCGTATTGAACAATATATAAGTAATAATAATAATAACTTAAATGTTTCCACCTTTTCAATACAATATATTCACAAGATTACAAAATTATACGGTACTAGTTTCGACCCATCTAGGGGTCATCATCAGCCGTATTGGAGCAAAGATCATTTGTGGCGAAATCCTAAGATAATATCTAGTACCGTATAATTTTGTAATCTTGTGAATATATTGTATTGAAAAGGTGGAAACATTTAAGTTATTATTATTATTACTTAAGTGCTTAATCACTGCACCTCGGAAGGTCCTAGATTGTTTTCGTTTGTTTATTATTCCAAATACGATAATTCCTTCCATCTTATTCTCATGGAACTGTGACTCTGACTTTATCCTTGCTGCTAAAGTGCGTTCAACATCATTGACTGTGGGAACTATTTCGGTGTGCTTCGCCTTAGAGAGGTGTCACACCAGAGTCCCATGACGTCCGATGTGGAAGCTCCACATTTCCCCGTTTCCGCCTCAGGTTCGAGTCGCCATCAACACTAATACAGAGAAAACACCAACGACGGAAGACAACGCCGACGCCGACCACAAGACGACGCAGCCGCCGCAGGACGACGTCCCCTCCACGCCTTCAAGGACAACTCCACGATTCAGCTGTAAAAGGTGACATAATTCTTTGCATATCTATTGAATAAACTGAAGGATCCACTTAATCATTAAAAAAAAATTTCACTACCCTTCTCTCTCTCTCTCTCACTCTCTTAGCATGGGCCGTACACGCCTTGTCGTTTCTCATGCTCTCCGATAAACTGAAGTACGGGCGTTCCTGTTTCAATATATTTCTCTACTTACTTCCAAAAATCTTTCTGCCATTATCCACAGACACCCAACTGCATCTCTGGTCCCTCTTCCTTTCCTGAATCCGAACTGATCTTCTCCTATATACTCCTATAATCTTTACACTGATTGCTGTTTTATTTCTTTGGTAGAGGAACCATTATGGTCTTAAGGTGATCCTCAGGCCAGATACCTGTGTCATATATTCTACTCATTAGAGTTGTAATTCAGACGGTATTTGATCACAGTTCTTCACTTTCTTTTCCTTAAGATACTGGATCGCTTTCTCCACTTCCCATTTTCCTATCTTTGGTCCCCAGTAATTTTCATCACATTCTTATTCATCCTCTAAGACTAATCCTTCATGATCAACCTTAGAATCATATAGATCTATGTATTCCTTCCATACATCTTTGTTTCTTCAATACTCATTGTTACCTTTCCCTGCTTGTTTAACATTCCTTGCTTGCTAATTTTTCTCGGTTCTCTCATTGTTATACGCTTTGCAGCTCTGTACATTTCTATTTTTCCTTGCCTATCCAATTGTTCTATTTCTTCACGTTGCTGTTCCATCCAATCTTCTCTTGCTTTGTCAGTAATCCTTTTCAATTTGTTGTTCAGTTTTCTATATTGTTGTTTGCCACACAGCAAACCTGATCACTGCTTTCATTTGAATTATTGTATTGAGCCGCCAACTTCCCTGCTACCGGCGTGTTGTCATTCCAAGTGACGTCACCTTCACTGCCATGCACTGCAGTCGAGAGCATTTGAGGTCCCATCTCTTTAAACCTTTCAAAAATAATTTTGTTCCCAACTATAGAGTCCAAACAATGTGAATCTGTTCCCAAATCGTTTCTGGAGATGGTCTCTGGTATTCCCAGTTGGTGTATGTGTAGCAGAAGCCATTCCTTCCAAATAAAGCCATGCTGTACAAAGCGTGCCAAACCACCAGCTGATAACCAGCGTATGCTACGAGTTGTACTTCCGAATATAATACATAGTGTCTGGGAGCATTCTTTTGATAACTGTGGCTGTTGAAAGCCAGATCGTTATTTATAAGCATACTGTATGTCATGCTTGTTCTCTACATTTATCACATCAGGATTTACCTTAACAGCTGTAAATGAGATAAGAGAAACTGCACTGTTTAGGTTAGGTATGCTATCGCCCGGATAGTGCCAAAAGTTCCGCGATTAAAAATAAATAACAGGGAAGTTTGCCGCATTTATGGATATCTACAGGTATGGTGGTACTGCGTTTTATTATCATAATGTTTAATTTCGTATGTTCGCCGTCTCCATTTTTTTAATTAATGCATATCCTAGTATGTTTTGTTTGGCGTCTCCGAAAGTGGGGACATAAAATCATTATTATTATTTGTTATTATGGAATAGCAAGACCAAGATTTAATGGATCACGGAAATTAAGGACGATATTAACGAACTAGAAATAACAATAGAAGATAGCAAAAAAAATAATATTAAGATACTTAAATACACACACCAGGCTGCAGACCAAGATCAATAAAAGGTCTAATGAGAGGTATTTTCAACAGAACAAAAAAATATTGGGCTGATAGGAAATCAAGAAATCCTTTGTATAATTGACTAGAATGGTCCAATGTAGGCCACAAAATGTAAAATAAAATAAATTCTTCGTTAGGCACGTTGGCGAGCAAAACAATCTTCATTGGACAGTTATGTTTTAAACTTACTTTCTTCCAAAAAGTACCTATATTGGCCCAAGTTACGAGATATTAAACGATCACTTTGTTAATGATCTCGCCCGTTACATTAAGGCTGATGACACACGGAGCGGTTTTCGCCGAGTCGGCCACCGAGTCGGCGCATGTTTCTATTGTATCAGATGGGATGAAACAGACACAGCGGTGCTCGCCGACAGGCGGCAGATTTGCCGACTCGGCCTGTCGTGTAGCTGGCGGTGCAGCGAGCGTTTTGAAGACTTTGTGCGCGCTCTAGCGCCATAGATTTAATACATTCAGCTGAATCACGGCCGACTTGATGCTTCGCTCTAGTCGGGCGTGGCTGAATTTAAGCGGCGATTGCATCATTGGTAGGTATTCTTGTATTAGATATCATGAAGTATCTTTGAAATTCAATAATACACACGTAAAAGGACATATAGAGTACCGGGCGAGTTGGCCTAGCGCGTAGAGGCGCGCGGCTGTGAGCTTGCATCCGGGAGATAGTAGGTTCGAATCCCACTATCGGCAGCCCTGAAGATGGTTTTCCGTGGTTTCCCGTTTTCACACCAGGCAAATGCTGGGGCTGTATCTTAATTAAGGCCACGGCCGCTTCCTTCTAACTCCTAGGCCTTTCCTATCCCATCGTCGCCATAAGACCTATCTGTGTCGGTGCGACGTAAAGCCGCTAGCAAAAAAAAAAAAAAAAAAAAAAAAAAAAAAAAAAAAAAAAAAAAAAAAAAAAAAGAGGACATATAGAGTAAGTAGACTTTTTGAATAAGAATAAGAACAATCCTTTATTTTTCGGTTATTTTAGCTAGCTTCCTCACCTAACGTCACGCTCACTAATGTGCATCTAAAATGATTGCTTATAAGCAGTCATCGGGTGCGTATCGAGCAGGCAGTGGTTTCGTCACAGTCGGCAAAAACCGCTCTGTGTATCAATCACAGGCGGCGGCCGACGCAGCTGCCGACTCGGCAAAAACCGCTCCGTGTGTCATCAGCCTAATAGCAACAACCGTAAATATTTCTCAACTAAAGTAAATTCATTTTCTCACTCCAAGGTGGTGAAGCTCCTTTTGGAAACGGATTTGGGATCACAAATCTCTGGCAATACAGCACTGGGAATCAAACTCAGACCCCTGAGAATGGCAGCTAATTGTGCTAACCATTTCGCTGGTGGACATTCATAACTACAAAACCCAGACATATAGCATGACTGATGCATGCTAGCAATCCAAGGGCCGGACACGAAACTATTCACTTATTTGTGCGATGTCATCAGAGTTGCAGTAGGCCTGCACTTGGAGGCGGACATTCAGAACTATGAAACACAGATGTACCGCATGACTTCGATGCATATTTTCATTGCACGGGTCGTATGGACAAAACTATTCACAAATTTGTGTGATGTCATCAGAGCTGCAATAAGACTTGTACCCACTTCGAAGCGGAATCGTTGTTCTTCTCTGAAAAATTAGGTTGGGGGGGTCTTGTATGCAAGATTTATTTACTTCATTTTCTTCGTCTCGAAAAGCCAGGGAGGGGGGGGGGGGCTAATACACGAGGGGGGGTCTAATACACAAATAAATACGGTAACTCTGAAAGTAATACAATGAAATACTGGTGTACATAAAACAAGATTTAAAATCAATGACAGCCATAGTGTGTGACAAAATGTAATTATTTATTTATATCCATGAAAGGCCTCTCTTATTACTCAACATCATCATTACCTTATTTCTCAAGTCTATTTTATCACAGACCTACTAAAAGCAGTAAATCAAGAATGGCTACTTACGCTAACTGGTGTTTCTGCAACTCTATGAATGCTTTAGTTGCATGATCATCAATAGTACCTAGCAAATGGTATAGCTTTTTCATGCGTTCCTCGGCATTTAGTTGAAAGGGCACTAAGCAGGTGTTGAGTAACCTTTCCACCAGAAGCCTGTAATGAAAGCCAAGTTTTTCAATACACTGTCAAAATATCTCTATATAATGCTTCCATAATAAGCCCTATCATTGATAACCCCATAAAAATGCAAGATTCAAAACCTGGTTCTCAAAGACATCTCTAACACAGAGCATAAACAAAGGCAGGCAAAAACCAGCTGCACAGCAGCAAGAATAATCTAACAGGTGTCAAATCAGACATTTCTTGTCTATTTGCCACTGTTCCTTCCATGATTTGAGCTAGTGTTAAAAAAATGATGGTGAAATTTAAAAACCGTATTAGGAGAGAAAGACGGCATGTGCACTCCTCAGCATTTAGCTGAAAGGGCACTGAGCAGGTGCTGAGAGAGATTGGTTTCTTTTATCCCCCACCCCTCTCTCTCTCTCTCTCTTTCAAAATGCACACATTTTGATCCAGCATTGCCAAATGTCAGAATGGAACAGTTGATACATATAGCATAGGACTGAGTACTGCAAAACAAAATTTACATGAACCTGCTATTTTCAAATAGGGGTTCACCCAAATAATGGAAAGTCTCAGCAACACTTCCTGATAGAAATCAGAAGTCATAAAATCTACTGAAAATCAGTTCTGCAATTACAGAATATCACACCTTAATACTTTATGTAACCTACTTTGTTCTACAAAACAGCAAAGGCATGTTTTGGCATGGATTCCACCAATTTTTTTGCAAATATTCTTGATCTTCTCATAGTCAAACTATACCTTGATAAGTGAACGTCATACTCACTTCCACTGATCTATCAGCTTTGTCATAAATTTTTGATGGGGTTGAGATCGGTTGAGTTGCCAGGCCAATGAAGCACTTCTATGTTCTTGTCTTCAAAGAATTTGTTGACAATGACATTTATGATGTGTAGCATGGTGAAAGATCTTGTATATCTGGAGAGATTTTCTGTAGCTTGGGCACTACCCTCCTTCGAAGGACTGCTATGTACTGGTCATTGTTCATACCCTGTAGGTAAAACCTCTATCAATGGAGCATCATTTTTGAAGGATGTTTAGGTGCTTGTTCAATGTGGGCTGATGATGTTTTCTTTGATACAAGGAACACGGACAGGGTCCTGCAAACATCCTGGAGGTGACTAACACGGATTGAGACCATCAACTTACTCAGTCTCACAAGAAAATGCAAAGAATTAGTGGACCTCATGGAAAGGAGGAAATTAATGATACTGAGGCTGAGTGAAACCAAATGGAGAGGGAAAGGAATGAAGAAATTAAGAAAACAGTATACACTGTATTAGCATGGAAATGACAAAGAGATGAGGAATGGTATTGGTTTCATCATGAGTAAAGATCTAGGAGTCACTGACATTCAGTATGTTAGTGAGAGAATAATAAAGGTGACTGTGCATTTAGGGAAAGAAAAACTAACTTTTGTACAGGTGTATGCACCTCAAACTGGATGTCGTCAAGGGGATAAGAACCAGTTTCTTGATTTGAAAAAGTTATTAGTAAAGACAGAGTATCATGATAGGAGATCTGAATGCACAGATTGGGATGGACAGAACAAGATATGAGAACGTAATGGGACCTCATGGATATGGTGGACAAAACGTGGAAAGTGAACATCTCCTTGACTTCTGTATGAGGAACGGGTTGGTGGTAAAAAATAGTTGGTTCAAGAAGAGACAGAGCCATAAGATAACACGATACAGTTGGGATGGACTACAAAAGACTGTAATTGATTATGTCATCTCAGGTGAAGAAAGGAGCAGAATGGTAACAGATGTCAGAGTAATACCCAGCGACAACCTCAACAGTGACCACTATCTATTAGTAGCGGACCTGAGAAACTTCTATGTGCCAAAGTACAGAACAAGAAAATGCCAAAAATCAAAGTATGGGAACTCCAGAAAACAGATAAGATAACTGAGTATCAGAACCGAATAAAAACCCTGTTACCAAGAGACGAAAAGAAAAATGGAGAGGCAGAATTGACCAGACTAAGGGACATATGGTTAAGGAAGCAACTGAAGTTTGTGAAAAGACAAGTATGAAAATAACGGAGAAGGAAACACCTTGGTGGAATGAAAGAGTCAGAGCAGCGATCAGGGATAGAAATCTCTAGCGGAAAGAAAGGGATCGGGAAAAAAATAAACCAGATTTTACTAGAGACGAGGCAAAGATCAGACACCTCGAACAATTATACAGAAACAAGAAACTGGATGTTAAAAGAACAGTAACAGAAGAAAAGACCGAGGCATGGAACATATTCACTCAGAAACAGGAAGAAGACAGCTGAGGCAATAAGAACCTACTGTATAGTGTTATCAGAGGTAAAAGGAAACCAATAAATACCATAAGGCACTTGAAGATGAAAATTGAAATATCATTAGGAGAGAAAGTGACATGGGAAAAGTCCTGAAGAACCATTTCGACCACCTACTGAATAGACCAGTTCAAGTACAAAATACAAAACCAGAAATCCAAGCCTACAATGAAGAACCTCCCATCACCTGGACAGAAATTGAGACAGCTTTAAAATCTATGCCTAAAGGAAAATCTTCAGCTGCAGATGAAGGGAATGCAGATATGATAAAGGCAACAGGCATCCAGGGTACACATTGGATGCACAGAGTACTAAAGACCGTATGGACAGACAACAAAATACCTGCAGATTGGAGCAAGGGTGTTATAATTCCCCTGTTTAAGAAAGGCAGCAGACTGAAATCCACCAACTATAGAGGAATAACACTGCTGTCTCATGGGCTAAAAATTCTAGAGAAGATCATAGAAAGGAGATTGAGAACCATTACTGAACCACAGTTAGGAGGAGGAGCAATATGGATTCAGAAGTAACATCAACAATGGATCTAATTTTTAGCACCCACATGCTGATGGAAAAGTATTGGGAGAAAGGCAAGAACCTGGTCATTGTATTCCTGGATATAGAAAATGCCTATGATAGTGTTATAAGAGATAAGATCTGGGAGTGTCCGAGGAAAAGAAATGAGCCTGAAGGACTGGTAAGGAAAATTCAGATGTTGCACAAAGACTGTACTAGCTGTGTACAAATTGGGAAAGGTCGATCATCATGGTTTGAGACCAAAAGTGGAGTTCAGCAAGGAAGTCCACTGTCCCCACTACTGTTCATCACTGTTATGGACAATATAATGAAGAACGTCAAGGAAAACTTAGGTGAACTGAATGCAGTGGCCTTTGCTGATTATATAATGATATGGTAATAATTGGCGGAGATCTAAACTTGCCTGAAGTTGAATGGAATGGAGGTGCAAGTGAAGCCCATGAACAGAAACTGGCAAATAAGTTAATTTGGGAGGGAGGATTAACACAAGTAGTACAAGAACCGACTCGTCACAATAATTTGCTAGATGTATTCTTGGTTAAACCATGGGAAATTGTTGATAAAACAGAGGTAATTGGAATAGGTGACCATAAGGCTGTAATAATGGATGTTGGACTCGTACCAAAAATGCTTAATAAGAGGGTCACACAAAACAAGAAATTAAACAGAAAAACTAAAGTTGATGAATTTGGGACTTACCTTAAATCACAATTCAGTTGTTGGATAAGTGAAGGGAGTAATGTCAATACACTTTGAGCTAAATTTAAAGGAATCATTTGGGAAGGAGAGAAGAGATTTGTACCTGTTAAGAAAGGTAAAATGACCTCAGACCCTGTTTATTATACAAGGGAAATAAGAATATTAAAAAGAAAATGTAGAATAGTAAACAGGAAAATCAAAGAGGGTAGGGAGAATAGAGAAACTAGAAAACAGCTAATGAGGGAACTGAATAGAGTGAAAAAGGAAGCAAAAGAGAATTATATGAATGGCATTCTTCAAGAGGGTAATGACCACAAAGGGAAATGGAAAAAGCTGTATTCATATATCAGGAATCAAAAAGGAAAAGGAATCCAAATTCCTACAATGGTGGGAGAAGGGGGTAAACACTATTTAACAGATACTGAGAAAGCAAACCTCTTCAGTAGGGAATTCAGAGATTCAGTAGAAGATTGTCAGGACTTGGAAACCATAACAGAAGATAGAGAGGGAGAGACACATAGGGAAACAAGAAGCTTCTCATTCACAAATGAAGATATTTTCAGAGAAATCCAACTGCTTCAGCAAGGAAAAGCAGCAGGAAGTGATCAAATTACTGAGGAAGTATTAAAGACAATGGGGTGGTACATATTTAAAATTTCTCTTTGACTATGTCATAAATAATAGTGTCATACCAAAAGAATGGAAGGAATCTATAATAATATTAATTTATACAGGAAAGGGTGATAAAAGGAAACCAGAGAACTACAGACCAATCAGCCTGACCAGTATAGTTTGTAAAATACTGGAGAGTTTAATAGCAAAGTACATCAGAGGGATGTGATGATAAAAATTGGTTCATGAGGAGCCAGTATGGATTTAGAAAGAAATTTTCTTTTGAGGCACAACTGGTGGGATTTCAGCAGGACATATCAGATCAGTTGGATTCAGAAGGCCAGTTGGATTACATAGCCATAAATCTTTCCAAAGCCTTTGATAGAGTGGAACATGGAATATTATTAAAGAAATTGGAGGGAATAGGATTGGATGTACGGGTTATACGTTGGATAAGAACATTTCTAAATTCACGGGTTCAGAAAGTCAAAGTAGGAAATAATATATCACAGGAAAAGAAAGTTTGGAAGGGAACTGCACAGGTAGTATAATCGGTCCGTTACTTTCCTTAATATACACAAATGATTTAGGGAACAATATAACATTGAAAATAAGATTGTATGCAGATGACATAATTGTTTATAGGGAAATAAATACCATTGAGGATTGTTCAGAATTACAAAGGGACCTTGAAAGTATCCAACAATGTGTTGAAGAAAATAATATGAAGGTTAATGGAGGCAAATCAACTGTTACAACATTTACAAACAGGAGCTTTAAAACTGAATTTGAATATACTTTGGATGAGGTAGTTATCCCAAAAAATTGCAAGTGCAAATACTTAGGTGTGAGTTTTGAAAGTAATTTGCACTGAAAGGGTCATGTTGATGACATTGTTGGGAAAGCATACAGATCGTTACATGTTATAATGAGGCTACTTAAAGGATGCAACAAAGAATTAAAAGAAAAAAAGTTACTTAAGTCTGGTTCGTCCATTATTGGAATATGCAAACAGTGTTCGGGATCCTCACCAAGAATACCTAATAAAAGAACTAGATGGTGTGCAGAGGAAAGCAGCAAGATTTGTAACAGGGGATTTCAGGAGAAAGAGTAGTGTATCAGAAATGTTAGACGAACTTGGGTGGGAAACTTTAAGTAAGAGAAGGGAGAAAACTAGACTTATAGGATTATATAGAGCCTGTACAGGAGAAGAAGCATGGGGAGAAATCCGTGAGAGGCTTCAGTTGGAAAATAATTATATCGGCAGAACTGACCACAAGTATAAAATTAGACGGAATTTTAGCAGAAGCGATTGGGGTAAATTTTCATTCATTGGGAAGGGCGTGAAGGAGTGGAACAGTTTACCAGGGGTAGTGTTTGATCCTTTTCCAAAATCTGTACAGATATTCAAGAACAGAATAAACAGCAACAGGGAAAATAAATGAAATGTTAGAAGGCATTCAACCAGTGCAGGCTATTGGAAATTAAAAAAATGTGTGTGAAAAAATTAATTCCATTCCCTGGTCCATGGAGTTTGGACAGCCAAAGTAGGGGACTGCCTGTAGGGGTGCAGTACAGTGGGGACTTCGAGGGCCCTGGGACCACTACGGTAGCTGTGAAGGCCCTTCAGGAACTCTGAACAGTGGTGGCAAAAAGGGTTCTGGTTAAGACGCAGCAGGTCGTTACGCTACTTAGGTTCGAAAATGGATTTTTTTTAAAAAAAGTAAATAAATGCAATGTAAATTTTAATCTTATACCAGTTGCAAAGTATTATTTGAAGTAATTCCACATACTGTATATGAGTTGACTAGGTTTCTAAGCATAGGAGATATTATAAGTAGAATTTTGTAAACAATATAAATTTATTAAGGATGATCTGTTTGTTTAATAGAAAAAATTGTTAGCGTAAATTGTATATTATTGTATTCTAGAAACATTTTCTTCTTCTCTTGTTAATTAAAAATTTAGTGCTTGATAATAATGTATTTTAGTGTACCATTTGCCACTGAAGTAGACACCTCATTTGCAAATAAAGAGATTTTGATTTGATTTGATATCATGATTTGGACTGAAACAGAAGAGGATGTACAGACCAGACTCAACATATGGAAATCCCAGTTCCAGGAATATAACCTCAACATCAGCGAGAGCAAGACATTGGTAATGGCAGTCAACAGAGAAGGGCGTCCAGCAAGTGTAAAACTACGAGACCACCAGCTAAAGTGTGTGGATAGTTTTCTGTACCTTGGAAGTGTTATCTCCAGGGATAATTTGGTAAGAAAGGAAATTGCAAACAGAGTGCAAAAGGGATCAGAATTCCACCAACAAGTAAGAACACTTGTATAGGATGACATGATTCCAAAACTGGCCAAACTGATGATGTTTAACAGCTATTTCATACCAATATTGAATTATGGTATTGAAGCGTGCACCCTCACAAAAATGAGATTCATCAAGACTGCAAGCATCGGAGATGAAATTTCTTAGATCCACCATCCAGAAGACCAAGATGGATAAGATATGAAGAGGTGAGGAAAGAAGGCTGAATAAAGACATCCCTAATAGACCGAATCGGCACATCCAGACTACGGTGGTATGGACATGTGATGAGGATGGGGCCTACAAGAACAGCCAGAATAAATTTGGAAAGACAGGTGGAGAGAAAAAGACCTGCAGGAAGACCTAAAACCTGATGGATGGACATGATCAAGGTTGATCTATTCTCTGGACCATCTTTTGAGCAGACTAAAGCGGAAGCGAGTGTATGGACCAGGGGATGGCACGGGTGTTAGGGGCAGTGCCGTAGGTATTGTCACAGGGTAGGTGAGGGGGCAAGAGGGCGTGCTACTCAGGACAAGTTTTGGCAATGGTGCATTCAATGCCGAGCGCCATACTTACTCAGTGGATGTCTTGAACACGTGGGTGCCATTTCAATCACAGTCTGTTTAAAACAGCAGTGAGAGAATTTTATCAGTGTGCTTCACTTTTACAAAAAGAGTGTATATGCGTATTGTGTGCTAATTCATAATTCCTGTAGTCTCTTGTACGTTGTAGGTTTATTCTTACTCATTATTGGATACTGTTGTGCAATGGATCCGAACAAAAATTCACCAGACTGTTATCAGTTGAAGAAGAAACGCAAGATTTTTACATCCAGTGGAGAAACATGATTCTGTCTGTTTATAAGCATTTCCAAGCGAAGACTATGGACAGTGGGATTACTGCTGTTCATGAAGCAGTGAGACAGCAGAGGCAGTGGGAGCTTCATATACAACCGTGCCCAAGGTAAAAGCAGATTATAAAACCGGAAAAGCGTTGAGACACCTCGAAAGCATAGAGGAACAGAAAGGAAAGTAACTCGTCTTCAGAAGTATGATTCCTTTACTCGAGCAGCAATAAGGAGAAAAATCCATGTCTTGTACAGGGAGAACGATCTGCCAACATTAAATAAAGTGGTATCAGTTGTTAATGAGGACAAGGAACTTCCGAAAGTTCTCTAAAACAACCATGCAGGGTCCACTTTTAGATATGGGGTTTAAGTATATTAAGTGAAGGAGAGAATAATATTGCTAATTGACAGGGAAAACATTGTTGCTTGGCATCATAGGTATTTACGCAGTATTTGCAAAATAAGGGCCAAGGAAAAATCCATAGTGTACACAGATGAGACATGGGCAAACGCCAGCCACACCAAGTCCAGGGTTTGGGTTGATACATCTATTAAGACAGCCACGCAGGCATGGAGGGCGGAACTCAGGAAAGGTAGCAAGGCACCCTCGGGCAAAGGGGGGCGGGTACTACTGATTCATGCAGGGACTGAATGTGGGTTCATTGAGGGAGCAGAACTTATATTCGTGGGCAAGAAGACAGGCGACTATCATGGGGAAATGGACGGAGAGTGATACGAGGAATATTTCACAAAGCACCTACACTATTACCGAACATACCACCTAATTCAGTTATTGTCCTGGATAATGTTTCGTATCACTCAATGAAAATCGAGTGTGTGCCCATAAAATGTGCCATGAAACTTGTTATTCAGGCTTGGTTGACAGAGAAAATTATTACTTGGGAACCCTTTATGTATAAACTTGAATGTGTGGGAATCTATGTATATAAAAGAGTTTTGTCTGTACATTGCTCAGAATTTAAAAAAGATCATATTTCTGCATCAGCCGTGTCCACAGTAACAAGAAAATGCACTTTTTAATTTTCCCTAACTTCTGTCTGTCTGTATGTATGTATGTATGTACATGCATCACGACAAAACGGCTGAAGAGAATTTAATGAAAATCGATATGTAAATTTGAGGAATAAGTCACTACAATCTAGGCCATAAACAATTTTATTCACGTTCATTAAAATGGTAGTTTAGGGGAAGGCCTAAAATTTAATTCTCAAATATTTATTAGTGGTCGAATCTTAATGAAAATCGATAGGAAAAGTCTGAGAATAAGTTGCTACAATATATGCTATAAATAATTGAGGGGCTGACATGGGAAAGCACTTAAGTCCAAAACTGCTGTTTTACAGGAGAAGCAAAAAACTGTTTCAAAGGTCTTGTTTGAATGATTTATTCAAAAAACTGTTTCAAAGCCCTTGTTTGAATGATTTATTCATTATAACAATAATTCCAAAACCATTGTTAGGTTTGAGAACACACCAAAACCATTGTAAAGTCCAAAAAAAAGAATAAAGACAGCAGATTGCATAATCAATTTGAATTATAAGCAAATGTTGCAGTAAAATTCCTTGTACTCTTCATCAAAGTAAGCCACCTTCAACAGTAAGTCCTTCTTCTTGGCCTCATTGATTGTTGGAGTACTCTGGATTGGTGGAAGATCTCAAAGATTAGCAACATCATTTAGGGATGAAATTTCAACTTCTGAAATTCTTTCTTGAAAACCCTGCTGAAAAATCTGTAACTCATTTGACACTCAGGATGCCTTATTTGATCATCCCTAGATCCTGTGTACATTAAGGTCTGGGCTCAAGTAAAGCTGAGACGATTGATGCCTAGAATTATGGTTCTCTTCCACTGGAAAAATACTGTACATGGGCTTTATTGAGATCCCTATCTTCATCAGTATATTTGAATTTACAGGCATTTGAGCGTGGATTTCGCCCTCTTATGTCCTTTCAGACTAACTGCCCGTCTTTTTTCTTACTTATTAGACGACCCAGGCAATTGTCTGATATCCCCAAGACACCACAGAATACCTTCCTGCAAACTTTAATGTGGCCTGCAGAGGTTGGTAATCTATAAGCCACATTTACCTGACGATCGCGAGTAGTTGGTGAGTCACCCTCTTGTTCAGTTGTTGAAACTCTCTTCCTACTTCTCTGAATAGGTATTAAACTCATCAGTCCCATGAGAAAGTTAAAGCGCGCTGAGTAATCCTCTTTCCAGAAAGCGTTATGCAATGTCTTAGCTCCTTAAGGCAGGTCCTCAATCGTTGGACACTTGTTGCCAGGCCTTTTTCAATTAGGCTGAAAAGACTGAAAACACTGCTATAGCCTATCACACCAGTTGAAATGATAAAACACGTAAACATAACCTTCAAAACTCATCGGGTACTTACCTTTTGGAACAGACGACGCTGATCACGACGGAAGTCAAGGGGACGATTTGGTAGCATTTTAAGTTAGGTATTTATCACAAGAAACCCTCCATTATTATAAAACAAACATAAATTCGTCACTATTAGCTAATAAATGACTCTGCAACTCCATACATTATTATGACACAAAGCGATGAGAACCACTCCCGCCTAAGGCAGACAAGGTTCAACGGACATACGTGCTTCTCTATGCCAAGGAGTCTAGACTTACAACTGATGCCATCTAGCGACCTTCAGAGGAGGTGAACTAAACGAGGGACGGACTTACGGGTTTCTCCACGCCATCGGCATTGCTTTTTACTTGCATATCCACGGAAAAGAAAACAAAGTGTCTTTTGGACTTATGTGCTTTCCCATGTCGGCCCCTCAATTGTATTCACGCTGAGAAAAATGGTAGTTTAGGGGAAAGCCTAAAATTTAATTCTCTTTTTCAATTATTTAATTTTTAACATTAGTTGTCATATCGTAATGAAAATCGGTATTTGAAGTCGGAGAATAAGTCGCTATAATCTAGGTCAAATAATTTTATTCACGCTGAGTGAAATAGCGTTGGGGAAGGCCTAAAATTTAATTCTCAAATATTTATGTTATTAGTGGTCCTATCGATAAATACTACATAACGAAAGTTATATAGTATATCATTTCCAATCATTTATGTCTTGTAATTTTTTAAGGTACCGGCTATGATCACAGAGCTATTCATGATTTTGGAATTTTGTTGCTAAGTCCATATCAGCACCGAGTCACGAGAAAATGGGTAAACAGAATTTAATGAAAATCTGTGTGTAAAGTCTGAGAATAAGGAACTACAGTCTACGTTATAAATAATTTTATAAGATGCCCTAATATCAGAGAGACTAAAGAAAACTAAATGTGAAGGCCTACAATATAGAAAGCTCATAAAATTGATCAACAATAACATTACATTGACCATTGTTTGTTGTGATGTGCTTTGAGTCTTCTTTTGCCACTCATCTCCGATAGATAAGATTACTGCTGCGTACCAAGTATTTTCTTAACATTTGCTTTACGTCGCACCGAAACAGATAGGTCTTATGGCGACGATGGGATACGAAAGGGCTAGGAATGTGACGGAAGCAGCCTTGGACTTAAGTAAGGTACAGCCTCTGCATTTGTCTGGTGTGAAAATATGAAACCACGGAATACCATCTTCAGGGCTGCCGACAGTGGGATTCGAATCCACTATCTCCCAGATGCAAGCTCACAGCTGTGCGCCCCAACTACACAGTCAACTCGCCCGGTCGTACCGAGTGCAACAGCCTGCCTGAATATTGACGGGAAGTAGCTGGGGAGTTTGATAACTTTCTTCTTTAGCATGCCATTCCTCTGGTTCATAAATTTCCTGATAATACTGGTACGTAACACACCGGTTCATCATAGCATTTGATCTATTCAATCCCTACTCTGAAGCACTGATTGGAATGAGTAGTGTGCATATTTAATGGAATAATTACAGAGGAGTGTTCACGACTGTCTGCGACGTGGTCATTCCAGCTCTGGAACGTTGGACTGTTACATCGGCACCGTAGTACTGTTAGTATTTACAATTCTTGTATTTATTATCCACCATTTCAATACATAGAATGTTTATTGTCCTACAGGGACATCACAATACAAACGTTAATTGGTACATGTTGTATCGCTGTATCGAGCATCTTCAGCCAGCTTATATACGATTGTCTCAAGGTTAAGTCATTCCTATTTACAATAAGGTTGCATATTAAAAAGGTTTTACACAATAAAATGTCATCACACTTAAAGAGTAAACAAGAAAAATTGAGGCATAAAATGTCTCATTAATGGACTAGACGTTAATTACATAATATTGATAAAATGTCGTCACTACTTAAAAAGTAAACAAGAGAATTTGACAATTAAAATGTATCATTAATGGACTAGACGTTAATGATATAATATTGATGTCCAAGTCATAGTAAATATGCCAATTAAATTGGAAGATTTGGCTAATTCTTGTTTGATTCTTGATTTTTCAAACACTGTTAATCTATTTATCAAAGTTTCAATGTTCATACAAAAATAGTAAAAGTTAAAAGGTAACTTGCGGTATTTTTCTGTTGTGTTTTCGTTAGTTGTGATCTACGCCATTTTTTTTTTTTTTTTTTTTTTTTTTTTTTGCTATGGGCTTTACGTCGCACCGACACAGATAGGTCTTATGGCGACGATGGGATAGGAAAGGCCTAGGAGTTGGAAGGAAGCGGCCGTGGCCTTAATTAAGGTACAGCCCCAGCATTCGCCTGGTGTGAAAATGGGAAACCACGGAAAACCATTTTCAGGGCTGCCGATAGTGGGATTCGAACCTACTATCTCCCGGATGCAAGCTCACAGCCGCGCGCCTCTACACGCACGGCCAACTCGCCCGGTACGCCATTATTAAGGGATGGTTCATTGGATATTTATACTCTATTGTATGCATCATACTTGTAGTCATCACAATCTTTCAACTGATTTGAGTCAGCTTGTATTTAATGGTCAGTTTGTAATTAAGCTTGGTTTAAAGGGACGTCCAAAGTATTACATAGACGTGATGTGTTGTATACTGCAAAGTTAAGGACATGCGCGCCCACAGGATCTTTTCCAGGGGGGGGGGGGGGGGGGGGCACATTAACAATTTTCTTGAATAAAAAACCAATATAACGTCAGCAACATTAAATTGTTTACAGAAACTTCCAGTTATAACATATGCTAGATGACTGTCAGTAATTTCAGTTTATGAAATAATCTGGTATGATATTAAACAGTTGAACATCAACATCTTTAGAATTCCAAGGGGGGGCAAGTGCCCCCCTTGCCCCCTCTTGCGGGCGCCCATGGTTAAGGATGAATGTGTCTGCAACAAAAGATTATTATGATTGTATTAGTTTGTAAATGTTATGAGTACATTGAAGCTGGAATATCACCCTTTGTTTCACGTTTTTTTAATTTTTAGTTGCGCTTGTTGCAGTATTTAAGACTACTTGTCGTCGTGTTTTTACTTCTGGTGTTACATGAATGAAGAGGGTGTGGTGGAGGGCGAGTAGGTGGAGAAGGAGAAAGGGCTATGGGTGGAGCACTGAGCATTGGCGTAACATGAGGAGGGCAAATAGGGGACGTAGGGGGGACAATTGTAGTCCGGGTGTTGGCTACTAGCTTAGTTTGTGGAGGGGAAGGAGAAGGGCCTATAGGTGGAGTGTTGGGCATTGGTGCGACATAAGGAGGGCAAGTAGGGGGCATTGGAGAAGGAATTGTGGTGGTAGTTATATTTTTTGACGTATTGAAAAGTTTACGGTTGAAAATTTTTGAAATTTTACCGTTATATGATTTCAAAGCTTGTAGTAATTTTGGCAATTGTTCTATTAATGGACTCTCTATTTCGTTTGCATCATTTAGGTTTCCTTCCTTATTGAAATGCTGATCAAAATAAATATAAATGTTTTCTTATTCAGTCATTAACTTTCCTTTCCCAATCCTTTATATTACCATGAGGTCCTTATCTATTGTGCTAAATTGATGGCCGGTCTCCTTCATGTGTTTAGCCATTGCAGAATACTTATTATGCTTCAATGTGTTAAAGTGTTCATATATCTTCTGATAAAACTGTGCCCTGTCTGGCCAACATACAAGAAATTATACTGTGTGCATTTTAATCTATAAATTCCGGATCCTTAATAAATACAAGAATTGTAAATACCAAGTTCAATACGGGTAAAAACATGAAATTGGTCTGATGCAAAAACCGTAGTACTGTTCGTTAAAAGTGAGAAAATGTGCGCTTTTTCATTAGATCGAGTATTTTATAAGATAATATTGCTTTTAATCACTACATTCCACTGACGTTTTTGTAATGACGTATACTGACTTCAGTTAGGGAAAACATAGTCAGTCTTTCTGACAATCCCGTAGCGAAGCATGGGTGTATATGCTAGTACTCAATAAAATTCATGCAAATCATGATGCCAACTATCGCAATGACAATCTGGCAGCAGCTGCAGGTCAGGAGGTGTTACATCTCCCTCCATATCACTGCGAGCTAAATCCCATAGAACTTGTGTGGAAAGAAGTGAAGGGATACATTGCAGCTAGCAACAAACATTACAAGCTTCCAGAAGTGGAACAATTAATGCAAGAGGGAATAAATAAAGTGACTTCGAAACAATGGCAAAATTAAGTAGAACACATGAAATAGACAGAGAATCGCATGTGGGAAGCCCATGGCCTCATAGAATGTCTTCACGACAAGATTCTGATGAATCTCAATGATGACAGCTCCAGCTCCGGTGATAATACCTCATGTGCTGACCCCGACTCTGATTTCGACTTGGGTGTGCAACCACTCGATAGCGATACAGATTAATTACTGCAGCAAAAGGTGAACTGACGCTCAAACCTCTTGCATGATGATAATAATATGTAATCATACTTTTTTATAAAAATATATTTGTAGTAGTTCTTTTATTGAAATTGTGTTGGACAAAGCGGAGGTGGGACAGATTTTTCGCCTAGATCCCCAACTTCCCCTGTCAGTTTCAAGCTAATTCTACTAATAGTAAATAATCATCACTTCACTCACTCATTTATCAATCGCTCGTGAGTAGCGTGACAGCCCTCTCAGGCAGGCTAATTTCAAATACATGGAATGGATTACTTCGAATGGAATCAGACCATATATTTAGATAATTATAGTGATACAATAATGTTATATATATATTGATAAAATAATAATAATAATAATAATAATAATAATAATAATAATAATAATAATAGTAATAATAATAATTTGTTGAATATAATGCTTTCTGTGTATGTCAAAATAATTTATTCCCAATGCTTTAAGCATGAAATTGTAGTTAGTACATTAACAATGTAATTAAGTAAATTAATTGTTAATTAATGAATTAATTAATAATTAAAGATGTAAGCCGTTAAGAGAATGTATGGGATTCTGACACACATACGTTAATGTATTAATCCTTTTAAATGCACTTGAGGTACAATCCATGAGCTATGCTGTATTATAGTGCTGGAGTACAACTTTGAATCGTGCGCCGTTTCACTTGGCAACAACGGCGAGTGTGATGAGGCAATGAAATGTCGTATGGCTTTTAGTGCCGGGATATCCCAGGACGGGTTCGGCTCGCCAGGTGCAGGTCTTTCTATTTGACTCCCGTGGGCGACCTGCGCGTCGTGATGAGGATGAAATGATGATGAAGACAGCACATACACCCCCGCCCCCGTGCCACTGGAATTAACCAATTAAGGTTAAAATCCCCGACCCGGCCGGGAATCAAACCCGGGACCCTCTGAACCGAAGGCCAGTACGCTGACCGTTCAGCCAATGAGTCGGACGATGAGGCAATGACGTTACTTCTTCAGTCTGTTCAAAAGGTTGTCCGTAGAATAGTTACCAAAGAATGGACAGTGGATGATGTTCTCCATGACATGTTGTATATGGACAAGAAGAAGTGAAAGAGGCTCATTAACAGTAACCGGGAAACTGGAACTGTACAATGATGATGACGATAAGGAACGCACCGACCACAAACTTTGAAATAGTTTTCCTTTGAAGATACAACTTTCTTTTAATCTTCCACAGTCCAGTCTTTATGTAGTTTAGCCCAAACCAATCACTTTTTGTGCACAGCATCCTTCAGAAGCTGCTTATTTGCTGGTCTGAGCACTCTTCTTCCTGCCTCCTACGGCAAACTGTTGTAACATGAACATTTCGCCGACTTTGACTTAAATCTTGGTTTAGGTCAACAGATGAGAATCTGGCATTTAATCTTCTGTCCAGCTCCATAGCTAAATGGTTAGCATGCTGACCTTTGGTCACAGGGGACCCCGGTTTGATTCCCGGCAGGGTCAGGAATTTTATCCACCATTGGTTAATTTCGCTGGCATGGGGGCTGGGTGTATGTGTCGTCTTCATCATCATTTCATCCTCCTCATGACGTGCAGGTCACCCAGGGCGTCAAATCGTAAGACCAGTACCTGGTGAGCCGAACATGTCCTCTTGACACTCCTGGGCCCTGTTTCATAAAACTAACTAATAATATTAGCTAATAATATTAGAACTCATAAAAATAATTATTAGTTAACCAAATTCTGTTTCATAAAGATTTACACGAGTAATAAAATATCTTCACTAATAATATTAGTTCAGTCAGCTGATACAAATGGAGGTTAGAATCGGTCTGTTGCATATGTTCTTGGTTTGGGTTTGTTCCTCGCAGTAGGCTAATGCTTGACTACAACCGACTATTAATCCACATGTTCAAAAGGCTCACTTGATATTTTCGTTGTTATGAATTAGATACGTGTGAAAATGGATAAAAGTGAAAATAATGTGAGAGAAGAAAGTCACTTTACAGAAAGTGATTGAGTTAAAGCGTCAACTATTTGCAGCCTTTTGCACACTATAACCCTCCTTGTTCCTTTTACTTTTTTATTTCATGTGCTCTTAAAAATCTCCGAGATGGACTAGCAAAATCTTTGTTTACTACGCCCTATTGGTGGGGGCGGCAGGATAACAGCCACGGTATCCCCTGCCTGTTGTAAGAGGCGACTAAAAAGGGTCCCAGAGCTCTGAACTTGGGAGCGTGTGTTGGCAAACATGGGGCACTGAGATGAGTCCTGCCATCGCTTTAACTTATTTCTGCCAGGCTCATTTTCACCTACCCTTCTAACCTCCTTTGTTCAACTCTTGTTCTTTTCCGACCCTGACAGTATTAGGTTGCGAGGCCGAGAGAGTCATTTTCACGCCCATCGTAGCCCTTCTCTTTCTTTAGCCGATACCTTCATTTTTCAAAATGTTGGATCCTTTCCATTTTTCTATCTGATTTGTGTTATTATAGATGATGGTTACCTAGTTGTAGCCTACTTCCCCTTAAAACAATAATCATCACCAGCATCATCTTGGTTTATTTGTGATATAAGCCAAGATTTTAAAGAATACCTGGAGTGTCCGAGCAGAACTGCACTAGAGAAACACAATGATACTGTGTATCACTACCAACAAGTGGAGTGCAATGCGAAGCTGCTATTTTAAGGTTATGCTTCATTCCTTGCAGAGGAACGTTCTATTACCAATCCTATCAAGCAAATACTCAGTAGTTCTGTAATTTAACCTAAATCTCCCATTGTATTCATATGTTTGTTATACTCCAGTACAGACTGTTTTTGACGTAACATTTATTGAACGGTGAATACCTACACTCGTTCCTTATCACTATTTGAATCAGAGTCGACCATTTCAGTGATCATGATTTTATGCCAAATATTAAAATACCGCTCACTTTGGTTTCACTAATAATATGAATTATGAGTCAAAATACACTCATGGAAATAATCCTAATAATACGAGTAACTTTTATTAGTCATGTTGTCCATGAAAAATTTACTAATATTATTAGGAACATGTACTAATAATTTTGACTCCTAAAATAATAACTAATATTATTAGCTAATAATTTTATGAAACATAATACTAATATTATTAGTTAATATTATTGGTTTCTTACTAATAATATTAGTGAAAGATTAGCCCTGGCACTAAAAACCCTTCCACCATTTCTTTTCATTTAATCTTCTTAATTAGTAAACAGTCTTCTTTTGGTGTAATCTTGCATTTCCAACCACAGCTTCCTTCCTTAAGCAATAAGTATGGCTCGGTTTCTTGCTATTGCTTCATAATTGAATTAACCGTAGCCACACAAACACCACATTGTTAATTGTTTTGTCTTATGGAGGTACGCTCAGGTAATGTCAAAATTTTTTTACATTTTCGCAGGGTGGCATCCATTATCAATTTGCAGTACAATAACAAGACACAATACTGAAAACATATACGACTTAACCCAGACACATTCAACTAATTAATGCATTATAAAGAACATCAAATACTGCCCAATAATGTTAACAATAATACCACCATAAATCCTACAATTACATGTGATAAACTTTATTCTGATCCATATTGACTTACAATATAGTTAGGCATAACTTCTTAAGAAAAAATCACAAAAATTCATCCATTTATTCAATACAGTATACACCGAGTGGCCAAAAGTCATGGGAAGAGGCTGAATGTGATGTTAGTAACGAGTTGTTCCTCCGCAAGCCCTCAAAATGGCAGCAAAGGCAAGGCATCGACTCTACAAGGTGTTGGAATCATTCTGGAGGGACTGGATCCACGCATCTTGCACTGCTACCCACAATTAGTCGTGTTGTTGAGGTGGGGTTCATGGAGCGTACACCAACATCGACAGCAACCCATAAATGCTCGAATGGATTAAGATCGGGGGATCTGGAGGGCCAATCCGGGGTCGTAACTTCACTGGAGTGCTCCTCCAACCACCTGTGTGGCACCACAGAGCAGTGACATGGCACATTGTCCTGCTGAAACATGGCATCTCCATCAGGGTATTCTAGGGCCAGAACGGGATGCAGATGGTCTGACAGAATGTCCACATAAGGTGCACCTGTCAGCACTGCCTGCGGAAGGTCAATGGGGCCTAACTGCGGGCATGACAACACCGCCCAGACCAGAACTGAGCCACACAACCTTGTTGATAGCTTCATGGGGCATAAGCCACACTCTCACATGCCCATAAGCTCGATACAACTGGAACCGGAATTCAACAGACCATACCACACGCCGTCATTGTTCCATAGTCCATTGCCGATGTTCACGACCCCATGCACGTCGTCGAGCTCTGTGTCACGGTGTCAGCAAAGGGACACAGGTTGGTCATTGGCTGGTGGAGCCTATGCGGCGCAGTTGCCTCCTTATAGTCCTGGTAGAAATGGGCTCCTGACTCCCAACATTTAAGTGGGCGGTGATCCAACTCACAGTAGCCCGTTCGCCCAGTATGGTTCTTTGGACACGGCATAACAATATCAACATAAATGGTCCATTATTGGACATTATAAATTTTCCAGCTAACTCATTCCTGGTTGCCAGCGTTTCGGCCCCGTGTGCCAGGCCAGGAATGAGTTAGCTGGAACATTTATAATGTCCAATAACGGACCATTTATATTGGTATTATAAATTTACTCATTCGGGACAAATATTTCAGGTTCCGTAAGGGAAGCAACATCTATATCATCTGAAGGCCAAGCAGGCATCAATTTTTGGTAATAAGACAAAGTCTCTCATAGTGCATTGGCAAGGCCGGTGGTTCCAAGTAGCCTACGCAGTGGCCTCCACAGTATGCACTAGCCATGCATCTTGGTGGCTGTGCTATGTACCAACTGATGAGCCCAACTTAGCACACAGGGATAAAACGCTGCCAACCAGGAATGAGTTAGCTGGAAAATTGATACTGTAATGTCTAGAGATGAGAATTTGCCTATTTGCCTATTTTATTCCTGTTCAGAAACGTAGGCTTTTGAGATATAAATCCATTTTAGGGTCTTTTTAGCTATTTTTCGTTGGTTTTATTGTGCCTATAACCGACTCGTTGGCTGAACGGTCAGCGTACTGGCCTTCGGTTCAGAGGGTCCCGGGTTCGATTCCCGGCCGGGTCGGGGATTTTAACCTTAATTGGTTAATTCCAATGGCACGGGGGCTGGGTGTATGTGTTGTCTTCATCATCATTTCATCCTCATCATGACGCACAGGTCGCCTACGGGCGTCAAATAGAAAGACCTGCACCTGGCGAGCCGAACCCGTCCTGGGATATCCCGGCACTAAAAGCCATACGACATTTCATTTCATTGTGCCTATAAATGCCTATTTCAGGGGTTTGTGCCTATTTGGAGTATAATTGCCTATTTGATGCCTTTTGACTGTATTTTAGAAAAATGACGGCATTTTAGAAAAGCCGATTTTCTTCCAGTGCTCGACAGAATTATCTTCTATGTTCTCAACATCTGTTTAATCCACGAACAAAAATGGGAATTTTCAGAAGTCACCAGAAATAGTTCTAGGGAAATTTCCATCAGGAGAAACAAGAAACAATTTGACCTCGAAGCCTTTAACCCCTCCAACCCCCTAAGACATATACGAGAACCAGTCAACTTCAAACTATGTTGCCCAAGCCATATAGCCTGTACCTTCCTTTCGATACGAACTGTTCTACGCGTACGCTTTATGTTCAGAACGTGTTGTGATTTATTGTGAAGAAGCAGAAGGAGAAGAAGTGTGTTTGCGGCAATATCCAAAAAAATTGTCGAAGTCCTACTGTCTGAAACAGTGGATCGCAGGAGTCCCAATTTCACTACGGATGGAAGGGTAGTCTGTCAAGCTTGCTGTGAGAAGGTAAGTTCGTTTGTTCCTTTTATCTTTTTTTGTGATTGAGAACTATGATCGCATTTCATTGTAGCGTATATAGGCGTATTAATGTATGTATTGCAGCAAGTTGTTATGCTCTATTAGTCATGAACTTTCAATAATTTCTATTGCTAAAATGTAAATAATCATTAAATTACTGAACAAAGAGTTAGAACACCGGTGGTCTCTTGTCACAGAATGGATGAGAATTAAATCGGTATTTTGAACTGTGATTCATTTCCTGTGAAAATAGAGATTTACAACTGAAATGCAATTTTTAAACTACCTTTAAAAGTCGTGAATTCTATTACACTTCTGCTAAGCCTTCACGAAACACAGATTGAAGATCCAATGTAGCCCAGCTAGGACGATGCCACAGCGTATTTTACAAGGTTGCAAAAGACTATCTTTACAAGATCAGGCCAGCGAAAAAGCCGTTGGTCTGCATTGGTGAGGTCCGGTTAGTAACCGTTGTGATCGGGGGAGGGGGGAGGAAGCAAATATAGATTGTGGGGTGTAAGCTCCCAGGTTAACAAGCTTCTAGCATCCCCTCTAAAGTCTTGCGAAATCGTGATCAAAATAAGGTTCTTTTTTGCTAGTGGATTCACATCTCACCGACACAGACAGGTCTTATGGCTACGACGGGATAGGAAACGGCTAGGAGTGGGAAGGAAGCAGGCGTGGCCTTAATTAAGGTGCAGCCCCAGTATTTGCCTGGTGTGAAAATGGGAAACCACAGAAAACCATCTTCAGGGCTGCCGGCAGTGGGATTCGAACCCACTATCTCCCGGATGCAAGCTCACAACTGCACTCTCCTAAACACATGGCCAACTCGCCTGGTAAAATAAGGTTATGGGCGCATGTCACGACAGTTTCAAATTAAGCGGATTTTAATTTTCAACGAGTGTGGCGACCTTGTGGACACACATTATGCAGGATCTATTACATGCAACAGAAAATAGTCTTCATGACAGCTGACTCGGCTGACCAAAGCCGGCGAATAGAAACAAATAAAATGTTCACAAATCTGAGATTTATAGTGCCTCCATTTTCATTCTTCTATGTAAGTAAGAATATTGCTAGGTGGGTCCTTGGCAAGCATAAAGAACGAATTTCTCCTCTACGCTACTCCGGTATCGTTTCACATCTTTTTTATTATACTTTATAACCGTTCAACTCGACATGATACTGCCACATTATAACTGAAAATCCTTGAGGACATATTTCCATGTCAATTACTGAAAAAACATGAGGACATATTTTCCATGTAAATTACTAATTTCATTGTTCCTACTTTGAAGTTTTGTATTTCTAGAAACATCATCTCTAATATTCTTTTCTTGTGAAACAAATGCATGATACATACTAAGCATTATTGCTAATTAGCCCAACTGTAGAAATTTAAGACATAGGGACAATGTAATTTATGTCAATTTTATTATTTTTCAGATCAAATCTGAGAAAAATACCACATAGATCAACTTAGAAATACCGCAATGCATCTGATACGAGTACAGAAATCTGTATCAATGTAGCCTTTCTACCAGTCCACTCTGGGCAGCAACCAACAACCATTTTCTTCAGACCTATGCATTGCAGTGTTGGGAGCTAATATGTCCCTGCATAAACCAGAGCATCTTCAAATTTCTACAAACTGCAGGGAGCAATCACCAAGTTGGAGAAGAGTGGCATGCCCCTGGTGGAGTCAATTAGGATTGTGGAAGACGTCGGGGGAAGTTTTGACCGAACCTCTTGGAAGGCAGCCGCTGTCAGCAAAATAAAACCAGATAAAGTGACTTCATTGAAGTTTTGTCCAATCACCTCATGTGATGTTGAGAGATCTTTCTGTCAGTAACAAAAACATTATGCCACACCCATACAATACGCGTAGCAAGAACGCCAGTCAGATTAACGCTAATAAGAGAACAAGGTACACACTCCACGGCATTCGAGTAAGTATCCATTTTTACGTAACCCATAACACTGTACAATCACATACATTATTTATACATACACATTAAATACGTTTTTATATTTCTTTGCAGTTCTAACCATTGAGATTTACACAACAATCTGGAAGACTACTGTTATAGAGTTAAGCATTCAAACTTGTACATCGGATAAACTTTCAACATATATTCCATTTCAACGTATTCTCACCTGAAAGTGTTTTAACCTATTAAACTCGAGAAATAACACTAACTGTTCATTCCTGACCTAATTTCTACAATAATAACGTATGTTTTTTACATATCTTTTTCTTCAAATCTGCTTGGTGGTGAACTCGAGAGTAACATTGACTTTCACCAAAAATTAAAAGAAGAGGATCCATTTCAATTCCAGACGAATGCCGATAAATATTTTTTAGACAATATTGTAAAAAATGTACTACAATAGTTTTAACTTGTGTTTGTAACATTCGCGTCAAACTTTCTAATCATGATATCGAAAATAACTTTTAATATCACAACATCTCATTCCAATTTTATATGACCAATAATTGTAAACGTTTTCAATAAAACAATAATCACATAATTACAACATACCCTGTGCTGATGATGTCCATTAAGAAGGGCGAAACATGTCCACAACCTTTCTATCATTTATAAATATTTAACCACAAAATGTGGTATTATAAGCATTGACTAGGTTAACATTAAATGTATATTTTGTAAATTGTATGTATTCACTATTGTCAATACGGACCAAAAATGAGATTAATGACTTGTAACAAGATTGTTGTCGGAAAACACCGACACGTTGCTTGTAAATTCATTTTATAATAACTGAGCGTGGTATTAAATTATAAGTAATTTTTTCATGCCTATTTTGTTGCCTATTGTACACGTTAGTGCCTATTTAAATGCCTATTTTAGCTAATTTAAGAGCCTATATGCCTGCTTATTTTAACCGTTTTTAGTGCCTATAATTCTTGTCTCTAGCAATGTCCAATAACGGACCATTTTATTGGTATTATAAATTTACTCATTTGGGACAAATATTTCAGGTTCCCTATGCGAATCAACATCTATATCAGACGGTGTGATATGCGTTCATTAAACACTTGTGGTCTTCCCGTGCGGCAGTTTATGCGGGTGGTAACATTCTCTCTGTGATATTGAAGATACACCCTCGACACTGCTGACCTCGGAAACCCGAATTCGCCTGTAATCTCCGCAATGCTATGACCCATGCGCCGTGAAGCAATGATAATCCCATGTTCAAAATCTCGCGACGTGTAGCTATATTTACGACAATGGTGTCTTGACAGGCTGCTCAGCTACGCCACAGCTAGCCGCAACACTCAGGGGGTCATACATGGCACATTTTCTAATGGGACACCCCTTCCCGTAACTTTTGGCCACTCAGTGCATATGACATTCACAATTGGTACATGTTCAGACTCTAATTGGTCCTTCATCTGCTGAATTTTAGAGAAAGTTAATAGCAAACTAAAGGTAGGTAAGGTAATCAGAATGAATAATTTATCTCCTTTTCTCACAAAAATATTAAGAAATAAATAAATACTATTTATTCAATTTCAAGATAGCGGGTTCAAACCCGGCAGAGGTAGTCAGATTTTTGAAGGGCTGAAAAAAGTCATCTGACACTCCATGTCGTACGATGTATGCATGTAAAAGATCTCTGGCGACACATTTTTGGTGTTTACCTGACAAAATTCATTAAAATATCAGCCAAAGACGCTCAAGAGAGATCCGGTGATGAGCAGACAACCAGATGGCATCAAATTTAAATGTCTGCACACGGTAGCTGAGGCCATACGATTATTATTATTTATTCAATTGCAGTCAATAACAGTTATAAAATATGTTTTGTTAACAGAATAAATAAAAAATAAACCATCCCGACACTGCTGACCTCGGAAACCCGAATAATCCCATGTTCACAATCAAAGATAATATTTACCAACTTGCTATTATTTTCAATAAAACAATAATCACATAATTACAACATACCCTTTAGGACAAACAGTACCAATTCCATTTTATTTAATTTCTTCCTTATATCAAGATCTTACCATGTTACGCATTGAAAACAAAGGCATTTAAATATTTACAATTTTTTTTTTTCACCGTGATCAAAGATGAAACCTTTTAAAAATTTTAAGCAGGATATTAATTCTATCGCAGATAATAACACACAAACTTCTCGTAGCTCCACTCTTGCCCCACCCATACCAGTCCCTCACTCCAAAAGTCCTCCGTCTATTTCTGTGTCATTCAATTAGGTACTTTTTCTTTTCTTTTCTTTGTGGTTCCCATTTCATATTAGATTTTTCCTTTTTTTTTTAGACGTTTCTTTCACGATACCAATATAGTTGGTCCGTTACTAGACATGCACTATGAGGCAGGCATCTTTCATAGTGCATTGGCACTACCGGTGGCTCCAAGTAGCTTACACAGTGGTCCATACGGTATGCGCTAGCCATGCAACTTGGTAGGTGTGCTATTTTTCCAACTGATCAGCCTAACTTAGCACAATGAGGCGAAACGCTGGCAACCAGGAATAAGTTAGCTGGAAAATTTATGATGTCCAATAACGGACCAACTATATTGGTGTGATAAATTTACTCATTCAGGACAATTGCTTCAGGTTCCCTATGGGAATAAACACCTGTAACATCTTTCTTTCATGTCTGGTGGAACATCACTTTTACAATTTGGCAATATCAAGTTCTCTTCAGGGCTCACTTCTTTCAATCCATAGCTCCATTAAGATTCATCTAGGAATAATGTTGTTCACTATCACTTTATGAGAGGTGTTCCCTGGTACACTGGACCCCATCAACATGACTTGTTTACCACCTATATCTTACAAGTTTGTATAACAATCACAGCTGCTCAAGGTGACATTGGTTCAACACCTGTATTTTCTCAAGATATTAGTTGAACATTTAAGCCTTTAATGCATTTCTCTTTATATTATGTGCATCTTGTGACAGTGTTGTATTTTGCAGTGACATCTTCGTTCACACTTTTTTTTTTTTTTTTTTTTTGTGCACCGAACACAATAGATAGATTTTTTTAAACACATTTTCCAACTTCAATTTTAATGTATCACAGTGCAGATATTTAATTCATATGCATACATTTTTATCATTGAAGTTATAATTATGTAGCTGAAGAAGTCCCAAGAAGAGTGGGATGAATAATCTCCTACATTTTAACATAAGATGGAGCTAATACATCTCTCATAAAGTGATCAAGTCGACATAAATATGAAATTAAGTATGATATTTATTACATGCAAGGGCCATAAAATGCCAAGGATAGTGGCAACAGCCGATGGGAAGTATGAAGAGGGATGGATACCATAACAATTACCTGTTCCTTGTCCTTGCAGTAGTCATGTATTCCCAATGAAATATGGCTGACATGGTTATCTAATATCAGTAGTACTGGATCGTCAACAGATGCCTTCAAGTGCATACTGAAGTTTTGAGCCGTTCAAAAAATAATTCACTGGACCAACCATTTTTTTATTGCGTAGTTTTATCCTACAAGCACTGCACAGAATTACCCCAAAACTCATAACACTCTCACATGAAATAGCTGAACAACTTGCTTTTGACCTTTAGGTCCCAATATCAGTAGAAATGTCAGTTTCATCCACATTACACTTCCTGTTTTCCTTGAATTTGTATTTTTCTAGCACAGTAATAACATCTAAGAAACAGCACCGGACTTCCTCTTCATTAAAAAACTTACTCCTATTGATGCTGCTACCTTCTAGTTTTCTCAAACTAATCTATGAACAGTGTTTTAGAAATAACTGCAGCCAGTCCATGCTTGCAAGTTTGGATTCATCATGAAAATTTTGCTTTATACAAATTAAGCCTTCTATGATGTCTAAGCTCAATGGGTATCAAACCGAAATGTTTTGATAACATTAACAATTCATCACCTAATTCACATTCCTGTTCTTTATAAAAATACTAGATTTCTGCCTGGAGTTGAAGATTCTGTAGGTCCACTTTTCAACTAGTCAGGGAGAGTAGATTCTGAAATATCAAAGGCTTTGTTTACATGGCCTACCAGCTTCTACCAGCAAGTCAGTGCTCGTTCTACATCAGATATTAGACTTACTGTACATTTCACTATAGAGATTTACCTTTTTCCTGAGGTTCTAAGTCAACTTAAAAACATATTATGACAAGAAGATCATAACCGTAATTTTTGTTATAATTATTCCTGCAACATTGTCCTTGTCCGGTATACATATGTTTTAGTTATCACCTAATCTGTTAAATTTTATTTGGCTGAAGATGGCTACTAAGTGGCTGAAACTAGTACCAAGACTGATGTAATATCATACCTGCCAACTTTTGGAAAGGGCTATCAGTAAAACTCACACGCAACAAAAAATCTAACGATTCTCTACATAACCCGGCTTAATTAAATTGAAACAAGAACTTAAGTGGTTCAACCTATTCAATACAAGTAAATAAGAAATGTAGTGTTACATTCTTATTTGGTTAAAACAGGTACCAGTTTCAACCACCAATCTGAGTCATCATCCGATGAACACATTCACGCCTGTATCCGAGTTATTGCCTATAGCGCGTGACCATGCTGTGGACCATATCCGAGTTAGCCCGAATAAGCGCAACCTTGAACTGGAGCCGTTCCTATGCAGCTGGGATCTAGTTTGGTCACAAATATGTGCAAGAGAGATGAAGATAATACCCTTACGAATGCTTCTACTCACCAAAAACCACATGGCCATGGCGATTTTCCCTCCCAATGCACTTTTTTTTGTTTCTGAAGGTAGCCAAGCGCTGGCACAACTAGCTGCTTAGTTGATTTGTGATTGCACAAGCGTGTGTATAATCGTGTTCTGAAGTGTAACCATGGCGTGTAGGGACAATATAAATGATGCAAGTGGTGCGAATTTACAAAGCACAGTTTTTCAGCTACTTGAAAATTATCTTGGCCAGGGGTATACAGTCTATATGGAAAATTATTACAATAGCGTTGGACTCGTGAAGCAATTATGGGAATGGAATTGCCTGGTGTTCCTTTAGATCTTTTGGTACCCCTATTTGACCGTGACTGTCACCTCTCTCCAACATCTCAGCTCCATCTACTTCATCAGCTCCAAGTGAACGTCCCGCGATTTTGCCGCCAAAAAGGGCATCGGCCAAGGATCCACAATTTAGGATAGATGGGAAGAGAAAAGAGCATATTCTCTTGAAGTTTCCATCATTAAATAAAGTCAAGTTCCCCTCAAGAAGGTGCAAAGTGTGCTTCAAAAATAAAATTATTAGCGAAACATGCTATTTTTGTGGAAAGTGTGGTGTTCCCATTCACCCAGGAAAGTGTGACATTACCTTCCACACCCTACAGAGATACTAGAGGACTTCATAAGGTATGTGGAAAATTTTGTTTCCATATCTTGTTTAGTTTAGAACTTATTCTGAAAAGAATTTGTTGTTGTTTGCTCTGCCACTAACAGCTGGAATAGCTGGGCCAGCCCTTTAAATAGCCAGCTCAGACGATGGGCGTGAATGTGTTAAAAATACAAAAACAATGCAAAGGAAAAAACAAAAATTAAAATTTTCACAAAAGCAGTTCAAGAAGCAATATAAGACAACAGCGGTTAGCACTGCGCGATTTTAACTGTTCAATGAACTGTTCACTTCTTTTCGTAAACATTTTAAGGCACAGTGCTGGACATTGCGTGTGTTTTACTACTCTTCGGGGACTTCGCCTTGCTACATATAAGTGACTGATCTTCGACTTCTAGTTGTGGCCTTTATAGCTCCCTGCAAAAAAGTCTTGAGAAAATGTTTTGTCATAACAGGGACCAGAACTCCTGGTCTTCAAAATACAAATAGACTCCAGAGATTCATTGGACATGGATGATCTTAACTCTGTTCCATTTTTCTCCACAAGGCTAAAAACATGTTCACATTCTGCATTGCTATGGGGTATGGCGAGAATGGAGAGCATTACTCTAGAAAATCGGTTATACATAAGAAGTCCATCGGCTCCATGAATTCTTGATATTTGAGCCCAACTGGAATCACTTGCGGATCTTGATTTGCAACCAAAGTGTCATCTACCCGAAGGCTGTGAACTGCCTCTGAAGCTCACTCACCACCTCATCTGTAGTGTCATTCTCTTCCTTGCATAACATGATAGGAAACATTTCCAAGAAAAAACTAATGGAAGAAACCTAGCAACTTGAGCATGCTTTAACACATCATCCTTGAGTGGAAACTTGTTCATGAAGTAGTCACAGGCAGTACAAAAGTAGTTTCTCACTGATGAAAAGAAAAGGGATATATCTGTATCCTGGAGATCCTTCACTATGTTCGAAGTCTGAATGCCAATAACTAACTCATCATCACTTCTTTGATTTTGAATCAACTACTGTTTCTTGTTGGATTTATTCATGATAATCTACAGTAGGAATACAGCGTATGAAAATGTCCAAGAACAAATGTCTTGATATCTACTGAAACATCGAAAGGAACCTGGATCATTGAACATCACATAAAATTATAACAAACACCTTCAAGGCAGTCCAACACTTCATTAAAACATGTCAAAGCACACAAAGTCTTAAACCATTAAATGAGCACAACGCCAACCTCGTGAACAAAGAATATGCACATGGTAAATAACATACACACATGTGGAACAAATGTAACTCTTCTTCTTCTTATTCTTTATAATGGGCTTCGCTAATAGCGGTACACTCGGTCACTGGAACGAATGTAATTAGTCCAACGAATACAGGGAACTGAGAAGCACGAAGTTATAGCACAAAAACTCGAACATTTCATTAAAATATGTCAATCTTAAAAGGCCAAAACATTCAAGGAACGCCAACTTCGTGAAAAAAGAACAACACTCACGTGGTCAGAGAATATAGGTAAAATTACAACAAGCGAACGGAGCGGAACAAAGAATTTGCAGAGCAGAGCCTGTCAACACCTAAGATTCACATGGAAGAACTGTTATCCTGGCTTTAAATTCAATTCCAATAATGACACAAACATTTCACGGTTCATCATATCAAAGAATGAGTCACTTAATTTTAATGTGCATAAGTATAACACATACTATTAAACACTTTCACAGAATTTTGTCAGAGATATTTCCCTGCGCTTACATATCATTTCTACTCCAAGAAATGCAAAGAAAAGAAAGGAAATATTTCCTGAATTTTATGCTACAGATGCTATGATGAACAGAGAATGGATAACAGATAATCATGCATTGAAAGAATGAGTTATCGAATATCGTGGACTTGCCTTCGACCCACGCAAAAAATTGATTGTACAGAAGTGGAGTGATTATCGAATGTTAAGGTTTCAAATTTTTGACCGTGGTCATAGAATGACACCGTCCATCCATATAACCGTAAAATGCTACAATTTTCGTAAATTTTATGGATGAAGCATAAAAGTTGACATGCATGGAATATTATTTGGTATATTGTATTGGAAATTTATTTCTTGTAACTGCACTTCAATACAGAACAAAAATGAAATTTACAGCGTATAATGAATTACCCCAAAGCGCGTAACCTCAAATAACTTGCAGCTTCACAGCACCGGTGACAGCATGAAGCAAATGAAACTAAAATAACGCTCACACTCCCCATTTTACCCAAAGAAATAACAACCAAGTAAAGAATATAAATGCCATTACTCTATAATCATAAATTCCTTAATGATCGGGAATTGCATCAAATACAGTATTACCTACTGCACAAGATTTTTTTTTTTTTTTTACCCCTAAAAATCACTTACATAATTGAATGGACTTCTTAGGTTAGCACATTTTAATTAAACATAGACTTGTCTATCAATTTACCCACTATCATTTCCTCATTTAATGTTCTCTCTATAATTATCATTCCCTCAATTCTGAGGATTGTGATCTCACAAAACAGCTATTTTTCAGCTGTATCCATCCCTTGCAGTTCTTGGCCAGACATGCTGCACCTAGGAGGTTCAACCCAGTTATCCCAGTTATATTCTTGATAAGGTTTGATCATTGGGTGGGTACTCTTCGACGATCTCTCCTGCTGGAAATTACACACTGATAATAATCTGATCCTGAGGTTGAGCTGGTTAATAATGTAATCACTGGTGTGAAATCCTGTCAAGGTATGCGTAACCTTTTTTGTCAGCACCACATTTCAAAAGAATTTATTTTCTTGAGGTCTGTAGCACAAAGAGTCCATGTCTTGGCTCCATAGAGGAAAACTGGAAATACCACACCGGATACCACTCATTTTCAGTGGTAATGACACAGAGCAATCTTTCCATAAATGGGACTCTTTTGTAATTGCACTTTTGACCATAGTTCTTCTCTTAATCTGGAGCACAGCTACCTGAACTGAAAATGACTAAGCCAACGTACAGTATTTCTGAGACTTCTCCAATTCCTTGAAGTCATCTGTACTGGCTAATTTTTTGACTCTATCAATTGTAAAGACCTTGACAATGTTGTGAGATGGATAGTATGCAATAGTATGATGATAAATGGGGTTAGAAGTCAGGCTGTGAGTTCCACCAAAAGGAAAAGTAATTTCAGTTAAAATTACTGTGTTAATGGGATGAAAGTTCCTAATGGGATCACTAAGTACCTAGGTGTCAATGAGGAAAAATCTTCATTGGGGTAATCACATAAGAAGGATTGTAAATAAAGGGTTCATATCTCTGCACATGGTTAGGAGGATATTTAGGGGTTGTAGTAAGGATGTAAAGGAGAGATCCCAACTAGAGTATGGTTCCCAGTGTATGGGAGCCACAGCAGCATTACTTGATTCAAGAACTGGGCAAAATCCAAAGAAAAGCAGCTCCATTTGTTCTGAAGGATTTCCAACAAAACAGTAGCATTATGAAAATATTGCAAAGTTTGGCCTGGGAAGACTTGGGGAGAAGGAGATGAGCTGCTCGACTAAACGGTATGTTGCACGTGATATTACACATCATAACTCTCAAATTTTGGTCCGTATTGAATTGTAGATTGAAGTCAAGGAAATATTAATGTTTATTTTATTCCACCCTTTCAATACATGAAGAGTGATTTTAATTAAGAATGAAATCTTATGAAGAAAATTATAGAGACATGTTTCACCCTTTATTTACAGGCATCTTGAGCCATAATCTCAAACCTGAAAGATAAGAAATCAGGATCCTGATTGTTCTTAACTGTAGTTTTTTTTAGGACAAATTACAAATGATAAAAAGTGAGGATGATGTAGGTATATGCGTCAAACAATGAGCGAGAGGGATGACAGTAGTTAAGATATTCTTATAATAAAGCCTTACAAACAGTCGTAATTTATATACTTTTTTGAATGTCCTTGCCTAAAAATGTGGTAACAAGTTGCATATTACTAGCTCTATAAGAACACAAATTGCTGCGTTGAATCTTGTTAAATGGCGCCCTGTATTGGTTGAGAGCATTAGAAATATGTTTGGACCCTAAACAATTCAATCTTTGAAATAATGGCAAAGAAAAAAGTTACTGATTACTCCAAGTGGAGTTTAAATACATTTTAAAGCTAGTAATGAGACATTTCTGCCACTCTCTCAAATTACGCTGTAGGGGCGAGGGAAATGTTTGATAGTAAGTAGCCACAACTATAAAGTTCTATGGGAACACAATTCTACTAAAAGGTGCCCTGTAAAGGTTGAGGGCGTAAGAAATCAAATTAGAGCTTAAACAGTTTGATCTTTAGAATAATGATGAAGAAAAGTATTTCTGATCACTCCAAGTGGCGTTTATAATAAAATTTAAAGTTGTTAGATTAATTGTTAATCTCGTGTGAGGAGATAAGTCTGCAATCTTCTTAAAGCACGTACGAGTGAGGAAGAGTGCTCAATGGTTAGCAGCTGTGTTAATATTAGCTGGAAGGTGCACTGTAGCTTCTTATATAGAGTCGAAAGGGAAATTTGGTTTAAAGTCTGTAACAATAGGAGATTTACGTATTAAGGAATGAAAATGAAGGAAAGGTGAGTTCAAAGAAAAAACGACGTGTGTAAATTCACTTACCTCTTTATTAATTATGATGTTAAATTGGTTAACGTGAAGTTGAGTTAAAGAAAAAACTTATGTAATTTCATTTATCTTTTCGACTGTTATAGTGTTAATCAGTTGCTATGGTAGCATTGAAATCACTGACACTTGTGCTACTGGTGTTACAACGATGTGAGAATTAGGGGAGGGTAGTGAGAAATGAGTTTGGAGCCTAAAAGTTCAATCTTGAGAATAATTCTACTAAAAGGCATCCTGTAAAGGATTGAGGGTGTAAGAAATCAAATTAGAGCTTAAACAGTTTGAACTTTAGAATAATAGTTAATTAAAGGATTGAGTGATCGGGAAATCTTTTCTTCATCATTATTCTAAAGTTCTAACTATTTAAGCTCTAATTTAATTTTTTATGCCCTCATTCCTTTACAGGGTGCCTTTTAGTAGAATTAACTGTGTTCCCATAGAACTTTATAGTTGTGGCTACTTATAAACACAGCTACTAACCATCGAGCACTCTTCCTCACTTGTAAGTGCTTTGAGAAGACTACAGATTTATCTCATCTCACGAGATTAACAACAAGCTAACAACTTTAAATTTTTTATTTTACACCCCATTTGGAGTGATCAGAAAATCACTTCTTCGTCATTATTCTAAAGTTCAAACTGTTTAAGCTCTAATTTGATTTCTTACACTCTCAATTAGTGATGGGTAGTTCGCGAACGAACTAGTTCTCGGGAACTACTTCACTCCCACGAACTGTGAAGTGTTTACTCGTCTCTCGAGAACTACTTCGCGAACTGTAGAACTTCACGAGTGTGAAGGGAATGGGAAGGAACTTGTTGGCGGACGAACTACTTCAGCGGTTGCAGAGTGCTCTGGCGGGAAAATTACACATTTTGAAGTAGTTCGCGAAGTAGTTCGTAAAGTAGTTCTTTCTTGGGAGTGAGAGTGTTGGAGTCTGACGTTTAGCGCCACCAGCGAGAAAAAGTTGACCAACGCTCAGATGTTCTAAATTTGTTTCAGTCAGGGGATGAAATCACCACCAAGAAAACGGTGCTCTTGCGATAACAGATCAGCGTTTAAAACATCTCATTTTCAAGTCAACAATATTTCACAGACATTTTTATTATCTTTGAAAAGAAATAGATTTTTCCTATACATTCCTGAGGGTTTGGGGGCGGGGGAAGAGAGTATGAACTGACATTACCGGTAATAGGAACGTTCATTTCTGTAGCATCTACGAATGTTATAGAGAAGTGCACCTGCGTGCTACCTGTTGTCCACTTTGTGTACTTCCTCGTTCTGGAAAGCTCGCGAAGCGATGAAGCCTTGTATGAAGGGAATGAGAAGGAACTTGTTCGCGGACGAACTACTTCAGCGGTTGCAGAGTGCTCTAGCGGGAAAGTTAAACATTTTAAAGTAGTTCGTGAAGTAGTTCTTTCTTGGGAGCGAGAGTAAATGAACTAGTTCCCACAGGTGAACTGCTTCTTCCCATTACTACTCTCAATCCTTTACAGGATGCCTTTTAGTAGAATTAACTGTGTTCTCATAGAACTTTATAGTTGTAGATACTTACTATCAAGCATTTCCCTCACTTCTACAATGTAATTTGGGAGGGCGGCAAAAATACTTCATCACAAAAGATTAACTACTTACTAGCTTTAATATTTTATTTAAACTCCACTTGGAGTAATCAATATCATTTTTCTTTGTCATTATTCTAAAGATTGAACTGTTTAGGCTCCAAACTCATTTCTCACTACCCATCGCAACCAATAACACAAACTTAACGCCCCGCCTAATCCCACACCTCCCCTAATTCTCACATCGTTATAACACCAGTAGCACATGTGTCAGTCATTTCAACGCTACCATAGCAACTGATTAATACTGTAACAGTCGAAAAGATAAATGAAATTACATACGTTTATTCTTCAACTCAACTTTACGTTAACCAATTTAACATCATAATTAATACAGAGGTAAGTGAATTTACACACATCATTTTTTCTTTGAACTCACCTTTCCTTCATTTTCATTCCTTAATACGTAAATCTCCTATTGTTACAGACTTTAAGCCAAATTTCCCTTTCGACACTATATAAGAAGCTACAGTCGCCCCTTCCAGCTAATATTAACATAGCTACTTACCACTGAGCACTCTTCCTCACCTGTATGTGCTTTAAGAAGACTGCAGACTTACCTCTTCACACAAGATTAACATCAATCTAACAATTTTAAATTTTATTATAAACCCCACTTGGAGTGATCAGAAATACTTTTCTTCGTCATTACTCTAAAGATCAAACTGTTTAAGCTCTAATTTGATTTCTTACGCACTCAACCTCACCCCTACAGCGTTATTTGAGAGTGGCAGAAATGTCTCATCACTAGCTTTAAAATGTATTTTAACTCCACTTGGAGTAATCAGTAACATTTTTCTTCGTCATTATTCCAAAGTTTGAATTGTTTAGGCTCCAGACATATTTCTAACGCCCTCAACCAATACAGGGTGCCGTTTAACAAGATTCAACGCAGCAATTTGTGTCTTATAGAACTAGTAATATGCAACTTGTTACCACCATTTTAGGCAAGGACATTCAAAAAAGTATATAAATTACGACTGTTTGTAAGGTTTCATTATAAGAATATCTTAACTACTGTCATTCCTAATATATACTGTATATGTATTGATTAGGTGGAAGCTTCAATACTTCATATTTGTGAATATAATCAATACAGAAATGAAACTTATAGATTATGATACTGTCATCCCTCTCGCTCATCTTTTGACGGATATACCTACACATCCTCACTTTTATCATTTGAAATTTATCTTTAAAAAACTACAATTAAGAACAATCAGGATCCTGATTTATTATCTTTCAGGTTTGAGATTAAGGCTGAAGATGTCCTTATACCAATCGCTGCCAAACCCGTATATATACGTTTTTGAATGCCGCGCCACATCCGCCAAACCTGTATATATACGTTCTGGTGAAGTGTGTATTTCACCGATCTCACAAATGAACGCGATATAATGTCAAGCTTTGAGATTCTGTGGAAATGCTCAAAGAAGTTCTGTACTGCAGATATACCACTCCATTTCGCGTGTTTTGAAAGCGATCTGGTGTTATTTCAGCTTCGTTGGAGTGGAACATCTTTCCCGCTTACGTGTAGCCATCATGGCATCTTGAAGTATACATTCATCTCTTGCTGATGAAGAAATTGAATGTTTCCTCATAAATAGTGATTCTGGAGAGCTATATTTTGATAATGAAGGTGGAGAATACCTAAGTGGCAACAATGAACTATAAGAAAGTGTGAGACAAAGTAGTAATGATGAGCCTCATGCGGAATTGTCAGCCCTTCCTCAGATAAAATATTTTCCCCCCAAATGTAAATGATTTTGATAATACCAGTTTTTGGATAAAGAATTTTATATTATATTTCAGTAATAGTATCACCGAGTGGAGTAGCCGCGCGTATTAACATGATACGGCTATGGAGCCAAGCTCTGCACTCGGCAGGTGAGTGGGTTCGAACCTCATCGTCAGCTGTCTTGAGAATTTCTTTTCTTTTCTTTGTGGTTTCCCTTTTGCACTCCCAAGTAGATGCCGGGACAGTTGCTATTCATTAGCCACAGCCGATTCCTTCCACTTCTGTACCCAGTTTCATTCACCAACATTCATTTCATATTCATTATCTTCTCAACTGAGGTTTGCGTTGGGAAGGGTATCCGGTCGTAAAATACGGTGTAAAATATAATCTCACTTCATCCCGGACATCGTACTGGGCTGCAGGGCTAAGGAGATAATATGCATTCCATTAATAGTATCAGTAAATATGTATCTGTCAAAGTGCTTCTTCCTTTAAATTTAAAAAAAAAACATAATAAATAAAAAAACCGGCCCACAGGACTCGGCTGGCCATCAAAACTCGGCAGTGAAAAGGTTAAATAAAGGGCGAAACATGTCCCTATAATTTTTTGCATAAGATTTAATTCTTAATTAAAATCACTCTTCATGTATTGAATAGGTGGAATAAAATAAACATTAATATTTCTTTGACTTTAAGTGGTATGTTCCAACCTGTCAGTGGAGAGATGGCATGGAATGGCATTAGTAGAAGAAGTTCGAGTGGTTTTTTTAAAAGTAGGAAAGATCACAATATGAGGATAAAGTTGGAATTCAAGAGAACAAATTGGAGCAAACATTCATTAATAGGAAGAGGGGGTTAGGGATTGGAATTATTCACCAAGGGAGATATTCAATAAGTTTCCAAATTCTTTGTAAATATTTAAGAAAAGACTAGGTAAACAACAGATACGGAATCTGCCGCCTGGGTGACTACCCTAAATGCAGATTAGTGGGGATTGATTGATTGACTGAATGATTGACTGATTTATTTATTTGATTGAGCACAGATATTTTTGGCACAAGAAAAGAGCTCAGCCATTTTTTTCTCATCAGTGGCAATAAATACAGTATTGCCTTTGTAACTAAGGTTGGATATTTTCTTACTACTAACAGGAAATCTGCCAACCCATTCCTGAAGTGCAGGTCTCATGATGTACTTGCCATAGATACTGAAGAGCATGGGTTACAGATGTACTGTATACAGCCCTGCCAGATGCCTTTCTGTATCTAGAAATTCCCAGACCATTAATACTAGGACAAGAATAATACATCAACCAGTACGTAAAGTTCACAAATATCACTTAGGCCTAATCAAAGACTGGCAAGAATGTAATAGAGAAAATCCATATATATTGTCTACCTAAAACCTAACCATTTTGTATATGAATTTAGGAGACCTACTAAATGGCTCTTGAGACAAGATACTGCTTATAGTGCTGGGATTGTATAGTACTGAGATTTTACTATTAATAATTTTACAAATGCTACATAATTATCACCAGTTCCATTCCACGACATTCTTCGAGCTAGAAAAAAAGTATATATAATGTGGATAAGTGAAATGAAATGTCGTATGGCTTTTAGTGCCGGGATATCCCAGGACGGGTTCGGTAGAAAAACACTTTTCTTATCTATACTTTGAATCTGTCAATACAGAAAATGAAATTTATAAATAATAATAGGAACAGGTCTTTCTATTTGACGCCTGTAGGCGACCTGCGCGTCGTGATGAGGATGAAATGATGATGAAGACAACACACACACCCAGCCCCCGTGCCACTGGAATTAACCAATTAAGGTTAAAATCCCCAACCCGGCTGGGAATCGGACCCGGGACCCTCTGAACCGAAGGCCAGTACACTGACCGTTCAGCCAACGAATCGGACATGGATAAGTGAAACTCCATTTCTTGGAGCACATTTGACCTGTGTATAGGGATATTATTTCTATTTTATTGTCCATTGTTTGGTGCGCCTGTTTAATTGGTGTATTCTACCATTGCTCATTATTTAAATGTGTGATGTGTAATCATTGCATCGTGGCTGAGATGAAGGCTATTCACCTCTCTGAAAATATCAATACTGGTGCGAATGCACTGAACGTGTCTTCTTCCTCAAGTGTACTTCTCTCCCCGCACTCTGTGCCTGTCTGGGATTCAAGATGGATGTGTGTACATGCGTCTAAGCGGACACGTTCTGTAGTCGGCGAAATGGAGTTTGACACTCCAGGATAAACTAACGTAAGCTTAAAACATCGACTTTATTGCTAAATGTAGTTCTGCTATATTTTATTTTTTTATTTTCTTTGGGTGTGGATAACGTGATATATTTGCTAATGGCTGTGTGCCAATCTTGAAGTGAATGCTATGTGAAGGTTTGAGTAATCTTCATTTTATATTCGTTTCGGCTGATGTAAGTAATCTCAAATTATTACTGTATAATCCCAAATACCACCCGCACTTTTTTCCCAAAAATATTGGTTCTAAATCTTGGGTGCGGGTCGTATTCAAGTCGTTCATTCTCGTAAATATTTACTATGTTTACTTGGAGTACTGAGATTTGAATACAGTTACCATACTCAATATACCACATGTAAATGGGCATTCAGGTCTTATTGCGTTCTAGTTGCGTTCTATAAAACAAGATCGATTTTTTCTCAATACAGTTACAGTGGCATGTAAATGCGAAATGTAAGGTAATGAAATATGATAAATCAAAGAATATGGGTAAATATGAAACCCGCGCTGCGGATGCTCGATCGTCATTTGTTTCACAAGTCTTGCTGGCATGCTGGGTGCGCAAATAGCTGATTTCGTGGGATATCGTACTTCGCGAGAGTCGAGACTGTTGGTTCCAAGTCTACCTCGCTCACATTTGAGTTACGTATCTGTCCCGTGAAAGTGCTATCTTGATAGTAAGCAATGGATTCAAAACGGCATCTGCGGTCATTTACTGTGTGTGAGAAACTTAAAATTGTAAGCGAAGCTCAAATATACGGAAAACGTGCCGTTGGCAGAAAGTGCGATATTGGTGAATCGAGTGTTTGTGATTGGCGGAAGAAGAAGGAAAAACTTCTAAAAAGTAACGGCGATCGCAGAACATTCCACAGGCAGAGTGCAGAGTTTCCAGAAATTGAAGAATGACTCCACAAATCTGTGATAGAGAAATGTGAGTCAGGATATGGTGTTTCTAGTGAAATGTATCAATTGAAAGCACTAGAGACTCTAAAGAACTCAAAACACAGTTTTACTGCAAGCCATGGATGGATCCGAAACTTTTATCGGAGAAAGGGTTTGTGCATTCAGAGACGTATGTCTATTTCACAATGTCTCCCTGGGGCGTATGAAGAAAAATTAACGGCCTTTCAGCGTCACATTATTCATTTGAGGAAGCGAAATTCTTATTTGTTGTCACAAATTGGGAATGCTGACCAGACACCTGTCTATTTTGAAATGCCATTGGAAAATACAGTGGATATGAAGGGTTCTAAAAGTGTAACCATCAGAACAGGTGGTAATGAAAACAAACGATGCACGGTAATGTTGTGAATATTAGCGGATGGAACCAAACTCCCTCCATATGTGGTTCTGAAAAGCAGAACACTTCCGAAAAGAAACTTGACATCTGGTGTTATTGTTAGAACACAGGAGACCGGTTGGATGGACAGTGCGTTAGTTGAGGACTGGGTGAAGTGCGTTTGGCAACGTCAGCCAGGAGCTTTGTTACAAAAACGAAACATGCTTGTGTTGGACAGTTACCAAGGGCATACAACTGACGCCGTAAAAGATATGATGAGGAAAGGAAAACCGATCTTGCGATAATTCCCGGAGGACTCACTTCTATTCTACAGCCGTTGGATGTGTGCGTGAACTGGCCTTTCAAAACGACAATGAAACAGTTGTACACCGAATGGATGTCTGGTGGTGATCACGCGTTAAAACCAACCGGACGAGTGAAGAGACCTGAAGTTGAACTAATATACAGCTGGATCAAGACCACATGGGCACGCATTCCCAACAATGTAGCATACAAAAGCTTTAAGAAATGTGGAATTTCAAATTCAGTGGACGGTAGAGAGCACGACTATGCGTGGAAAGATGCTAGCGACGAAAGTTCCTATGGTAAAACTTCAGACAACTGTGAATTGTGAATGATCTGAGTATTGGACCGATTTTATTTATGATTTTTGTGATGATTTTATTAATTGTAAGCTATTTGAATTTATATTTGTGGTACATTTGAAGAAAATTTAATAGGTATGCAAGTTATTTAAATTTTTAATTTTTTTTCCGTATTTTGCCGACTGAAATTTAGGGTGCGGGTCTTATTTGGTGGCGGGTGGTATTGGGGATTATACAGTATATATTTGGAACTGGACCTTTACTATCCACTGGTTTATTAAAGATGATATTACCTTACATTGACTCAACAAAGAATACCGTTATGAGTCTATTCAAGTTATTAATGACACCATGGGAAGAAAGGAACAATGTTCATATGTAACTACCTAAAAAGACTTTTCGGCAACGATTTTCTGCACTTGATTTTATTTCAATATTCTTCACCAACCAAAAAATTTGTTTAATGTGGATTAATTCATAACCATGTTATGTGAAAGTAATAATATTATTACTGGGGTAAATGAGGTGATGTGGAATTGCAGTATATGGGCCTATTAGTGAATAGGTTATCCTAAGTATTTATTTATTTATTTATTTATTTATTTATTTATTTATTTATTTATTTATTTATTTATTTATTTATTTATTTGGGATTCCTACTTGTGTTAGATATTTACTGCTGATTTATTTTTTGGGGGTATCATCTTCTTATGCTTATTATGGTGTATTTTATTCTATCTATATTTTCCTATGCTTGGAAAGTGATCTCTATTTGTAACATTATTTAATTGTGGGTTTGGCCTGTGTTGGGTGTTCTCTGGTAATGGGATCATTCTTCTTTTTCTTCTTGTTGGGCATATAAATTTTACCTCATATGTACATCATGCCACTTCCAAGGCCACCTTACATTAAATTCAATAACCACGATTTTGTCTTCTGTTAAATTTAATGTTTATGTGCAATGATATTTAAATCATGCAATCTAATGTAATTATTATTTTTATTATCAGAATCATCGCCGATAGTAGAGTTGAAATTTGATTTAGAAATTCTTATTTTTCCTTTTCTTAAGCGCTCACCTGTATGATCCACTTCCGTGTTTTGTTTTCTTCCTTTCCATTAATACTTGTGCAAATTCTCCTTTTTGTGCATGCTTTAGTTATGCAGGCTTTGCCTGTTTTTAACAGTAGCGTGGCTTGGGAAGCATCATTGCCTTTCATGTGTGATTTTGGTTCTGTAGTTTTCATGGAACACTCATATTTCCTTAAAATCTTTGTGACTGTATCGGGGAATATTTTACTATGATTTCATATTTAATCATTTAATTTGATGATTTAACTGGTTTAATATTAATTTCAATTCATGTCGCAGTTTGTGTTGCAGAATTAATGTGACCGTTTTACCAGGATTATTATTTAAACATTTTAATGTGAAGGTTAATTAGGTTGAAACAAATTTCAACTTTCATTACGCACATTTTGTTTTAATTTAATTGGATCCAATTAACTTATATTTAAATATCAAAAGGGAAACTATAGTTACTGGCCAGTATTTTAGATTTATTATGGACTGTTTCCTGTTATTTATCAATTATTATTTTCGTTAAATTTTGGTAAACACTATCAGATTTTCAAACTTCTTCCAGTTTTAATGTATTGTAAGTTAAATTTATTTATTTATTAAATATTTTGTTTCCATCTTAAGAAGGTCTTGTCTTATCTTTTGGTATACTGACGATGAATAGCAATTTGTCGAGTATCAATTTTCATTTTGGGTCCTGGCCTTTTACCTTTTAATTTAGGGCTCCCTTCCACATTTTATTTATGTAACTTACTGCACCCAAAGTAAGTAGTATTTGTTTCTTGTTCTTGTGTTTGGTTGTTTGGAGCGTGCTTGTTCTGGCGTGTCCTTGGGCCGTTGCAGTAACCATTACATTTTGATCACACACAGTATATACAGCTCAGACAGCATCTGACGAACTACGTCCATTTTCTACACAACAGTTAACATTTTAAGTCACAATGGATGGCAGATGTCAGTCCACCAACTGAAAGAACTGAAGTCTGATTCCTGGGATCAGCTCAGATTTTGAACATTTTTCTTAGATTTCAAGTGGTTTGTATTCAAATCAATCTAATGTACAAATAAGAAGTGGAGGGGATTTACTGTACTGAACATTTCTCCCTGGAAGTTTAAAGCTAATCAAGTCATGGTTCAGCATACCCTTCTCAAGAAGGGTCCACACATAAAGCGAAAGGTCTTAATCTCATGACAACTACTGTATCCAAGAAAAGGTACTATATGAACCATTTAAATTCATCAATAAATTTCACACTATAAAATTATGGAACAATCCCTATTGGTATAATTACGGAAAAAGTAAAGACAATAGTTACCTATCCTCCATTCCACTCATGTAGTAACCATGAAGAATTTTGTCCTTGATCCACGTCACAGCCTTTTTGGTGGCTTGGGGAACATCAGCATCATTGAGATGTTTCTTGTAAATCATAGCAAGCCCTGACATAGCCTCCTTGCGGATCTTGAACTGAGGAAATAGAAGGAACCCTTAGTAAGTACACAACAGAAATCATGCTACCATGACTCATAATGTAACAAAAATATTTCAGAAAATTTGAATATAGTATACTCTCAATTATCGGGGCACGGATTATTCGGTTTGCAGATTAACCATGCAAGTTTTTGCTTTATTAAAATTCTGTAACTGAAACGGAATACGTTTGAATTTACAGTGCCGGACTGAGTGGCTCAGATGGTTGAGGCGCTGGCCTTCTGACCCAAGTTTGGCAGATTCGATCCTGGCTCAGTGCAGTGGTATTTGAAGGTGTTCAAATACGTCTATGTCTCATGTCGGCAGATGGACAGCGCCTGATAGCTGGCGAGCTTGGACACCAGCACAGCTAAAAGAAATGGATAAGAAACAGCAGCAACCGAGAAGTGTAGTGCATACAGCAGATAGAGGAATGTGCAAGAATGCCACAAGTAATGATAGTGCTTGTGCAGCTAAATGTGAAACAGCAGATAATAGTGAGGTTCAGCACACTGCAAAGGTTGGAGAAAGGAAGTGAAAAGGCAGCTGTACCTGCAGAAGACGAGGACGTTGGACTAGCAGACTGTTGGTTCGAGTCAAGTACAGGATCCAACAGAGGGACGGAAGATGGGAGAGAAACAATGGCCAAAGGTAAAAGTTAAAGTTTTAAGAACTTATGATCCAAAAAGGGCAAGTCTCATGAGACACTATGGACAAGGAAATAATTAGTTCACTAGAAGGCAGTATTTTAGAAGTAGAGAAATCAAGGGTAATAAGGAGCAAAGCTACCAACATGACAGGGGGTAAAAATATAAAACAACTAGAATGGAGACTAGGATGTGTGAACGTAGGGGGATTTTTCAACAAGATAAGGAAAAAAGAGGTGGAACAATTAATGACCAAAATGGACGTTATTACCTTTGTTGAGAGTTGGATAGCACCAGGATACGAAATCCATGTGGACGGTTTTAAAATATATAGCAAGACAAGAGATACGAAAGTTTGAATGAGCAGAACGGGACCGCCAAATTGAGAGGGTCAGGCCGTTCGAGAGTGCAACTATTCAATAAATAAGTTAAGTTTTCTTCTCTTTTATTTTTTACTCATATTAGCCCAAGTTTCTTGTATACATTCAATTTTTCCATTACAGATTTGAACTACATTGGTTGTTTTCCACTATGAGTTACTCACATTTTACTTGGATTTGTTCTTCTCACAAACATAGTTACCTCAATTTCCTTGCTGCCCTCTTGATTACTTGGGATTGTGATTCAACGAAAACAGACTGTTATTTTCAATTTTAACACAGTGTATTCATCCTCATTTTTTATTGCAACTTACTGCACATTTAGACTAAGAGCTCCGCAACCTCCCTATAATTACTTATTATTTTAATTCCGTCATGTCTCATTTGTTATACATCTTTTCTTCATTGTATTTTAACATATTCTTTTAGCATCAATTATATAAATTTTAACCTCAAATGAGCTGAAACATGCATGACCAATATTACTCCATCTAAAGATGGAGATATGTATGTACTGAACAGGAGGACGTATTAAATTTCCTTTGTAAAGGTATCCTGGTGGACCACTAACCTAAGGCAAAATTGAACTTATAGAAACAGAAATGGAAGAAGTTCTTTGGATAAAAGTAACGACCAACTTATGTCTTGATTTTGTCTACAGCCCTCCATAAGGTTCCTCATTTGCAAACAAAGATTTCTTCCTTGAGTTGCAAATGGAAATGAACAGATTAAGGTATATGTATGAAGATTTTGGTATTATGCATATGGGGGACTTCAATGGGAGGATTGTAGATCAAAAACCAAAATTACTAGAACTATGTGGTATAGCCCTTTGTTGCCCAAGGCTACAAATATTCAACAGTTTATATTAATTCCTGTAAAATTCTCATCAAGAAAGCTCAAAAAGAGTAAGTTAATGTTTTGAAACTTGTATCTCAAAAAACTTTGGAAGAATTTTGGATGGTACTTATAAGTACCGTCAGGAAATAAAGTATCTGAAGGTAGTGGTGACCTCAAACAAAATGAAAAATTTACAACATCTGGTCTACACAAAGTATATTTGTGTTATTAGTTCGTATTTACACTGTGAGCTGTATAATAAAACAACAAAAAATAATACAAATATTAAAAAATAAGTAATAAAAAAGAAATACTAAATGGCAATACTGAAAAAAGTATCAAACTTGTAGTGTCATAAGAGCTACATTTTCTGTTCAGCACCAGCACTCAATTATTTTGCATTCTCATCAACAATTACCAAACTATAAATCTACACAATGATATTCAGCAAAACAGCAGAGAAAGACGCCACACAAAGTACACTGAGAATTTGGTCTCGTTTGAATTTGTTTACTGGAGAACACCTCGCATCTGTCTCGTGTACTTGAACATTTGACCCAATGTGTTCCACGATTTGCAAAACGAATGTCTTTGGCCACAGTAAAGGATGCTTTACAATAACGACGACGACGTGTTGTGAACAGGCTGCTGTTGTGGACTTACTCTCTTCGAAAAATTTGACAGTCTCTTGGATGGTGGCATTGTCTTCATTGCCAATAGTCTGCAAGCTACTGATCTCCTAAACTGTAACAATGTAATCTTCTCAAACAGTTCATTATAAATGATGTATGCATTGACAAACCGCACATCAAGCTTGCCACAAAATAACCAAAATATTTGATCAAATGCATTCATGTCAGGCCCAAATTCTTCATCAACGCTTTCAGTGTCTGTGTCGGCATCATTATCCAATGGAATATCCAGTAATTCTTTTATCTCGTTCTCATCTACATAAATTTGCCTGTGAGCAGACAACGCAAGCTCTGAAAAATAAGTTGTAAATTTATAGCATGAGCTAACAAATGAGATCTTAGGTTATGATTGAACCATAGGCAATTATGCCTAGTTGCCCGTCGGTACTTACAAGTCCAAGATACAATTACGGTAATTTTACTAAATATATGTATCTATCCACTCAAATTGCTACAGTAATCACAAAACACTTTTATAAAGCACATTATAGGACCAATAATTAACCTTACCTGGTGTTTATAACAACCCAATGAGCACTTCTATTGTCACACTTAAATGACACAATCTGCAACACTGCATCGATAATAAAGAGATGAAATATGAAACACGCAAACAGTTTTATCAATCTAGAAATAATTATTCCATGATCCTGAAACATGGAACTTAAAAGTACCGCCGGTCAACCACAATTTGAAGTGAACTATACCTTTTTACATGCAATAATACAACTTGGTACGTACTGTCAGTCGACAAAGGGATAGAAGAACCACTTACCAATAATCATTAAAACTTGATAAGAAGGGAAGGGCAGGGCATAGTGTGGCTTGTTATTAAGGAAATATAAAAAGATATTAGTGCCGAAGGAAGGAAGAAAGAAAGGAAGGAAGGAAGGAAGGAAGGAAGGAAGGAAGGAAGGAAGGAAGGAAGGAAGGAAGGAAGGAAGAAAGAAAGAAAGGAAGGAAGGAAGGAAGGAAGGAAGGAAGGAAGGAAGGAAGGAAGGCCTGAGACAAGAATTGCATTCTGTAGTAAATGAAAATGGTATAGAGAACTACCAGTAAACATATTCATGGCAGAAGAAACAAGCTGAAAATCTAAACAGATTCTAAAATAAAGGGCAATAAGAAAGTGTGGAATAGAATAAAGTCTGTAAAGATAGAAAAAGTACAGCACAAGTGATTATAATGGGAATGGATCAAGCATTTCAGATGGCTATTAGATAGTTAGTTAGTTAGTTAGTTAGTTAGTTAGTTGGAAATCCAACATAGAAAAGACTAGGTTTCCAAGAGGACTGGGGTGCACCCTGCCTACCTTACACCAGGAAATATCAATTAGTGATGTAAAAGATTAAATAGAGAAAGGGCGGGAAGCTAAAGCAGGAGCAATTTCAGGTATCATTAACGAATTCTGGAAAGAAGAAAAAACAATTTCATCCTCGAAAGCGTAGTAAAAATATACAATATTTGAAGGAATGAGAGTACCAAAATCATGGCAGGAGGGATATAGGAAAAATGACTAATGAATGGTAGAGAGGTGCTCAGTCCAGTCGAGACTCCAATCAGGATTTAAGGGAATGAGGAAAAGTTATAACATAATGGTTGTTAAAACAATAATGGACAAATACATGAAAAAAATAGGCAAATTGTACATCACAGCAATAGACTTAGAGAAAGCTCAACTCTGTGAATACACAGCTGTTGTCTACAAGTTGTGTCAGATCGGAACTGTGACCCGTGCGTCATCAAGAAAAAGACATTAAGGAGGACAAAATTCATAGTCATTTTGATCTTTTTGACAAAAAGAAAAATCAACTCTGTGTCATATTTAAAATTATCAATATGAAGAAAATGGACTTTGAAGAAGAAATTGTTTTTAATGTAACTTGAAAATTATGTGTTAGGAAATATGAACTATTAATGATGTGAGAAAATTTGTAATATTGTGTTTTTAGTAAAACGAGTGCAGTACATAACTTTCGGGGCAGTATGTACTGGCACGTGGAGGAAATTAGGTGATGTAATTCTAATTACATCAGCAGTTTAGAACTTGGCCTTATAAGGTAATGAATTGCAATTGGTCAGAATAACAACCTTTCCAATTGGTGAAAACAGGGATCCAGGGAAATTCGGTATTCCTTATTGGCCAGTACATTAGCATTTTTCATTGGTGAATGCGGCAATCTGGAGTGTTCTTATTGGCTACTCGTGATCGCACGATTTCCTGTTTCGGGCTCCTCGTGAGAGGTAAGTCTTCTGTGTGGGTCTTTGAATTTGGATCATTTCAGCGCGCAGACACATTTTGCGTCCATCCCGCCTTGGGTCCCCGGTCTCTCTTGGTAAGCACTAAATCTATTGTGTTTGATTTTATTTAACTCATTCTTGTGTTTCAGCATTTTCTCATTTAACATAACTTTCCGTTATTTAAATTTCGCGTGTCGGAGTTTCTTCTAGATCCCGCTTTCACCAATTTTGTCCGTTAACATTTTATTTTCTTATGGAAAGGTCTTTTAAAGGTATCTCATGATTATTAACATTTCAATTTCCTTAATTTTCCACCTATTATGTACTTCGGTTAAGTTCATTTAAATATTTTGATTTAAGCGCTCTAAATTGTCACCTACTATTGTCATTTGTCTGCTTTATTTTGATTTAGCAAACATTTTCATTTTGTTAACAATTAATAGTTTGAGGGTAATTATCGAGAACTTTTTTTTCTCCCCCTCATAACATCATACTTTCCAAACGGACCTCAATAGGGCTCCTTTCACCTTCCACGTCCTTCCGTAATTGTCATTTGCTAGATACGCAAGTTATGTTTACCTCGCGTATAGTTTGATTTTTTCTTTTTTTCATTAGTTATTCACTTTTAAAAATAAGATCAATGAGAAATCAGAAGACAACAATCATAACCTTCATTGATTTCAAAAAGGCATACGATTCCATAGATCGTGGAGTGCTCATGAACGTTCTGCAGGAGTTTGGAGTGGATGAGAAATCTCTGGCCATAATTCGGCAATCTCTTACAAACACCTTTTCTCAAGTCAAATTTATGGACGAACTCTCAAATCCATTTGAGATAAAAACGGGTTTGAGGCAAGGAGACAGCCTTTCTCCACTACTCTTTAATTGCATTTTAGAAAAAGTTATTAGGGAATGGAGGCTGAGAATGACTGAAAATGAAATGAAGAATGGGGTAAAGATAGGTTGTGGAAAAAATGCGATGATGTTGGATTGCCTTGCCTTCGCAGATGATGTCGTTCTTATTACAGACAACCGTCAAACAGCCAAGAAACAAGTCTAAGAACTACGAAATGTTGCAGTCAAAACAGGGTTAAGAATCTCCTTCGAAAAAACAGCATTCATGGATTCTATAAAAAAAAAAAGGCAACACGGACAGACTTCTTACATTGAATGGGGATATCCAGCGTGTGCAAAAATTTAAATACCTGGGAGAAATACTCACCCCCTATGGAGATGAAAAGGAGGGATTAAAGGAGAGGGTGAGAAGGATGGAGTTGGCATTCAGACTATGTCGTGACACCTATAAGTCCAAGTCTCTCTCAATTCAGGCCAAGTTAAAACATTACTGCACAATGGTTAGAACAGAGTGCCTTTATGGACCAGGAACCTTGACGAGGATGGCTGACCCACTCCTTGAAAAAAGAGAAAGAAGATTCTTGCGAAAAATCTTAGGCCCTAGAAAGTCGACGAGTGACCCAAACACATTCCGGTTAAGATCGAATTTAGAGCTCTACAAGATAGTAGAAAGAATCACGACTGTGATGAGAAAAAGGAGACTGACGTTTTATGGATATATCAAAAGAATGAACCCTGAGAGATTGGCCAACAGGATACTTCTTCTGCAGGAAAGGTGGAAAAAACAGCCGGGATGGCTTACACAGGTACACAATGACTTGGCAGAAATAGGTATCAAGGAGAAGGATATAAAAGGACATCATTTAGGAAGAAGGTTGCGGGATTGAGGCATGCGTCTGAAGAGCAACATGCGAAGCCACGGAACATCTCAGTGGAAGAACGAGCAAGAAGTCAAAGACTCAAGAATCTTTGGCGAGAGTGTAAAGAGAAGGGTATCAGTCTGCGTGACAGGAGGAAGATTGTGTAAACGTGGCCCACAGGTGGCCGTATCGATAATAATAATAATAATAATAATAATAATAATAATAATAATAATAATAATAATAATAATAATAATAATTTAACCGTCTCATTTCCCAGCCTAGATTTGAAGCCGCCGCTACACTGATATTTTCCTAATTAATTTTTTTAGTTAGTATTATTTTGTGTATGCACTCACGAAATGGTGCTACAGGAATATCAAGGAAATGAAAATACGTATGAGGAATTTAAATGTTCTATCAAAGTCAAAGATGGTGTAGTAGTGGGAGAAATATTTTCAAAACTGGGTCTCAAACAAGGTTACAAATTATCACAATATTGTTTTCATTATTTATTAATGACATTTTCCATTCTGAAGGCTTTGAGAAAGGAGCATCTCGAGAACTAAAATATTTGGGGTCTGATCTTCACATTAACACCTGTTAAAATACTAAATAGTATTAATGGAAGAGTAAATTACTGTGAAGAGTGGAATCTAAAAATCAATCCACAGAAAACTAGAACTATGGTGTGTAAAAGGGGTGACAAACTCTGGATGGATAAAACAAAATTAGGAGTTGTTAAAATAATTGAATACCGAGGGATGATCATAAGCAGCAATGGCAGGTGAACAGAATAGATAAAAAGAGCAAAAATGAAGGGAGTAAGTGCTCTGGCTAGTATAAAAATATTGGACAAAAAGATGCCAAACATCAAATATGAAGTTCAGAAAAATATATTTAATTCAGCAGTTAAAACAAAGTTATTGTATGGAGCAGAAATATGGGGAGTAGATGATGGAATTGTTACATTAGATATAGTTGTAAGTAAATTTGCCAAAATAATATTAGGGCAGCCAAGCTATATGGTAAACAGTGGAGTGAGAAAGATGTGTGGAGGGGTGAGTATACGGACAGATATTGTTAAACGTATAATTAAATATTGCTTGAGGCTAAAGACGGAGGCAGGGGATAAAATTCTAAGGATAGCATACCAGCACCAAATGAACCCCCAAAATGAAGGCTTTGAGAAAGGAGCATCTCGAGAATCAAAATATTCGGGGTCTGATCTTCACATTAACACCTGTTAAAATGCTAAATAGTATTGATGGAAGAGTAAATTACTGTGAAGAGTGGAATGGAGTGAAGATACTACCGGATGACATAGGAATAACTTGCAATGCAATAGGAATGGGGTACTACTGGGAAATCAATTTTTCAAGGGATGATATGGCATCCTGTAAAACGGTGGTTCAAAGAATGAACATGTGCTTATCACATGTACACCTTACAGTACTGTTGCTACCAGCATGCTAGCTAGCCAGTGTCTTGGGAAGGTGCGGTATCCAATTGATGGGCCGATGTCGCACTGGGGCAAAACAATGGTAATTATTGACGATAGAGTTTCATGAATTTCATTTAATAAGGGCAGAATGTAACAGCAGGAAAACACTGGTTGAATTTTGTAAAATAAGTGAAAATATGACAGTAAGGACTGAAATGTTAACAAAAAGGGAAATGAGAGTGATAATTTGGTGCCTGATGGGAGTACATAAGAATAAAGCTCTAAGACAAAAAGATTAGGAGAATCTATGCATTTTATACAATAAAGACATGGAAGTAGCTCACCTACTAAAATAATGTAAGGAAACAAGAAATATAAGAGAAATATATATAGATGAGAAGAAAATAAAATCGAAAATGAACCTGAACTTTACACTATTGCGAAGTTACTAAACAGAGAATGGAAGGCACCGTCTGCAATGTGTTAAACAATGACAGAGAGTCCAGGATACTTCCACATACACATTCTTACTACTAACTGCATGAATTTTCTGTTTTCATCCTCTTTTAATGTCTTTTCCCACATTCCTCTTATATATTATTACATAGTTTTGCAACTACTCGTGTTTGGCTGGCCAAGCGCTGTGGACGGGAGACGAGTTAACTAGTCTTTATGAGACTTGTACGTTCGGTGACATCTGTCGAAACCTCTGAAACTATCTGGCTGTCAAGGTTACTAGAATCTTGGCATTGAAGCTTTTGCTTATTCCATGCTAACTTTGCTTTACATTCTTCTTCTGTTTTATGATTCATTTGCTCTAAGTTTTCAGATCTCGTATTTACATTGTTCACGGAGCCATGTGGTGGGTAAGATGGCGCTTCCCAGACTGAACACGAGCATAGATGCAGACAAGATTTTTAATGAATTATATGCAGATAAGTATTCAGATTGCCCCAGTAATGTTGGCGATCATGAGTTTGATGTTGGTACCTTTTGTGACAAAAGTGTCTCGGTTGATAATGATGTGCGCTCTCCAAAACAACGTGAATTAGTGGTGGTCGAGAATGAGGCTGAAAGTGATATTGTGAGTGTAAATGGAAGTGATATGTCTATTTCTTCTGATGAATGGGTAGAAAAATAATAGTTTGCTGACTTTAAAGTATTTCCCAGGAGTTCCTGGCATAATGGTACGAGTTGATGAACCTCAAAACATTGATGAAGTAGTAGGGCTTACTTTTTCTGATGATTTCTTTGAACTTGTTGCCAAGCAGACAAACTTGTATCCAGCGAACAAGGGCTCGAAGTGGCCTAATGTAACTACTTGTGTATTGCAAAAATTGTTTCTTTGTTTATATTGATGGGACAGGTAAAAAAATCATGTTGAAAAGACTACTGATCAACCGATTCCCTCAAAATTTGCAGTGTGTTCCTTCACGGAGGTCACTGCTACACAGCCTACCACACCAGGAAATATTATTAGGACTCTTACCAAAGGTCTCCAGTAAATTTCACCATAATCAGTAGGAGGTTAGTGAAGTTAGACTAATTTGTTTATGTGCATGCGCTGTAGCAGTAAGTTACACAGAAAATGGCCGGGTGCAGGGGATGAGCAGTGTGATGAGCACCCGGTCCGCAATGTGTTAAGCCTAGGCAGTACCTCAAATGCTAAGTTTATATAATGTACTGCAACAGTAAATGATAGTGTAATCATGTGTTATGACAGTTTTTTTTATTGGAATAAGTTTTGTATTTTTTTTATTACTAACAAAACTAACTGCATACGATTGTGATTGCTATGGGTGGATGCCCCCCCTCCCAGTTGGTGGTCATCTGTGACTGGAGGGTGGGGGTGGGGGGTCTGTTCACTCTCTTTGTTCATTTACTAATAGTAGGAATGTCCAAGAGGCGATATTCTGGACTCTATAACATGGTTAAGGTCTAGAAATGTCTCGGAAGGCAAAGGAACAATGCTGTAATTTTTAAAAATATTGTATATTGTAAAAAAACTAACTGCATGTATTATATTTTGATTACAATAAATGAATACTCTCTTCCCAGTTGGTGGTCATCCACAACTGGGAGAGAAGAGTATTCTATTCAGTCATTCATTCATTCATTCATTCATTCATTCATTCATAATGCTGCATGAGTGTGGCTTTCAAGATTTAAACGGCGACATGGTATCCGTCAATTAAGGGTGGAAGGAGAGTGTCGTAGTGCAAATACAGAAGTGTCTGCATCATTTTGCAGCAGCTTTAAGAAATTTACAGAAGAGGAAAATTTTCATCCTGATTAAATTTATAATGCTGATGAGTCGAGGATAATGTGGAAATGTCTTCCTACAAAAACTCTCGCTTCACAAAAGGAAAAGTCTGCTTCTGGACCCAACATCAAAAGAACATGTTACAATCATGTGCTGTGAAAATGCCTCCGGAAAACACAAAATGAAGCTTGTAATGATTGGGAAGGCCAAGAAGCCTCATTCATTCAAAGGGACTGAAGCCAAAACCTTACATATTGTTTATTACAATCAGAAGGGGACCAGGATGACTAGGGAAATATTCCTTGGTTTCAAGAACATTTCATACCAGAACTAAGAAAATTTCTTAAAAACAAAGGATTACCACAGAAAGCAGTGCTGCTTTTGGATAACGCACCTTCACACCCAAATGAAAGTTCGTTAACTTCAGACAATAGATTCATTGTTGCCAAATTTCTTCCTCCGAATGTGATAGTACTGATACAGCCTATGGATCAAGGCATTATTGTATCTGTGAAGCAACACTACAGATCCAAACTCTTGAATAATTTGATGGAAGAAAGTGTTGTTACTCTATCAAATTTATGGAAACAATCTTTATATAAGCAGCACAAAGAGTTGCAATAGCCTGGGGAAAAGTAAAACCTTGCACCCTATCACAATTATGGAGGAAAATTCTACCACAAATAGAAGAACAGGAAATCTGCGAAGAAGACAGTTCTCCAGAAATTCTTGCTCATGCAAAGAAAGCTGAAGGTTTAGAAGAAATTGACTAGGGTAACTTCACTGAATGGTTTTTTGAGTGACTATTGTGAACAACCCTTTCAACAGTTAAGTGAAGAAGACATTGCTAATGTCTGTGCTGGAAATGGTAGTGACATTGACAGTTTAAGTGAGGTTAAAAAAAGAAGGTAATGAAAGTGTTTCTCATTCTGTAGCTCTACAGTGAATAGATACCCTGTTGAATCGAATGGGACAAAGGAGGTTTGAATATGGTGACATTATTGCCGCACGGGAATACATCTCGAGGTAAGGAAGCAGATGAACAACCAAAAGCAGAGAACCATTACAGATTTCTTCAGAGCATGATAATGTGGTTAAGTTACCTTTATAAATGTACGAGAGCAAGTTAATAAGTATCTGAAATCAATTCTTATAATTTACTACAAAAAGAAAACACACTTTTTATTGATATCATTTTTCAACATAGTCATCCTGCTTTTCAATACACATGATCCACCGTTTCACAAGCTTTCTGATACCCTCTGCATAAAAGGTTTTTGGTTGCACAGCTAGCTCCCTTCACCTGTTAATCGGAGCTGAATCAACAGCCTAGCACTTTTAAGTGGCCCAAACAGATGGTAATCTGACGGGGTGAGATTGGGACTACACAGGATGCTCCAAAACCTCGATATGCAGTATCTAGAGAGTTTGAGCAGTGTGGGTGGTGGTGGGTAGCCGCGCATTGTCATGCAACAAAATAACTCCTTCCAACAAACAACCTCTGCGTTTGTTGTGAATCGTAGGTTTCAGCATGTTTACCAGCATATCACTGTAACGTTCACTGTTTACTGCTTCCCCCTTTACCTGGTAATGTTCCAGAATTGGCCCTTGAGAGTTCCAAAACACTTGTGAACATCACTTTTCCTGCAGAAGTATGACTCTTGAAATTTTTTTGACTGGGGATCTGGGATGCTTTTATGCTCTGACGTTTGCTCTCTGGTTCAAACTGGTGAACCCTGGTTTCATGTCCAGTAATGATCCGTTTCAGAAATGTTTCACCATCGTTAGCATGACGGTCTAGGTAGGTGCTGACAGATTCTCATACGATTGCACTTGTGCTCTTCATTGAGTTGTTTTGGAACCCATCTCTAACAGACTTTGTGAAAGTTAAGCCTGTTATGCATAATTTCATATGCAGAACCATGACTAATGTGCATATGGTTTGCCACGTCATCAATAGTAACTTGTCTGTTATTCAGGATCATATCACGCACTTGTTCAATATTGGCATCAGTTACGGCTGCACATGGACACCTGGATCTTTCCTCATCCTTCACACTCATGCATCCGCTTTACAGATGTTCAATCCACTGGTAAATACTTTGCTGTGGCAAAACATTGTCCCCTATTGTGCTGAAAGTCTTCTTTAAATTTCCTCTCCTGGTACACCCTCAGAAAAAAAAAAAAAAAAGGTTTACGGAACACTGTTCTTCTTTGGTGCAAACAGAGAGTAGCACGGCCATCTTTATGTCGTAACAGCACAAGCTGTACTGACCTGATAAGGCTGAAACCTACCACAGACGTAGACAACGGTGCCATCTAGCGGCTGATGAGCACACAACACCATAAAGCCAACCTAAAGACAATTAAAGCAAAATTGCAGATACTTATTGACTTGTCTATGTATCATAGCCTACTTCATATGGTACTTTTTTAAAAATAAAATTACAGAAAGCATTTTTCTTGCAATAAACACATGCTTGTGGATTATCCATGTTTTCCGATTATTAGTGCCGTTCATACCCGTCATTAGCCCGGATAATAGAGAGTATACCTAATTTAACTCCATGATTCTTATTTAATACAATATCTGCCATTCATCAAGTGATTCAACAAAGATAAAGACACCTCTAGCTGGCTGGTAGTCTATCGACTTTCCTTTCAACATTTGAATTGTGAGGGCAAGATTTAGATTCTTAATCCTCACACTGCATACTGCCAGAATTACATTCCCTCTCTCTACCATCTGAAGTTGGTTGCTGCCAATGCAGGATGCTTAACAAGGTTCTTCAAGGTCCCTGAGCATTAAACAGCATTTGCTATGTTGCATACATATTTTTTAGAATATTTTCTGGATAAGGTCCTCTATACCCTAGTGTCAAGTTCACAGCACATTAATAAAAGTGGACTGTAGAAGGGTTAATAATAGGGATGGGTCGATACCAGTTTTTCTCAATACGGATACACAATATTTTCCATGATACCAGATAATTTGATACTTGATACAGTCATTTCTACTTCTAGTTTCAATACAAAATAGAATGTTGGGAGAACTGTGTAATGCCAATGAAATTAATTAGGTGCACATATTTAATGAGACAAAATTTAAATGCACCAGTGTACTTATTTTTAAACTTTACATAAGACTTTTTTTTTTCTTTTCAAAAATACTAGCATTTTCACTATTTCAGGGTCAAGTCTACTTTTTTTCTGTCACACGAGTCCTGCTGTGCTAAACAGTCTTTCAGAGAAAATTGGTGCAGGTGGAATACACAAACATTTAGCAGCCTTTTTTTTATTTTTTTTATTTTTTTTTTAATTTTGAATTTATTTTCCAGTAATCCAGTGCACTAGAAAGAGGTGGTGACAAATCGTCGTCGAGATATGAAATGATTTCATTTTGGGAACTGTACTGGCAGTGAATCTGACACACGATTATTTTCTTGAATAATGTTACTGTACAGTTACCACATTTCTGGCAATTTCTCAGGCTTTGCAGTAGGTGACAACTAAAATAAAATAAAGGAAAGTTTGTGAACTGATTGATTTTTACGAGTATGTCAGTATTGCACGACTATCCTTACATAGGTATCCAAAAATCTGAAAAAATATTTAAAATAAATTTTACCTGATCATTTTTGGATGCAGGACATTCCTTTTGGTTAGCAAGGTCCACCAGTCGGTCTTTAGCACAACTGAGACCACTGGGGCTGCGAAAAACTCGTCCTTTTAAGCAGCGATCCAACAGTGTTGCAATGGAACATATTTCATTTTCTTCAATGGATTTATACCTCACGTTGATTTCATCCAGCAATGACTGTTGATCAGTCACAATTCCTGATTTACTGTCTGGCGGCTTTTCAATTCATAAATAACACTGTTCACAATGGGTATCACTTCGGACACTGACACTGAAGATGAACTTATGGCGAGTGTTGCTTGATCGAAAATATTTAATGTGTCAATCAATATATTAACAAGATCCCACTGCGATACTGGAAGATTCAATGGCAAGGTGAAATCAGAGGATGAAAAAACTATGGCCCTCTTTTGCTGCTGAAGTCTTCTTAGCATATGTAGAGTTGAATTCCATTGCGTAGGTTCATCCTGAATCAAGCGGGTGTGGTAAAGAAAGATGCTTCTGTACTGCTTTGAGAATCTTACTGGATTCTGAGGCATGTTTGAAACTCCCAACTAGTTTCCTGCATAACAAAATGAGACTTTCAATATTTTTTGAGGTGAAAAGTCCATGCTTCAAAACAAGTTGGAATGTATGAGATGAACACGACAGGTGCGTCTGTTATCATGAATCACGATCGTTAATTTATCAATTAAACCCCAAGTTTCTAAAGACTTCTTTAAAAAATAGGCTATATTTTCACCTGTGTGGCTCATTTCTTCAAATGATATCACTTCAATGCACATATGTTTTAAGATTATAGTCCAGGTCCACAAAATGGACGGTGACACTTAAATAATCATCGCAGGCTGCTGATGTCCACATATCCGTCATAAAAGCTATGCTGTTCGCATTTTGGAGCTCTTTTCTTACTCTTCTTTCCACTTCTTCATAAAGTTCTGGAATAGGGATGTATCACGCAAAACTTGTCCGCTAGGCAGCGTAATGGTAGTACCCGGTATGCGCTTTCCGCTGCTCGACTGTTTTACACGAGACTTATATGGAGTATTCCTACATTTGCGATCATCAAAACAAAACTTTTGCTTTAAATGCATTAAAATGGAGTTACCATATTCTGCTAATGTTTTCAACAAGACGGGAAATGGTATAGGTGCAATGACGATTGCGGATTTGGAAGCAGAATTGAAGAAAAGGGGCGAAAAAATATCCGGAAAAATGCAAGAGTTGATTGAAAGGTACCAGTAAGGAATAAATGCAGCAACTCCTTTTAGCGTTTTTCTTAAGATTTAATTCTTAAAGTACAAATAGCATTTTGAAAACATTCTTAATACGGTATTTTTTCTTTTCTTTGCCGGTTATAGGCGTACATAAGGCACGACATTGGTGTGACAGCAGTGCCTGGGGCTACATCCAGTACGACTGAACTTCATTTCCGTGTAGCGCACGAGTTTCAGGATTATTGTTTCGGACCATAAGACAAATACCGGTATAAAAATTTCAAATTTGGAAGTAATGTTCAGGAAGTCTGAAAACGATGGTGCTCCAGTATCAAATTATAGGTCACTGTGTGATTCAGGTTCCGTACCGCACACGGTGTTATGGCTGCTTTTCTACTTCTATATCTTCTTGCTCTGCGAGTTATTTCCAAGGTACCGGTGCTATACCATGACAATATCGAAGGTACAGCGTTCTCCTTAAGTCTTCGTCTTTCGCCTAAAATTATTGAAATAGGTCATATTAACTTTTCAGAATGTACTACCTTATTATAAAACTATTTCTTAGTTAGTACTAATTAGCTTACTTGCCAGTTTCAGTAATGACATAATCTTCAACTATAAAATGTTTCGTGCAGACTTTGATATTAGGAGTCACTCCTAGGTCCTGCCTACGAATCGCATGCAACCACTTTTTAAGGATAGCATCTTGCTTAGGAAACTGATGGTATGAATACGGTCGACCTTGATTTTGGGACATTGGGACACAGCAATAGTCAGGCATTACAATTTTCTTGTCATCTTTGTTGTCGTAACGATATATTAAATCTTTAATTTCAGCATTTAACTAGGTAACTTCCATTAAAAACACGTACAAACAAATGACGATCGACAAGCGCATACCGGGTACTACACGTGAGACATCTATCGGTAGTGTTTCGGTACATCCCTATTATTTGATTAGACATTTGCTTACGAGAAGGCATAGCATATCTAGGTTCAAAATCAACTCCTTAAATCCTTCAACCTCAACAACCCTGAAGGTTGGTTATCTTCGCATACCATTGTAGCGATTTTTTTGGTAACTGTCTTCGACCGACTATCACCTGGTTTAAATGCATATTTCTTGTCCATAAGTGATTGAAGTGTAGATTGAGAAAATGATGGTGATGATGATACTGATGTCGTCGATGACCATGAAAGAAGTGTAACAGGCTCATCTACTATCACTTCTTCAGAAGTTAAATTTCCTTTCTGCAAAAATTTTTATTAAGATGTCCTAAAAAAGCAATTTTGTGCACTGATGTGACACTTTTTTTAGGTTACTAGTGTTGTGAGATTTAACACAACGCAAAAAACTCTTTTTACAAATGCGACAAATAGCGCGATCATCACAATGGGGGTCTACTGAAAATAGTTGCACACTTCAATCATACTGAACGAAATAGAATACAGATGGTATGGTACAACACAACGAAACCCATCATCTTCTGTCACGTAGAGGTACAACTGAAGAATAAATAATCAGTTTGGCGAGTAGTCGGGGGGGTGACTAATGCTCACAGCAGGCGGTCAACCTCATTACGCCTTACCTTACATATGGTTTTCCCGAAGAAGTTGTCTGTTTACCTGCATTGACATTTCTAGTTATCTCCAGACATGCAAGTCGGAAAAACCAGAAATTAAGGTAATGAGGACGAACCCCTGCTACAGGGAAATTCCTAGCAGCTGCAGCAGAGTTCCTGCAGATGACGTTCCCCCTCAACTAACAGCCCTGGCATTTAAACATGACAATTAAGAACATACCAAACAGATCGCTTTATGATTCGGTAATATAATCAAGTGACGTACTTTCACCAGAAAGCTCTAACTAAGTTGATCTATCAAATATTTCTTTTAGGAGGAGTTTCATTTTTCCCACAACACAACGAAGGTAATTTCTCTATTGTTAGAAAATCACAAAGAAGCACTTCCTAAAAAATTCATCTCTACATGTAATTAGTCAGGTTCCTGCTTGACTTGCAGTGAGGTAATTAGATGTTTAGGTTTGCACTGAATAAGCAAGAATTAAAGGAAGGGTCTTCCTGACCGTATCTTCATCTTCGTCTCTACTGTTTACATGGTCATTGCGACAACCTTAAAATGTTCTACTTGAGGCAATAATATTGAGATTCTAAAATGAAATAAAAATTGCAGAACTACCACCGAAGTATCGTAAAATTATCGAGCGAATTTTCCGAAGTATCGTTCGATGTCAATGCCGTGCAAGAATAGTGAGTATCAAGATATCGAAAGTATCACGGAGCCATCCCTAGTTTGGTTTTCCATTCCACTAACTACCTGACCACTGAGGTTCTGGATTGTTGTCCCCAAGGAGTTTTGTAATGTGCATGGAAACCTACCAACACTAGGCTGGTGTATCTGAGCACCTTCAAATACCACCGGACTAAGCAAGGAATAAACCTGCCAACTTTGGCTCAGAAGGCCAGCACTTCTACTGTCTACTCCACTCAGCCTGGCGATTAACATTCGGAAGCATCACAAGTCATTAGAAGAATATACGTATTGTATATCTACAGACGTCATCTTAAACATTAATATTCTCATCATGTGTGTAAAGAATTTGTCTATTTGTCTATTTCTTAACACCAAATCTCCTTTAAGACCAGTCATAAGACCAGCTGGTGAATAATTTTCATACTTCGTGCTCACTATTAAATAGGAAAGAAGATTAAGGTTTTAACAGAGGTTAAACCAAAAGTATCTCATGGAAATGTTCAGCATTTGTAAAAAAATCTTTGACAAGGTCTTCCTTAAAAGAATGATTAATGGGTTCTTCAAATCTGTGATGGTGGTTTAATTACATCCAGCTTTTGTTTCTGAGAGGAGTTGTGAACAGCCACAAGCAATATTAGTCTTCACAAAACCCTACGTATCCACAAGAAAATTGGTGTTTGGTGTGCAATTAGACCAATATGTTTCTATGAAACAACTGCAGCAGGAGATATTAAAGACTAATTCAGAGGCCATTTTTCTCATCATTTAACAGAAGAAGAAAAATTTAAGGCTGATTTCAACAATATCCTCCTATGTTGTATATAATTAACACATCATTAAATCAAATGCAATAAATGAATTCCTCATAACAGGATTTTATTGTAGCTTACCAGTACCATAGCCCAGACCTCGAAAACAAGCACATACAGGAATCTGAAGGAATCTACTGGGTATTGAACGCTCAGTCCGTGGCTGATGCAGGCTCATATTTTTAAAGCTTATAATCATTTTTTATCCATCACAAGCGAGCCAGTATGCCGCAGCTGGGAGATGCGTGAGAAAGAAACAGCTATCGAGCAGAGACGGAGATACTTCCAAATATATGTAATACAATAAATGACAGGCAAAAAGGCAGTTGTGTGCCAACTCCGTATATAAAATCTCAGGTGCCCAAGAGCCAGGACAGGTTCACAGCCCATGTGAATGGCCTAAATATGCTGCTATCTTGCCAGTGGAATGAAAGTAATGTGAATAAAACTTCGAACATGTAAATATAGTTTTGGAATAAGACCATACTGGACTTGCCGTTAAGTATATGATTAGTAATTACGGTATATGAAGACTGCTGAAATTGTTGGCGAGAATCTAGGTCATCAGAGAACAAGGGAAGTGAAGTTTAATGAAAATCCCATATCTATTTCTGGGATTCCACGAAAGATATCAATTGATATCTCAAGAGTCTACAATCAGATTGGATACATGGATATGTCAAAATTCCTCTTTTATCATGGAAAAATAATTGGAGTAAGATCATTTATTTTTAGCTGCCCTGACAGCGGACATAACCTTATAAATGTGTCTCATACCTGACCCACATCAGTTCTTCCAATATAGCTAGCCACTCGCAACGAAGAGAGAGATTGCCTGTTTGACGTGCAAGCCGATCGGATATGTATCCAACCGTCACGTAATTAGTGCCTTTGTGTAGTAATACTCTGGTAACAATTATAGACAATGATTTACTTAACCAAGATGTTTCAATAAGTTAGCTGAATTTGCGATGCGGCAGGCAGTGTGTAACAAAATGACTGTATGTATGGACAGACAAATTCACAAGAATGAAATAATAATAATAATAGTAATAATAATAATAATAATAATAATAATAATAATAATAATAATAATAATAATAACAACAACAACATTATTTCACTCGCCAAAAAAGTTTCATAGGTAAAAATGCAGAGTCGGATGAGTATTATGGCTCTCAAACGTGATTTTATTTGACGTAAATAAATATCACACAAGAACACATTCACTTCCTTGTGTAAACTACTTTATTGTCACTGTAAGTCACAACACACAATTACACACAATAGCAAGTGACACTACAACACTTAATAGTGAAGTGCCTTGAAGTCGATTCTGACAAGTACAGACGTCAACAACCCTGACTTCCTCACTACAACATACTCTCTCTTGAACTGACTCGCTCACTGACTGACAGCTCGATATATACACTGTTTGATCAACCATCTAGAATTATTGAGTTCTGGAAGGGTTCTTACAACACTCCAAATGGAACGCACTCGAAACATTGATCGACCAGCTAGTCGAATGGAGTACTACTCCAGTAATGGATCCAGCTCAAACTTTCGATTACTGTTTACCATTACACATGGAAATCTCTCCACCACACGTAACTCGATAATAAACCTTACAGTAAGTTTCCAGAACACTTCATATGTACCAAATTATAGCAGAATACACCTAATATACGAATATTATAGAGTTTTCTACAGCTTTCGACTATATAGATTTTGAGGTTCAACTTATACACAATATGTATTTGAGGTTATACACATTTATAATACATATTTACAGATAAACCCTGTATTGATGATATTTAACATTTAATAAAAGATTATTTAGCATTTAATAAAATATAATTAAAATATATTAAACACAATAATTTAAGATTTTATAACAGTTAGGATGATGTACCAATGACAGTATCTGTTTCTAAATTATTACACTTTAGAAATGATGCCACCATGACATATAGATTAAATGAGAGAGAGAGCATATATGCGTGCATTCAAATAGGATAGAGAAATCGGTTGAGATCAATTAGGTTAACTGCATGTGTGTTTATTTCCTTGGAGAGTGTCTTATATGGGGGTAAACCATTAGGTTAGTGATGTGTAAATATAGGCATCATGAGAAGTTGAGCGTACAGGGTCTCCCATATAAACCAAGACCGCCCAAGAGGTGTTTTTATTCTCCAATACCTAAACTGAAATATTGGAGGCGCACGCATAGATCTTTACCTTGCAAGCAGCGTGCAAATGTTCAACCTCACAAGCATCAGTGGCCAGTCTAAATATCAGCTTTTAACATGGTGGGACAGGTATCATTTGCAACACCATATTTTCGTATGAAAAATATATCTTAAGTACGAGTCGGCTCGACAGGTACGCGATGCATTTGTTCAGCAGTTTCCTGGTGAAGTGGTACCTTCCTGAGCACAGATTCACATACTGTAGTATCTGCACCTCACGAGAAGTCGCGGCAGCTTGTAGGTACGGTACAAGTAACAGATACTACACTATGCTACAAACATTAGTCATGATAAACAGTGCAAGCTCTCTGAAAGAGATGCGTGTTCATTATTAAACTGTTCATTATGCTGTACGTACAGTGAATGTGTACCTAAAGTGCAATTGCATTACCAATATCAAATTTCACAGCAGGATGTTACCGAGCTCGATAGCTGTAGTCGCTTAAGTGTGGCCTGTATCCAGTATTCGGGAGATAATAGGTTCGAACCCCACTGTCGGCAGCCCTGAAGATGGTTTTCTGTGGTTTCCCATTTTCACACCAGGTAAATGCTGGGGCTGTACCTTAATTAAGGCCACGGTCGCTTCCTTCCCAGTCCTAGCCCTTTCCTGTCCCATCGTCGCCATAAGACATATCTGTGTCGGTGCGACATAAGCCAATAGCAAAAAAAAAAAGGCAGGATTTTAGTTCACAAGAATCACCGCGGGCATAACTGATGTTTCTTGTCAGGCCTTGAGACTTCACACTGACGCATGAGCAACAGCCATGCTTAACCTCTGCACTCCTTACCCCACATTCACACGACTTCTCGTCAGACGTACATAGTAACCGTAAATTAACTTGAAACTACTGGCTCAGTGTTAAAAAAAAAAAAAAAAAAAAAAAAAAAAAAAAAAAAAAAAAAAAAAAAAAAAAAAAAAAAAATGTACACACACCAACAGTTTTAACAAAGGAAAAGCTAGATGATACTGGTACAAAATCTTGAATGGACACTGAATAAATCACTTGCAAAATTAACACAAAGAGTAGGGGTTTTGGTTTCTTCTGCACGCAGAGCTACAAAGCTGTTACACATCAAACCGTACAGGTTTACATAGGACCATTGTTTAAAACCTCCTGATCCAGCCACAAGAGTGAGATATTGTGAGTGGCATCCTGCATCATTGAATGATCATTTATTCGACCCACAACGTGTATTCTTTGCAGATCGTTGTGTAAACTGTCATAACCCTCGCTACTGGTGTGCAGAAAATCCTAATGTTGTTTATGAAGTCCCCAATTATGACAGGAAGATTGGTGTTTGGTGTGCTGATCGTGCAAGATGAATAATTGGGCAGATTTTTTTAGATGACAGTAAATGCAGAGAGGTACCAAGGTGACATTCTGACACCATTCTTCAATCAGTTAATGGAAGAAGAATCACCTGGATGGTTTCAACAAGATTCAGCCCCTACTTATTCAGCAGAAGATCCCCTTCTTACAATCTCTGAAGCGTTTGTAGACAGAGTGATCAGTAGTGGTCTATTTCTCCCCCTTGGTCTCCAGATCAAACAGTGTGTGATTTTTATTTGTGGGGTAAACTGAAGGAAAAAGTGTATCAAAAAAATCCTCAGATATTGGAGGAAATGAAAGGAACATAATGAATGAAATCGGAAACATTACAGCTGCAGATCTCACTTGCGCCAGCCGAAATCTGGTTACCATATAAAATGCCTGTAAAACCCAGGAAGAGCGACACTTCCAGCATCTTTTATAATGTAAGATTTCACATAAGATTGTACAAACGTTTAAAGCTGGGCAGTCGCATGCGACATTAGTTTGGCTGAGGCAACTGCTGTAGTGCAGAGTACAAACACAGTGCATTCGGTCTTGGTTTATATGGGAGACCCAGTTTTTGTTTTCTTTGTTTGTTTATTAAGGTATTTCTCTTATTTTGCGATCTTTGAAGTGTGTGAAGCAATACAGGTTCATTTCATATCTGACCTGGGATTTATTATGCAAAGAAAGACACTCAGTAAAATAGATATAAGGATGCATGAGGGTTTTGATGCATGGTAGCTTTTTACAAGAGAGAACAGAGGTCACCAAAGAAGAGGCGTTTGCTCTGCAAACTCAACTGGACCCATGATTTTAACTAGGACCATAAATAGCAAGTGTGCTGTTTGTGTGTTTTTCATGTGAATTAGAAAGCTACATTCTTCTGTGGACTGGGAATTGAACCCAAGTATATTGGGATAGGTGACTGACATTTAAGGAGTGGTTATGAATTTACTTGGTGACAGATTGATTAAGATTCTTTGAGATATGGATAATTATGAGATAAGTGGCCGAGATCATAGGAGATAATTGTTGACCGTACAATACGATAGTTTTGACATTTGAGAGCTGAGGAAGCTCGGAAATAAATGAGATTTTTAGAAGTGCAGATAGCCTGTGTAGGTCGAAGAGAGAAAGAGGACAGGCCACTGTGTATCAGCTATCAGTTGAAGTACGAGAATGAAATTTGTGATGGTCAGAGACAGTCTTAGTAGGCTACAAAAATAAAAGGGGCTCAAGGATCCGCCCGAGATGTTTAAAATCCAGGTTGACGGAGTGAGATTTCTAACCATGATAATCTTCAAAATTAATGCTTAATTAGGCAGTTCATTTACAGCTAGATTTACAGAAGGAACACCACAAGATGAAACAAGATTGTTGGAGAAGTAACCCATGCTTAGCTAAGGTTTTCAAGTCCTTGCTCCCAGTGGAGCACCTGACAGGCACGCGTTTGATAGACAGTCTCCATCGGAGAGGCGAAGTAATGTTTTTGTTGTATTTTTTACAGTATTTTCACTAACAGATAACCTATTTCATAATTTCATACTCACCTTCTTATCAAGAGTTCTCTCCTTAACAAACTCTAACAGGTCTTCACTGTCTGACACAACCTCGAAGTCCCGCTTTGCTGTTGACACAATTGCCATCACAACCTCATATCGCACATTTTCATCAGAGTCGTGCTGACGTAATTTTAAGGTCTCGGTTATGTCCTTACGCAACTCAGGATGGTTTAGCAGGAAATGCATTGAATACTGGACGCACTTGATCCGTATTGCAACGCTGATGTCATTAAACCTACAACAAGAGTCGCATACATGATAAGTTTCCATATTTAAATAAAATTACTTTTCGGACACTATTGTGGTGATGATTTAAATTAATATGCTGTACATGAGCACCACAAATTAGCCACAAAACTTGATATTATTTCTCGTACACACTTCATTACTTAACACATACACATTAAATATATTAAACCCAGAGCGCAATATATATACCAGTCCAAGTAAAATTAAAAAGAAAAGGATAAAAGCATTTCAAGTTCAAGTCTCATAGTTAGAAAAAAAGTCCCAAAAACCTGGTTCAATTCCAACCTCCTCCACAGCAATATTATGCAGTTATGTCATATGTTGCAGCTGACAGTGATTCATCCATCGGATAAGGGCGTTGAGCCTTGAGCAGACCCCTTGGTCTTACCTGACAGGAGTGGCCAACATCAAGTTTCACCCTCTCCCTACCGCACTAATCATCGTCATCATACTAAATAATACACAACGTGCAGTCATCACAATGGACACAGAAACACATACTCTCGCATAATGATCTTCACCTCTGAGGCAAGGAGTAATTAACTCCTTGACCAAAGATCGTGCATATAAAATATACAAAGATCGTACACCACCCATCATTATGGTCAACAGATTCATATCCAAATGACTGGACATACTTATATAGGCTTGCCACACGTGGTTATAGCGTCCTGAAAAGTTAACTGGTAGCAACGCTCTCACAGGCACTTCTTGACGCGTCACTCAGTCAACCCAACCTTGCTTAAAACAAAGCCCACTGCTGGTAGCCCTGTAGGTGGTTTTCCATGGTTTCCCATTTTCATGCCAGGCAAATAATCAAGGCCAAGGTTGCTTCCTTCCCACTGCTAGCCATTTCCTACCTCATTGTCACCATAAGATCTATCTGTGTCTGTGTGATGTAAAGCAGTATTGTAACTCAAAAACCAGCTGTATGAGTCCAGTCCTGGGTATCTGAAGATGTCCCTTTCTGCTTCTTTCTTCTTCCAGACAAATTCTCCTAAATAATTTTCCTCTCCCTAATTTGATTCACATAATATTTATATTTCACTTGCTCCATCTCTCTCTAATTTCCTTCCAAATCTGATCCATCCACCTTCTTTTCGGTCTTCCAACTGGTCTCTTTCCCTAACTTCTCTTTCTAATTCCCTTCTTTCTTCCTTTCCCATTCTTTTCACATGTCCGAACCATCTCAGTCTCGCTTTCTGTATGTTCTGTACTAACACTTCTATATTTAGCTCTTCTCTAATTTTAATATTTTGAATTCTATCTCTTCTTGTCCTTTTAACCAATGTTCCTGAAAATTTTGTTTCTACTGCTTAGATCTTACCATTTGTCTCTTATTAGTTACCAGCATTTCTAGTCCGAATGTTACAACTGGTATAAAATACTGTTTATATAATGTTAATTTCGTTCTCTTGGGTACTTTGTCATCCCATAAAAGCTCTCTGACTTGATATAAAACACTGTACCATTACTCAGTCTGTTATTAATTTCAGGGATGATTTCACTACTTCTATTAATAATGCTACCCAGATATGTAAACTGTTCTACATTCTCTAACCGTTCTCCGTGTATGTTCACTTGGCTTCTCTTTTTCTCTTTTCCACGGTGCATGACTACAGTTTTCTTTTTACTAATTACCATTCCAAACTCCTTCAGATTTTCATTCCAAATGTCCAGTCTCCTTTGTACTTCCACTTCTCCCTTTTCCCAAGTCATCACATCATCTCCAAATACCAAAGCATTCACTTCACTTCTGATACTCTCTTTTACACGTTTTATGATTTCATCCATCAATATAATAAACAATAATGATGACAGTGCACTTCCCTGCTTGAGACCTTTCTTTGTATAAAATGTTTCAGAGTCACCACTCCCCACTTGTAAACTGCTTTTACTCTCATGATACAACATGTTTACCTTGTTAACACATGGGTGACGGGCCCCGAGAAATCTCGTAGTACGCTCGCCAGCGGTAGGTGACGGGCCCCGAGAAATCTCAGTTTTATTCACAACATTGTTTTCGGTCTTCCTGTGACATCTCTTGACCACATCTTGAACTATTTCGGATGTGCACATTGAGTAGAATAAATCGTAGATGTATATCTGCCACTTTTCTTTTATTCGCGGCCTCTTTTATTCTTTGATTTAGTTTCGAAACGTCGACTTTCTTTCTGCCGGTTCAGTCAATGACAAGATGGAGCGCCCGCGGAATACGGTGTTAGCTGACGACGATATTTTAGATGAATTATATGCCGATGATCATTCAAATGGAAATAGTCTAATGAATTAGTGGAAACTGAATGTGAGAGTGATAGCGGAAGTGATATTCAAGCCTCTACAGGCCGTAATTTACCTAGTGTACTGATTTATTCAAGTGAGTCTAACGACGACAACGATGTAAACATTAATGATGTGTTAGGAACTCACGCTGAATATGGTTTTGTAAAGGCAGATCCACTATTACTAGGGGCATTGGAGAGTACCCATACCAACTTTAAAGATAAAATATTGACTGGTTTAATATTTATTTACGTTTTTATAATCAAGTGCATCCTAGTATGCCTAGTAGAAAAATGTCCGGTCCACAGGGTATTAGACAAGCTCAAGCATCCGGTCAGCAATGTGTTAATTAATGATTTTGGTACATTCCTTTCCGTAGGCATTCCCACACGTTTTCTCTTTCCATTCTCTTTTTCCATTATCGTTCGCACTGTAAATATTAAGTCTATTGTTGATCTATTCGGTCTAAAGCTATATTGTTCTTCCTCTAACTAAATTTCTATTATATCCCTCAGACTTTTGTCTGACTTTTTCCATTATTTTTAACCCATGTGATAAGAGATTTACACCTCCATAATTTTCACATTTCTTCCTATTTCCTTTTTTGAACAATGGTACAATGTTTCCTTGTTGCCGATCTTCAGGTATCCTTTCATCCTTCTATATGGCATTGAGGACTCGGTATAGCCACTGTAGTCCACTGCATCCTGCTGCCTTAATCATATTAGCATTGAATTCATCTTTTTCACCTGCTTTACCTTTGGCCATTGCTTTTATTGCCCTTTCAAATTCCAACCATGGTATCGGGTTCTCTTCTTTTTCTCCAACTATTATTTCCATTTTCTTATCTCCTTCTTCCTCCGAGCAGTCATCCTCATTATAAAATTTTACAAAATATTTTGCTATCACCTTCTGAAGACCCTTTTCATCATGTACTATGGATCCATTTTCTCTCTCTAATGCCTCGTTTTTTTCCTTGATTTATTCTTTTCAATTTCATTACCCTGTAAAAAAGTTTCTGATTTCCTCGATTATCTTGATCAATTCTGTTCATAAACTCTCCCCAACATTTCTCCTTTTCTTGCCTGATACTCCTCTTTACTTGTAGTTTCAATCTTTTGTATTCCACATGTCACCTTTCTATTTTATTCTCATCCTTCTGATACGTGTTTTGCTTTTCCTTATCAATTTCTTTCTTCACCTTGTTCCTTTCTTTAATATCTTTTATTTTATTTTGCCTGTCCACCACCGTGTCTCCTTTTCCTTAAACTCTGCTTCTGTTTTCCTGCATACCTCAATTGCTGCTTCCACAAATGTCTGTCTTAAATTGTCCCACTCTTCTTCTCAACTTCGTATTTCTGTGTTAGGCAACTTCCTTTTTTATACAATATTGGAATGCCATTCTTTTATCCTCCTCCTCCTCCCCCTCCAACTACCAAATCCTGATCTTTGGTTTCTTCTTGTATAATTTCAGGGATTTTTACTTGTTTTACTCATAGATTATTATGATCACCTTCCATACTTTCACTGGGGATTATCTTCACATTCATGACGTGTCTTTTCCATTCTCAGTCTGTTATTATAAAATCGATGAGTGTTCCATACTGTCCATCCCAACTATATCAGCTGATCTTATGGATATTCCTCTTCATAAACCATGTGTTCTTTATTATCAGGTTATTTCTGATACAAAAGTCACAAAAGATGGTGCTAACAAATGAATATCAAAAAACTATCACCACAGCCAATGGACTTTTATCCAAGCACCTGGGCATTAAAAAACAACCACCCATCATCATCATCATCATTGAGAGAGAGAGAGAGAGAGAGAGAGAGAGAGAGAGAGAATATTCTAATTTTACACAATACCGCCTCTTACTCTTCAGGACCTCACCAATGTCGTCAATCAGCTGGCCCACAACATGCGAGCACTCACGGATCATTTTTTAGACGACAACCAGCCACTCGACGACTCGGGAGGAGAGTTGGAAGAACCGGAACAGCCCTGGCCCTTTCGGAGCCTACGACCGACTACGCGGGCCGGGACCATCACGATGTTACGACCACACTATGGTTCCTCTCGGCATGGTATGTCCTCGACCCGGCCCAGAAAAAGTATGCCTTCAATCGCGCCAACCTCCTCTACATTGCGCTATCCAGGGGCTGGAATTCGGCCATACAAGTCGACCAAGCAACGGGCGACGAGGTGGCCATGTTACCAGCCGGATTTCAGTTCCAACCCCCGCCCGCCAGAGCGGTCAGCCGTCCCTTGCCAACAAGGGGAAGAGGGCGCGGCACTCGCCGCGGGCGAGGTCAAGGAGCGGCAGCAGCTCCCGCAGATGCAGCTCCACAGTAATGGCGGTTACACCACCGGCTTCTGACGCTGTTCTTCCTCCAGCGTCCCAGAGCCCACTCAGGAGCCCGACAGACTACGAGAGGCAACACCCGGTCAAGAGATTCCGGCACATGCAGAAACCACGGCCACGCAGGAGTCCCAGACGGAAGAAACCACCAGATCGTTTTCCTTAAAATATTTGTGTGGTTATATATTCGTTCTTTTGTGTATTATTATCTCCTTCTCTGCATTTGTACTATTTTTAAACAAGGTCTGTAACCCCATTACTTCTATGTATCATATTAAATAAAGCACGGTGGCGCTCACTCCCTCAGAGGAGCACCACGGTTCATAGCCTCTTGCCCTGCACGGCTGCGCCAGTGCTTTCGACCCCTCTTACACGTGCGAGCCAATCGGCTATATAAGCACGGGGGGTGGAAGGCTCTGGGCAGTCGTTCAGCGGGGCAGGAGGCAGAACCAACTGCAAAAGAAACAGATAAAAGGGGAAGGGATTTTAAAAAAATCTGTAACATAAAATATAACACAACCGATTACACACAGTATTTTGGACTTGGATTCCAAAACAATAAAACAGAGTATTCACTTAAAACCAGCTTACCTTCCTAAAAATGCCCTCCAGAGCTGTGTATGATGCCTGGCAAGATTGGAGTCTCGTTCACTGAACATTCTTGCCAGAAGAGCAACAGCACCCAACCGCTCATTCTCTTGGGCACTCTTTAATTTACACTCTAATTGTGGCAGCACAGCAAGAAGAACGCTCGGACAAATGTGATTCAATTCATAAATAAGGTCGTAAACCTTGTCACAGATTCCCAAGCCTTTTTCTTCTCTCCCAAGGATAAGAACATGGTTGAAGAACTGAAGACACAAAAATATTCTTAAGTCACATAAAGCAGGTATTACTGTATTATTATTATTATTATTATTGTTATTATTATTCACAATATTTCTCATAATCAAAAATACATTCTTCAAAAAAGCGACAGTCGCAGAATAACAAGGTACAGTTGGGATGACCAGTATAGAACATTGATTGACTACGTAATCACGAACAAAGATGGTGGCAGGTACATCAGAGATGTAAAGGTCATCCCTAGTGAAAGCATGGACAGTGACCACAGATTGTTGGTACTAGACTTCAAACGTAAGTCTAATGAAATGCAGAAAATTTTTATGAAAAAACCAAGGGTTAAAACTTGGAAGTTGCAGGAAGTCCAAATAAAGGAAGAATACAAACTAAGGATTCAACAGAGTTTGCCGAAGGGTGAAGTAACCAGCGTTAATGAAAAGTGGAAGGCCTTCAAAGACACCTTTGTGGGAGAAGCCAAAAACCTATGTGGAGTTACAAGTTCTATCAAAAGAAAAAGGGAGACACCATGGTGGAATGACAGAGTGAAAACAGCGGTGAAAGAAAGAAACCAAATAAAGAAGGCACTGGACAAGGAAAAACAAAAACAGAGACAAGAACGAAATGAACAAGAAATACAGAGACTTCAAAGAGTATACAGGAACAAGAACATTGTAAGGGAAGAAAAGGAGAAGAAATGGAATGAGTTTGCAGACAAACTGGAAGAGGACAGTAGAGGAAATATGAAATTGCTATACACAGTAGTGAAAATCAAGCGAAGGGATCAAGAGACTATAAAAGCAATAGAACGTGATGATGGAACTCTGGCACAAGAAGAGGGAGAAATTAAACAAGAACTCAGGATCAATTTCAAAAAGCTGCTGAATGGAGATACAGAAAACATAACGGATAGAGGAGAGCCAAGTCGAGGAACCACAACTGAACCACCAATTACATGGCTTGAGGTTGAAAATGCGCTCAAGAGCATGAAGAAAGGAAAGGCAGTGGGCATAGATGAACTAAGTGCAGATATGCTGAAAGCAGTGGGAATTCCAGGAATCCAATGGCTCTACAGACTGCTCAACGAGATATGGGAGGAAAATACTATTCCTGAGGACTGGAAGATAGACATCATTGTACTTCTGTTCAAGAAAGGAAGCCGATGAAAATGTACTAATTACCGTGGTATCACACTACTGTCGTCCTGAAAATATTGGAAAAAATAATAGAGACCAGAATCAGAGATATTGTAGAACCAATTTTGGAATTTTGGTTTCAGACCAGGAAGGTCAACTACAGACCTTATATTTGCAATTAGGATGCTAATGGAAAAATACTGGGAGAAGAACAAGCCTTTATTTCTAATATTTTTGGATATTGAGAAAGCATATGACAGTGTACCATGGGAAAGAATTTGGCAATGCATGAAAGAAATTCAAGTGTGAGACAGCCACATAGACAAAGTGAAAATGTTGTAGAGTGGGAATAGAAGCTGTATTCAGGTAGGATGTGGTTTGTCGGACTGGTTTGAAACAAAGAGAGGAGTGCAGCAGGGCAGCTCATTGTCACCACTTCTATTTATTATTGTAATGGATGTAGTAATGAAATCTAGTGAAAAGAAAGAACATGGAGATATCAAAGCCTTCACATTTACAGATGATGTTGCGATGTGGAGTGACTCAGAAGAGGAATTGGGAGAAAGAATGCAAAGCTGGAATGAGGAGTTTAAGAAATATGGTTTAAACATCAGCAAGACCAAAACGGTGGTAGGGAAGGAGCAGAACCAATAGTCATGTTAAATGAAGCCCAACAGGACAGTGTTCCGGTTTTCAAATACTTGGGTAGCATTATATCAAATGACAACCTAGCAAAACATGACGTGAACAATCGAATCAATAAGGCAACACAATTTTACCACCAGGTGAGACACCTGCTGTGGGATGAGCAAATACCCATGAAAACAAAAATGACATTGTACAAGTCCTATTATACACCAATTCTTACATACAGTCTCAAAACCACAACACTGACCAATAGAGATAATTCCAAACTTCAGGCAGCTGAAATGAACTTTCTACGCACTATGATCCAGAAAACCAGGAGAGACAAGATTAGGAAAGAGAAAATTAGGGAAGAAGTAGGAATAGATGATTCTCTCCTCAATAAGATTCAGATATCAAGACTGAAGTGGTCACATGAAGAGGATGCCAATAAACAGAACTGCAAGGAAGGAATTTGACAGAAAAGTAGAAGGAAGATGACCCGTGGGAAGGCCACGAAGGAAATGGATAGATTTAGTTAAGAACGATGTACTGCTGAGAGGTCATGATTGGGACAAGTTGGTGGAGGAGGAATGGTACAAGGACAGGATGAGATGGAGGAGGCTCATACACCACAC